>NC_140206.1:3855316-4388664 GCF_965226575.1 Pagrus pagrus
GCTGCACGGCATTGTTATCCTTGTACTGTGTGATACTTCTTTTTTATTAATATATAACGAACCACGGATCTTAGAGCAACATTGATCCCATAGCAGATATAGTCATTTTGAATAAAACCTTTAATTTGTTGCACCGTTAAAGACGGGCGTGAGGTAACTCGGACCTTAAAATAACTACTTTAATTCCTTTAGAGATTCATTAACTCACCAGTAACTAACACAATCACACCGTAACCTCATTTGACCCGTATAAATGTTTAAAAATTGCCATAGATTTGAATTAGGTCACAAGTTCAAGAGTTCAGCTCTATTCTGAGACTCTAAATGCAAATGTGTGACCAGTCGGAAAAATTAAAGGATGAAATGGAAATCAAGAGGGGAAACCGAACTGTAATAAAACTGGTGAAGGAGGTGAGAGAGCCTCGCGGGCCCTCCTGTGTCTTCACCGCTGACTACATGGCTGTCGTCCTCCACGCCGGCTCGTCAGATAACAAGGTCCCTCCCAGAGGGCAGCGGGACGCGTGGAAATGGAAATGAAAAGTCTGAGGCCGCGAGCTGCGAGGACACGAGATACGTTTCTCAGCAATGATGCATAACATCCACAGCAGGAGCGACCGAGGAGGGGGGGGGTGGGGATTTAATATGGTGCGCAAAGAAGACCTGGACTTATTTATACCCTCTGCAAAGTGAGTGATGTCTGTTCAATATGTGGCTTCTTGTTACAGCTGTTACCACTCATGAATATCACCGCATCAGAGGGGAGTCACATGAAAAGTAAAGTGGCTCCTACAGAAAGAGAAAAAGGACAAAGAAGTTGTGGAGAAATCAGGCTGCTCACCAGGTGTATCGAAGCTCTTGCCCCAATTACCAAAACTGGATTTCTTGTCTCGGTGACATTTAAAAAATCAGGTTACAGCGGAAAAAAATGACGGCAGGGCGGTTAATTAAGGGCATGTGAGGAATGAATGATGGTAGTAAATTAATCCGCCGTCCTCCCCAGATAAACAGCTGTTAATGTCGCCTGTGCAGGCGGCTTATTACGATGTTATTGTGAGGTGGCGACCTCTAGTGGCCAAAGTAATTACGACATGAGCGAAGGAGGAAGTCAGGTGGTCAGGTTTAGGCCACAAGCGTAACGTAAACTACTCGAGATAACGATTCATAGACCTAAACTTTGCATTTTAAACAATATTTATATATAATTATTATTATTTTAACAGTTTTGTGTTACTAGTTTGGTTATAGATCTGCCTGAAGTCACACAAGCCGCTCTCTCGTGATGGGTATTGGCTTTTTTTCAGGCAATATCGGCAGCATTTCCAACGCTGGTATCGTATCAGAACAACACTCACCTGCTTATTTTATCCCAAACCTGACCTAGCTACAACAATTTCACAACAATAACCACGTTTAAACCTGCAATAGCTTCCTAACGTTAAAGAGTGGTTACTAGATATAACTCCAGTTCAATGAGTCATTTAGGTATGAGATCATGTTGAAGTTAATACCGATCCGAGATATGTTTCATATAGACGCTCTCTGTGATATGATATGATGATATATACATTGTGAGCATTACAACGCTGGACTCGATGCTCCTCCTGTGCGGCTGCCAGTCCTCCTTCTTCTTCCTCTGTCTCTGCTGCTTTTTCCAGACATGACGCACGGCATTTTTCCGAGTGAAATACATTTATTTTTCATTGCACCATGTGTTGATTGTAAAATCCGTTCACATGGAGGTCATCAGATTTTCACAGCAGCTGTTCGCCCATGAAACCGAATCCAGGCAGTCTGCGTGGAAATGTGTAAAAATCCTTTTTCTGGTGTTTATTTCTGCTCTGCCTTTATCTTGTTTTTCTTTTATAGTGTGATTTATTGTTCTTAAATTACTGAATTTTCACACAGTCCTCCTCTTCAGATACATTTTGCCCAGTTCTCACGAGTTGTAGACTTGAGAATTTTTATATTTTCGGAGCATTTTGAGAACATCTTGTGCACGTTGGCCTTCGTTGAGGGAGATCTGCTGTTATTGGAGGCTGTTTTAGATTTAGATGGAAGTCCTTCATAGTTTAATTCAACGAACAGTCATACATAATCAGCTTTTAATCAAAATACTCCTTCAGTTTCAGACAGTTTGGTCAGGCTGTACGTACAAATATCACCTTTAAAATCACACGAGTGCTGAAACAATTAGCCAACCATGAACATCTTAGTCTCGTCTTCAAAGACCAAACACGCATTTCATCACAGCTTTTAAGTTTGTCGAGGAACATTTTTCGTAAACAAAATTAATCCTGACTGAAAGCTCCAGCGCTGCTTCTACTTGTGAACTTGTTGGTTTGCAACATCAAAAATGAGTTTTCAATCGCAGGAAGTGATTCATGTTTGTTGAAGGTTTGTTTTTTTAAGGATTTGCAAGAAAAGTAATTTTCTTACTGGAGAATGAACCTTTCAACTTTTTACTCTTTAGTTACCTGAAGGTCAAGAATTTGCTGTATCTTCTGTGACCGTCATGAAGTGTGCTCTCAGAGACAGAGGACTGTGGACCCATTGATTTCACGACAAACGCTCTTGATTCTCTAAATCCCTCGTCTTTGTGCCACGAGGTCACTAGTTTGAATCATGGCATTGTCTGAGGAAACCAAAATCTATAAAAACTGATGAGTTATTTTACAATCTAACCTGAATAGTGGACGTCGCAAGGACATTTTTTCCAATTCATGACAACAAATTTGTAAGTGGGATGGATGTTTTCATCTTTTTCTTAGCATTGTAAGAAAATCTTGTCCATACTGGCTCAAAATATTCATTTAGGGAGATCAAGAATGAATTTTCAGTCATAAGAAGAGATTCATTTTCTTTAGGACGTCTTTACGTTGCAAGAAAGGCTATTTATGATTGGTGTTGCTCTCTTTTGAGAACCTGAGAATGAAACGGTGCCGACGTGTTGCGTTCACGCTGCATCCTCTTGATTCTCTGTGAAAACCAGCAGCTATAAACACTGATGAGTTTTTTTTATTATCCAACCTGATTTGCCTGGAAATGCATAAAAACGAGGATGCTGTCGAAATGCAAATTTGGCGCATTCTGAGTTTTCCCAGCGACGGATTAACTGGAGGACGTTGTTTCCCAACTCGGCACACGAACAAATGTCCCAGTGGGATGGATGTTCGATCGATTACAAAGGAGCCAATTGGCATCGAAATGCAGCTTGTGAAGAAATGTCATTCCCACATTATTCATGTCCACAAACACATTTCTTAAATCCAACAAGTTAGTGCTGGTTGCACTTTTTATGAGCCCTTGTTGCTTCACTTACTCCAACTAACAGCTCTTCCAATAAAAACCAGTTGCATCATCGCTTCAGGCAGACTGAATCTGGATCTGAGACCATGTAACTACCATGAAGGAGCTTGTTCTCTCTTTGTTTGGCCTCACTGAAGTCTTACATGGCCTTTAAAACCTCCCTGTGTGATGTCAAACACTCCATAGATGTCAGCGAGTAAAAAAAAGGACGCCTTCGAACATCTGCATATGAGGTGTTTTGGCCTCGACAATGCCGCATTTCATGTGTTAATCCCATTCTCTGCAGCTCTTTCTCCACAGGCAGCTTATGTACGTTTCCTCGATTAACACCTCCTTCCTATTTTGGGAGCTCGGGGAGTCATTTCATGGTAACCACATTTGCTTAATTACATAAGAGAGACAAGAAGAAACAGAAAGAGAGAGAGCGAGAGGAGTCTGGGCGCAGCGAGGCAGACTGCTGCGCTGCTCTTTAGCTCGGAGACGATGCTCAGACTCGAAATCCAAACGCAATTAAAGCTGGCCGAGCGCCGAGGGCACTCCAGGCTGATGAGGAGGATTGTTGTGGAGGAGAAGCCGGTATTCTGGCGCCTGATGGTACAACCTGGAAACCTCCGCTATCAAGACTTTAACGTGAAAAATAGGCTCTGACACTGCTGCATCTCATCAGCATATTCAACCCTCAACTGCTTCTGTCAGTTAGTGATTTCCTACATCTCCCGGGATGACCTGGTCCCATTTCTCTAAACCAAACATGCATTGGATTTTAGTCTATGTCCTGCTCCTGTGCATAAAGAAATGTATCACATTACTGCCTCTTTGATGGATTGCTCGCTGTTGGATTGCTGAGCTTAGGTTGTGTATCAAGCACGAAAGTATCAAGGGGAGACACGGCAGGTGAATAGGGTAAATATTATGTCACCATGAAAGACAATTATTGTCTGTATTCAACGTTTTCTGATATATTATGTTTAAATATAGAAATGCAGCATTATACCAATAAATCCCTCCTACAGAATATAGGTCCTGGATTAGGTTCACTGGAAAGTGCGATGTATTTAAGTGGCTCAGAGTCAGTGGATGATGAAAACATGGTGAGTGATTAAGCTGATAAATACAGTAGCTCTCCAGGTAAAGTGCACGCCTCATGCAGGCTGCTGAGGTTGAGGCCCTGTAGCTTCTGCAGCATGAATTAAAGCTTGGCCGTCATTAAAACTTTAATTTTTAACCACAAGGCGGTCTTTAGACGTCTGTAACTGAAGTTGAACAATGTCTAAAAACTCTCACCAGTAAGGACGTCACTGGCTCTCCACTGGACGTCTCTAATGTTTTTGCTGTGTTTTTGACAAACACAGAGTTTGACCCAGGTTAACTTGTTCTAGATGGACTCATCTCCAACATTAAACATGATCCTGACTCTGCTCTTTGAACAAATTAAAATTTGAAGACTCAATAACAGACTGAATGTTGCTCATGATTGATTTTTTTCTTTTTTTTTTTTACAGCAGGATGGAGGTAAAAGTCCAAAATCTAATCTTTTTATAACAGGATCAATAGAGAAGTAATCAAACCATCGTCTGTTTAAGCATCGCTCGGATTAAAGGGACAAGACGTTCAATTAAAATATCGCGGATGTTTAAAAAAGTACAAGATGCCGTCTAAGAGGAGTGAAAGTACAGAGTGACTTGTACTTCTTCCTCCATCAGTCGGCTCCTCGCTGAGAGCTGCAGCCAGTCAGAAAGACGACTGGACTTCTGAAATACATTATCCTGTCTGCAGGAACACACACACACACACACACACACACACACACACACACACACACGAAATACATTCTGCATTCAATCTGTCCTTTCCTGGAAGGATTTGCACACACATTACACTTAAGAATAATGCATCCAGCCTCCCCTTTGATTTGACTGCTCTGTCTCACACACACTTTCTTTTAGAAATAGTAGATTTGTTCACTTACATCTTTGTTTTCTCATATTTTTATTGTATCCCTTTATCGTGGCATTTGTTTTCAGGGGTTTTGAACCTGCGTCACGGATGGATCAGCAGACAGGGAGGTTTCGGAGACCTCAAAATTTAAGAACAAACATAATACGTTGATTCAAAGCTGCGATCAGAACGTTCGCTCACATTTGCTGAAGTACTTTCACATTTCGTGAACTTTTGCAAAACATCTTGACAGTTCGTGACCTCGTATTAGTTGAGTTGCACCATCACAACACAAATGAAAAAAACGCCACCTTCATACCGCCGCCGTACAACTCATAGCAACAGCAGGTGCGTTTTGCAGGGACGATAACGTCCGTCAGATTACATTTTGCATTAGCGAACAATAATGTGGTTGATTAAAGTATCTGGAAAGTCACAAAAATTGATACAGAACATGTTAATAAGATGTTCGCCAACATCGTATTTAATTTGTTTTTCTGCCAAAATATCCAATCACGCAACACAATATCTGCTAGAAGTTACTGCTGCCTTTAAAACGTCCTGGTGGTTATGGTTAGGGACTAGAAGGGCTTGGTTAAAGGGTCTCTACGTTGCAATTTGTAGTAATTTACATGTATTAATCACTTTTTTTATTGGCCACATGTGAGTGGATTGTAACACCGAGTCTCTCTCGGTTGCCTGTACGAGCCTGTGGATGATTTCTTTAAGTTGTTTATTGCTGCTGGACTGCTGATTTCTTTGTGAAGGACTGTCCGTGACTAACGGAGAGCAACAGTAGCTAACATGAGTTAAGAAATGGAGTCCTTTCTTGACGTCCTCTCGAGTCCAGCCAAACGCTAGGACCTGGAACCTGTACAGATTCAGATCAAGGTTTTTTACAGTCAGTTGGTTCTGGGTTGGGTGCTGTTCTGTTACGTTAAGTCCCAGGTGATCGGACAGCACCATCACAGTTCAAAAGGACAAACAGTGGAAGTTATCTTTCTTCAACAAAGCTGATTCTAAACGAGTCTTGTTTGTCTTCCGGTACCATCGTACATGTCAAATGTACCTTCAAACCGAAACAACGATTGGATAAACCACGCTTTTTCAGTCCGCAACAGAGTACCAGAAAAACTGGATGTATTTTAACAACTTTCTTGGCAAGGTAGATGGACTGGATGTGTCTAGGAGCTGTCTCTCCTAGCTGGGTCCAACATTTTATCGGTTCTGCCTGGGTCCAGGGTCCCAGCTTTCAAATAATTAAGAGGTACAGTTCAGTTCTGGGAAGTAAATTTCTCGTTCCCTCTGAGTTTTAGGACCCATGAAGACCTTTACTTGGTCACTCGGTAACTTCTAGCACACAAAAAAACTCTACAGTATGTTGCATTTGAGCATAACACTCACAGAAATTAAAGTGTCACCACGGTGTAATTGGAAAACAATTTAGTAATATATAAACGTAATTATTTAGAGGCAGTCCCCGAGGCTTCAGTAAAGAAGCGTACCCAAACCTTTGTGTTCTTGAGGTTCTGTTGTGGCGAGTCGGGCTCTGCGTTTCGCCTCGAGACGCCTGATAGAAAGTGACAGGAAGAAAATGAAATTAGCTGCTCATGCACCAAAAAATTGAATATATTTAACCTGGACTTCTGTTTCCTGTTTGCTTATTTTAAATCGAATTTCCCCCCCCTCGCTTTTAATATTCATGATAAATACACATTCCTGAATTATTTAGAGTAAAAAAATAAACTGTGTGCACACGTTATAGACTTTCCTCCCTCTCCTTTAAACACACTCACGCTTCCCCCAGATGGCTTCCTCTTGTCTCAGCGGCCATGTTCATCACTCCTCTCCGCCTGGCTCCGACACACTCTCCACTTCATCACTGTCAGAGCACCAGGCTTCGGTGTGTGTGTGCATGATTTCATTCCTTCAAATGAGCGCGTACACTTCTGTATGTTATTCGACCCGAACCGCCACAACACACCCTCCCAGACACGCCGACACACCCCTGCCCGTTTGATGCAAACACTGACATTAATTTCAATTATCGCTGCCTTCTTCTCGAGGTGCCAAGCGAGGAATAAATGGAAACAACAACAAAAACCGAAACGCAGCCGGCGTTTCACCTCCAAAGGCCGCTGAGGAAAGCAAATCCCTCTGTGCTCGTCCGACGCCCGACTCTTTCTATTTTAGGTCGACTTTAAGTTTTTAATTTGGATTGATTACGGCGGCGTAGGTGTTGCAGCCGCCGAGATAATGAACGCTCTGGGAGAGGGAGAGCTGAAACATTATTAATGAGACACTTAAAGGTGAAAGAAGGAGAGGATGATGAGGGAGTGAGCGGAAAAAGAGGCAGATAAATGATGAGAGAGGACGAGGGAGAGGAGGTTTCATATTTGGGGAAAGAAGAGGGGAAAGCTGCTGAACTATAAAAGAGAAAGATCGAGGAAATTAAGCGGCAAAAGAACGGAAGTTGAAGAGTTGAGGGAGGAAATTAAGAAGGTAAGATATCTCGAATAAGGAAATATAACAGAAAAGATGAGTGACGATGTAAATAATCAGTCGTACCCAAAAACCAAAGGACAGAAAAAGTCTAACACAACATCCTGAGGAGGACGGTGCGAGTACCCGAAGGCGTTTGGTCTGAACGCATCTCTCAAAAACCTTTTGGACAGAAAAACCCAGTAACACCCACTGACATCTGGCTTTTGTCTTTAATGGAGAAGGGTAGAGTTGCCGATTGGCAGTAATGGAAACATGACAATGCTAATTTTTTGGACCCCTTTCCGGCGCCATGCGTATTGACATACCAGACATTGCCTACTCATCTACTGGCAATGGGAAGGCAGTCAATCACGTATCTTAAGCAGGGTTTACCCACATAAACAAAAAAGCCTGCTCACATGATTCACATGATTATCACACTCTCGCCTCTATAAGCTCAACGAGGGTTTTCTAGAAATCAGCTCGCACGCTGCAGGGTCTGATGAAGAAAGTCTGATGAAGAGCGGGTTCGTTTGAAGCATCGCTACCTCGCCTGCCCTCTGATTTTGCCGCTTTTTCCACGCAGTCTCGAATGTTGTATCACCCAGACTAATCCATACCCTGCTATCTATTTTAAAATCGAACAATGAATCACCTTTAATGAGCTCGATGTATGATTTTTGACTAGACAGACCTGAGAGGGAGTCGTGGTTAATGCGTCCTTATATGCACTAATGTCCTCTTTGCATCCACTGCTTTCCATAAAGGAAAGAGACGAAAATAGTACATGGCTCAAAGGCTTTATGGCAGCGTGATGAAGAAAGATGCAAAAAGTAAGTATGGGTGAGTAATGAGAGAGGGGGGAAATTAGACACAGAAGATCAACTACTTATCTTTTTGCTTATTTAATACTTTTGTAAAGATTTAATTAATGTTTTTGCAACCGAAATCTTCTTTTTGTCTTTTCTTGCCTTTTTTTGTCATAAAAACACAGGATCAATGCATTAATACCAATCTAAAACAAGGCTTACCTCCTCAAAAAAGTCAATATTTTTTAGATTAAGGTTCTCACCTGACGGCAGCACTGCAGCTCTATGAAACAGAGAGCTAGAAAACAAAAGGAAAGACAGGGAGTCCAATGATTTCTGTTGCCGTTTCGAAACAACCTCACCTGAGTAAGCGCTGATGCACGGCCAAGCTGTGTGTTGTGGAGAGGCTGCAGACGCGATAGTATTAATAAAAGCGATCCCCACGGTGCTGCAGATGTGTTCCTCATTAGTCTCTGCTCCACTATAGAAAACCCAAATTGATTATCACTGCAACACCTCCCAAACTCTTGTAGGGGTTTTTTGTTTTTGCTGCAGTACAAAAAAAGAAAGAGCCTCCAGACGAATGAGGATCGATTTTCCCTTCGAGGAGGTCGCACTCGTGGAATCGCTCCCCTTCTCAAGCCAAAAGTCTTTCCTCGAGGATGTGAATGAAGATAGCTGCTTAAGACTTCAGGGTTTTGTTCAAAGGTTCTGTGTCGAGCCCGGAGGTTCGTGGAAGAGCGTGAGGGAGTTCCCCATGGAGCCGTCTCGAGATCCCCGACAAGTTCTGAAGGTTCTTTGAAGAACAGCTTCGAGTTTTGAGATGAAGTTCCTACTAGGGAAAATGTATGATTCTGAGAAAAATCCTCGTTTAGATCGGTTCCCTATAAACCTATAAACCGCTCTTTCCCTGTGATTACTCGGCCTGCCACCCGGCTCGATTTGTCCTGCAAGAAACAAATTACAGCACAAATGAAGAGGCATCGTTTTCCCCGGTAACAACTGGAATAACTGTGGAAAAGAAAAAGAGCCCAGCTGAAGAAACCAGGGTGAAACAAGAGTGAACGGACGGCATTCACTCAATGGAGAGCGCCAACCTTCATATGTTTCCTGAGACTACTTATTAAAACAACCAGCTGTTTGAGGGTTTCTGGGTCAAACTGGGATTCTTGTGGTTGTTTTTCACTTCGGACCATGTTGCTGACGCTGTGTTTGCAACAGTGGCAACAACAGTAATACCAGAGGGAAACACTACGAGGGGAGGAGAGTTGAAAAGTTATGTAATAAGTCTACGGCATATTTAGCTAGCTATTGGTAGCATGGTAGCTGTGTAACATACAACAGATCAGGGTTTCAAGGTTGAACTGGGTTGTTTTTCTGCTTCGGACAGTATCCAGGCTGCGTACACTGTGTTTGTTTGTTCAAAAGTGGTGTACTTCTGCTTTAAGCTTTACTTTAAGTACAAAAAAAGTGATAAAATGTGTAAAACTTCCATTGGCTGACACTTTAACACCAAAAAACACTTTCTAAGATTTAAGCGAGCCTTTCTTTGAGCCTGTCGCATCAGAGTTTTGAAGTTAAACAATGTGTTTAAATGTACTTTTTGACAAAATGAGCACCACAAATTTACTAAAACGCGTGATATTTTATGATAAAAACAATTATTTGGGTGAAGTGATCCTTTAAAAACTTATATTTAGTTTGCTCAACTCAAACAAGGACTTAAACTTAACAATGTAGAAGTTGTAAATTCTATATTTAAAGTTTGTCAGTGATATTTTCAGGGTAACCCAGTTGTACTAAAGTAGATTTATTGCAGTACAGTTAACATACAAGACGACAGCTGGAATTACCGTCGCCAGAGACAGCGACTGGGTGGCGGTTGCAGTGTGTGTTAGTGTGTGAGTCCCAAAAAAATACATACACACCTGTCAGTGCTTCACCTGATCCTGCAAGGAAAACAGCATCTCGAGGGAGCGGCAGCCGCGTCCCGAACACCAGCAGCTATATATAAGACACTTCATTTGCATCAAGCATACAACAACTTCATTGTGGTTGTTTCAGTGCTGCGGACGACATCGAGGGATGTACTCTCGTTAATATTTTACTTACTTTCACCTGTTTCATCACGCCGCTGGTCCTTGAAGCCTTCTTTCGTTCCTTTACGTCACGTTTCATGCTGCTCCGCCACATGCACTAACTCTCTCCTGACACCTGAAAATGAAAAGACTCTTTTTAAAAGCAGCCTCTCTTTACATCCCTCTGAATTTCTCCAGCGCCATCCATGACTAGCATTTCATTCTAACCTGACACCCCGAAGGTCTGCGGTCCCTTCGGTTTGCTCAGCAGGGGTCCCTGACACCTCACCGAGTGATTGCTGGTGGTCTGTAGTCAGCCGAGGGAGGGTGTCTTATTTCAAAGGCAGAGAAGAGACAGATTTGTGGAAGCCTTAAAGCCCTGAAGGCAGGCTGGCGCCTCTTATCCTCTATCCCAGTCAGAGGAAGCAAAAGCCTCCTGCCGAACCACCCTGTGCAGCAATTACTGCAGGGAAGCAGCCGAGGATGGATGGATGGATGGATGGATGACATGACAATGGAGATTTAGTTTCCACCAATGCAAAATATCTCTGAAAGTTTGTTACTTAGCTGAAATCTGGAACACTGCTTCATGTTTTGTTCATAATTCTGCTGTCTACAACCCACAGTTTCTATTCTGTGTTGCAAGTTGTATTTCTGTCTAACTATCAGGCGAATGGGGGCAAACTTTGCCTAAAAAAAAGACTAGAACGGCACTCAGTAGAGAGCATACCTCTGCCAAGGCCCAACAGTTCATTGCACTCATTCATAGACACCAGTCACCTAAATCTGCATGATTCTTCATCAGGATCCATCATTCATTCCCTGTGAAATTGAAAAAAATGTTGAAAAACAAAAAAATCCTGGATCCATTCCTTTATCCAGATCCACACCAAAAATTAAGGGGGTCTATTCTGGGTGTAAACCCGTCCTCCATCTAAGTTGTGTGGAAATCTGTCCAGTAGTTTTTAACAAATAGACCAAAAAAACAAACAAACCAAAAAAACTAACCTGCCAATCAACAAACCAACCAAAACAAAAACAAAATAAACTAACCGACCAACCAACAAACCAACCAAAAACCCTAAACTAACCAGCCAACCAACAACCAACCAACCAAAAACCCAAACTACTCACCAAACCAACCAAAAAAACAACAAACTATGAAAACAAACCAACCAACCAGCCAACTAATAAACAAGGTTCTACATCGTGCAGCATAGAAGAAGAAGAAGAAGAAGAAGAAGAAGAAGAAGAAGAAGAAGATGCAAACCAGAAACAAAACTAGTCGTTTGCCATCCACCAAAAAACCTCAGAAAAGGAAGAATGTGAGAAAATATCTGGGAAGATGCTGACAGATAGTTAAAGTTTCGCAACATCAAAACTTAAAACCTCGGGCAGAAACCTCCTCAAGCATGCGTACAATCTTTTACAAGTTTTTATTAATTTTGCCATCTTCTTCAACCCTTTTTGACGAGCTTCAACGAAAACACGGCTACAGTTGAGTAATAGGCAACAGGTAATCAGAAGTGTTTCTTCATCACAAGATTAAATGTGCAGCTCTAGAGTTCGGTTGGACTGCCTCTACACTAGTGTAGTACATCACGCCCAGAGCTACGGTTGAGACGGTTGAACTCGTGTTGCAGATGGTTGAGTTCCTGCCGTGTGAAAGCCTAACAGGCAAACAAATCCTGAGACAGGCAGCAGGTCAAAAAACACAAGTAACAAGCAACAGTCAGGCAGGAAGGAACAAGTTCAGGAAACAACAGCGCAGTGAAAGGCAGGAATGGCAGGCAAGCTGTGGCAACAAAGACAATCTGGTGAGTGACTGGGCGAATCAGGCTGGTATATAAGTGCTGTTAGGCTAATGGAGTGATGAAGGGCATATGAGCATGGAGGAGCTGAGTCAGACAGCTCGTAAAGTAGCAAGAATTATGGGTTTTTTAATGGTTTTTGCATAAAATGGTAAATCTTTGTTGCCTTCCTTACCTTTTTTTACCCTCATCTCGTAAACTGGCAACAAGCGATTCCTGTGAAAACTTGACAAAGACGTCAACGTATTGCGTTGTGAAGACATCTCCTTAAGTTGGCATGCTAAACAGCTAGCCACAGCCCGTCCTCGTCTTGTAATACCACCATGTACCTCAAGAGGTGATAGTGAGTCACTGTGGCGTCCAGTGTACCCTCAGTCCAGCAAAGAAAAGACGTGAAGTAGAAGAAAAACAAGAGTAATCGTAACAGAGTAACGCGTTTTTCCCGACTGGTAACTAAACAGCTTTTAATGCTAACATTAGCTTTTTAGCAATACCTTACAAAAGTAGCTAATTGTATACCGTTACCAGCGCTAATATGTTTGCTAAGTTAGCTGTTTGTTGAGAGAAAGAAAGATCTACAGTAGCATCGTTGCATTTCCTTGTTTCTTACGAGAACAGTGGACTTTTTGGCGATGACCCCATTTTGTTTGCCGCATGAATTCAACCGCCATTTTATACATAAATGCAACTTTAAATGCTCTTTTCTCTGCAAAGTCCAGCCTCGACTAAACCTTTTTTATATTTATATGCCTTACATTTAAAAGCTTTACACAATTATCCTCCAATTATTGTTCGTTTCAGTTCATTATGGCTCTATTGTGATTTAATCCCAGCACCCTCAGCTCTCTCTCTCCATCACTTTTAAGCTGCTAGCCACATTGTTGTGGTTTTTTTTAATGAATACATCATCTCAATGTTGGAGTATTATAAAACACAAACTGTCACGGTAACTGAGATTGGACGCGCTTGCTGGGAAATGTCGATCAGCATGTGTGCTGGCACCTGTCCCGGTAAAATCTGCTCAGAAGCGAGAGCCAACGCTCCAAGTTTAGTCACTGTTCGTAGCATAAGTCCTGTAGTATCACACTTGTGCAGGTTTTTGTGAGTCGGAGAGACGGGAAGCCTTCCTCTTGGTTATGTCAGCTGGACTGTAAGTGTAAGCAGAGTTAAGTAGGTCTAATTAGCAAAAAAAATGTATGTGCACCACAAAGAAAGTTTTGAATTACACAAGCTGAATGTCTTTGGCAGTCTCTGCTTCCTAAGAGAGTCACACATTCTGGGCTCGCCGAGAGCTCGGAGAGACGTTAAGAAGTTTATTGTTTGGTGATCATTTCTCAGATTATATAACTCCTGAGTTGTTAAAGGCACAATTGTTGGATTTCTCTCTGCACCCGGACTTTTTTTTTTTTTTATCACCGACTCGACAGCATCTTCTAGAGTCTGTGGGGCAACTGTGGGAGGAGAAACCGATGCAAACACTTACACAACACAAGCTCACACACACACACATGCTTTTAACGCTAACGGGGTGATGGCGAACGTGCTGTTCGGTGGTGGGTCAGGCCGGGACAGAGTGTTCGAACTGAGGCGAGATATTATACAAGTGATTCAGGCGCACAACGTCAGCAGTCCTGAAAGGAAGGCGGGAAAGGACAGGGTTAGCTGCATTCTGCATTTTTCTCATGAAAAGACCAAACCCAAACAATGCATGTCCTACTAAAAAGCATTGTCTGTGTGTTTTTTCCTCCGTGCTGTAGCGCTCTATTGTTGTCCAAAATCCATTAAAAACACATCAGTGAGCCACAGATTTGCACTGGGTGACATGTTCACTTCATTACCAACACACACTGCAGGTTATTTGACACATACACCGTCCTGCTGCCTTAAATTCTGGATGTGTGTTCATCCACCGCAGAAAATAGTCCCCTGAAAATGTACCACTTACTTCTGTTTGAGTTACAGTTGTTAAAAAAGATGGTGACCAGATGTTTTAGGTAATTATTGAGCATTTTTTGAGAAAAGAAAGTGTAATTTATGACATATATACTTTTTTTTTTACGTATCCGAGCCCGCCTCTGATTGTCGATTAATATATTTTTATTATGATGATTAATAATTAACATCCCTAAATAATGAACCTTCATGCTTAGCAATAAATGGACTTTTAATGGACAATTTAATGTTTGCTAATAGATAAGCTAGTTTGCAAACAATTTTGGAAGTTGCACCAACTCTCATAGTCTGTTATAAGATAAGATGAAGAATAAAATAACAATTAGAATAAAGATAAACATACTATATACATTAACTGTCCTTGTATGTACATGACGTGTGCAATATACGTGGTAAGTGGTAGTTTTGTGAACACCTTCAGAAAAAAAAAGATAGACCCAGATCTATATCTTGAAAGAAAAAGAAGAAGAAAAAGACCAAATTAAAGGTGCAACAACATCCAGAAGCAAACAGAAGTCAACAGGATTTCAAAAGAGAAAAATAAACAATATATTTCCTCACATTTAAAGAGATAGAGTGAAGATGAGGGATGGAAGTGCACGTCAGTGAGGACAGACAGAAAATGAGCCTGAAAGAGGGAAAAATGAGGCAGGTTTTGCTCGGAAAAAATAAATGAGACGGACGCCTGCATCCATCGACAAAAGAGAAAAATGAGGCAGACAAAAAGCAGCAGAAACGTGAGCGAGAGGCACGTCGGCGAAGAAAGGGCGATAATTAACTCGGAAGAAGAAGAGAGCGGGAAAAGGGCAGAAAGGTCTGCATTTATTAAAAAGAAGAAAAGACGAACATAAGATCGAAAGAGGACGAGAGAGACAGAGAGGTCCGCGTTTATAAATTATTCACGGAGATGGATCAGTGCGGCTGATAGATGGCTTTAAGACACAGGTAAATACTTAAAGAGAGGAGGGGAGAGGAGACGTTTGCATCCAAAGAAAATGAAAATGGACGAGAGAAGAATAGATTGAAAAAGGGTGCTGATGGAGAAACAAACAACTGTGCGAAGAAAAATGAGGTTAGAAAAGAGACGCGCAGAATACAGACGAAACAAAGTCGTCAGCGTACCGGATGAAAAACTGCAACAGTGAGATTTCTGTTCTGTAAATCCATGTTTGCATGAGAGCTGTATTATGTTGGGATTTCACATGAATCATGATTTATCCCCTAATCTCCGAGGAAGGTCAGGACTTCACTCCTGTGAATCATCTTGATGAAAAACAGTCTTAAAACGTTGATGCTTAATGTCAGATTTGCTCCCTCTGAATCACAGAGCGAAGCTGCCTTTGTGTTTTTAAATTAGCATTCGTGAAATTAAACATATCAGCAACACTTTCCAGCTCCGGAGAAAGTGTTTGGAAGTTGGCAGGAGCGCAGTGCCGGAAAATAACAGAAGACTGTAGAGACAACAAGTGCTTCCAGAGATCTTTGCAAATGCCGAAACATTTTCAGCATTTAAAAAGCATCTCGCTTTCCTCTAATGTCACCGAGAGATGTTGTCGAGTCTTTTTAATGACTGCTGTAAAGTACATTTACTCTGCGTTGTTGATCATGTACCAGCAGCAAATAAAGAAAAAGCGAAGTTGCAGACTTCAACCATTCATCATCGGTTCATCAGTCGCACGAAGCTCAAGACTTCATATTAAAAACATGACAGTGAAAAAGACGTTTTAACAGGAAAATGGGTTAATAATTAAAGCGGTCATCGCCAAACATCGACCGTTTGACACGCCTCTGAATGCGAAACAGTTAAGTGTGACTTCCTGCGTCCACCACGAGGCGCTGGAGAACAGCCGCGACTGGCTGCAATGATGATTGTCAGAAAAGTTTAACTTCCTGTTGCCAGTCAAGGACCCTAAAAAAGAAGAGTCATTACTGGTGCCAGTCTATGGGAGATGTGTGGAGAAAACCCAACATACCTACGTCGTCGTATGACTTGAAAATGAAAGAACAGTGAGAAGGTTAACCACTTTGTAACGTGGGAACAACATGGACCCTGAGAAAGCGGGCAAAAGTCCAGTCCGACTGAAGCGCTGGTGATATTATCTCAATGTCGGATGTTTTGTGGCTTGCAGACAACGTGTAAACAAGTAAAGCAAAGCTGATTTTATTGCAAGACAATGAAAAGAAATCCCTCCAGGCTGCCCGTTCTGGTCCTCACCAGCTGGGAGAAGGACCGAGAGTCCAGGTCAGAGCCAGGACCTGTTGGAGGGATTACAACTCCCAGCTGGCCGGGGAGCGACTGGTCATCCCCAAGCAGGAGGTGGAGGAAGTCGTTGGGGAGGAAAAGGACATTTGGACAGGAAAACTGACCGATGGCCTAAATGTTTAAACGGGTTCAAGTCTTGTAGAGGTTTGGCACGAGGCGGTTAAATAAATCAGTGCAGGCGTTCGTTTTTAAAGTCTCACACTGATGATGCATAACAAAAGAGATTGTCCTTGACGTTTGTGTTGAATGTGCTTCAAAACAGCTTCATTTTTCAGTGCAGGAAGACAGAAATCAAGCGTTTAAAAAAGAGAAGACGAAGAATGAAAACAAATGAGTTATCTCGCTGCTGACAGGTGAGTTTTTATTGTCACTTTTCCACAACGAAACATGACGTTTCATTTAAGAAAAATAAAGAAAGACACCTTCAAAACTGGAAAATGATTACCTCTGCGAATGACTGAAGCGATCGAGCAGCGCCAATGCTTCCCTACGTCAGCGAAGCCGTGTGAGAATGAGAAGGGGGGAACTGCGAGAGTACATTGTGTAATATCACCACATATGATTCATGTCGTCTTTCTGTCAGCTCTTGGCGTGATGCATCACGTCCTCTGCTTTATATTCCTCACAAGGCGTCCATCTCATTTCTCAAAGCCTCAACCTTGAAGGCAGCAGAGGGGATGGATGCCGGCCGAGGCCTTTCCACCGCCTGCGTGTAGCTGCTGCATCCGAACGGCAGATAAATAATAAATACTGTTTATTTAGATTCACAGGACAGCGTGTGCATCATCTGCGTATGCATCGTTCTTTGAATCTTTAAATGCCGCTTTTGTTAAGAGGCGACAGGTGAGTGTCGACAGTGTGGAGGCTATTCTTAACATTCCTGCAAGAGGAATAACACTGATAAAGTCATCATTTCCTGGAAATTAATGGCAAACGTTATCGACATTAATGCGCTATTACCTGCACATATCTATTATGTTAATGGTGCTTTGTTTCTAGTGCCTCGTCTTTATTGTTTTATTGATCATGCGAGTCGCCTGCTTGACGTTTAAATGGCATGACATTAAGAGCCACGACTGAATACGTGCAGCGAGATTGAAAAGGACTTCTTCAAATCAAAAAATGGATCTTAAACTCAAAAGTTTAATCATGCAAACACACTGTAATCGCTAATATTTCCAGGGGTATTGTGTCCCAGAGCTTTCACACCTCCACACAAGATGGCCAGCCTCACAGGGAGGAGGAGGAAGAGGAAGCTGCACTCTTCCTCCTTTCGGTAGCGCCGAGGCGAGGAGCAGATGGTGCGAGAGATTGGAAACATCGTCTGGAGTCGGACAACCCTGGGCTAATGGCAAGCTGTGCTGGCAGCGCCGCGTGAGTGTGTGAGGGGTTGGAATTGTCTTACTGTGCAGAGCTGGCTGGCTAAAGTTCATTACTCGCCGTGTGTGCGTGCACATGTGTGAGGCTGTGTGTGACTCAGATTTTTCGCCGTGATGTGTGTAAAGCTTTTAGAAGTTCACTAATGAAGAGATAAACAGAGATGCGAGGCGGAGAGTTCGAAAGCATTAATCCGTGATTTGTTGGATTCAAAATAAGCGTTTAAAGTGTCAGCGTGCGCGACGGTAAACAAGCCGAAGGAAGTAAACAGGAGTAAACGGGAGACGAACAGAGGTAGCTTATGCGTCACTATTAAATTCTCTTCCTGTGATGAATCCTCTCAACGAAGCAAGCAACTTCAATAGAGCCAATTTGTTGCACGCATTCATCCCTCCTCCTCCTCCTCCTCCTCGCCTGCTCCGCCTCAGGAATATGGATCCCAACGCTGCACCATGAAACACATGAGTTCAACCGAGGTTACGCTAACATCCAAACAGAGCCGGTAAACCTCTGAAGGGTCCTGACCTGGAAGAGTAAACCTTCACTTTCCCCTACCAGCTGTTGACTATTTGATCCAGACGATCAGAGGATTTTTCTTGTTATTGTCAGAAGCTGTTTCATCAGCGTCAGACCACACGATATCAGCTTGATGAACAGAAATCCAGTCATCTTCTCCTCCCCTCATGCTGATGGAAAGTCAGGTGAAGTTACAAAACACTTCTGGAGCTTCACAGCAAAACAGCGGTGCAGCGTTCTCCTGAATAAATGAAGAAGCTGGAGACTTGTTTTAAAAAAACAACCCAAAAAATATGAAATGGCTTCATTCAGCTCATCCCGAGTAATCCAGGATCCCAAACTGATTTGAAAATATGTTGTTAACAACCTTTTTTACGCCGAAATCTTCACTGTAGCTGCTCAGCTAAAAGCGTTAGCGCACCGACATCGCAAGATTGTTCCACTTTGTTCTTTCCCTCTTCAACAACACTCACTTCAGTTGATTTCCTGTTTTATGTTTAAAGTTCCTTATGTGTTCACTTCCTGTCTTTGTCTGTTTCCCCGCCCTTTTTCTGCGTACACCCGTGCTTAATTTGTTCATTAGCCCTGAGGTTTTAGCTCAGCTGAATGACCTGGACCACGACCCTGGAGTCACGGCGCTTCACGACGCTCAGGTCAGAAGTTCAGCTTTATTATTTACTCATGAAAGCAGTGGAAAAAAACGAGGAAGTTGACCTCGAGTTCAGATTGTTTCGTCAAACTAGTTTGATAACATCGACAAAGTGTTTCTTCACACAACTGGTGTTGACATTCCTGATCGAGGGATACCTGTTTTTGGCTCCTATGTCCAAAAAAAACTTGCGCAATAAGCATGTGATAAGAAAGCTTTGATAGGCCAAGGGTCAAATCCCTGGAAAGTCATGAATTTCGAGTTTGTTTACATTCAAGTGACATATTGTTTATGATCGTAAACACAATGACAAAGGTCCTCTTACCTTACAAGTACTAACAAGTAAGTAAATCTATTTTTAATTTCTCACAGCTGAAAACACTTTCATGTGCTGTTCTTGCAGGCATGTACAAAAACTGTATTTTTCTTTTATTTTGAAGGACTCGTGGGGAATGTAGAGCGCCATGACGACCTAATCTCGCATCGCGGACATCTCAAAGAAATATGAGTGTCGTGTTGTCTGATCCCAGCGTTAAGATCACATTTTCCTTCTTTGACGATCCTCAGAAAAAACACATTTTCAATATTTCTGAAAGACGTTTGGTTGCATTTTTCCGATTAACGACCTGTTGACATCTCACTGCTGCAAAACATCTTCGATGAGATATCAAGGTTTGTGTTTGTGCTTTCACTTCTTCTCATTTCCATGACGATCTTTTACCAAAACAAAGAAGTTACAGGTGCCAAACTTTACCGACAGACCGGGGATGATAACAAACAGCACATATAAATCATTGTTGATAAAACTGTAGAGATGAGCTGATGAGAACGAGTTGTTCCTTCTCCGGTTGAAGCCCTCAGAGGCGGCAACTGTTCTGCTAATGCAGACGCAAAGTGAATCGTCGACAGCTGCTAACTTGATACATTATTCCTTTTGAAAGCAGTAACATCTGAACATGAAAATACATTTTAGAGACAAACAGATGTGACAGACAGGTCCGGCATCACCATCCAACATTTACCAAGCCGTATTTCAGCTTAATTCTCCCCATTAAACCGCTTCTCCTTCGTCTGACATACCTGGAAACAAACACATTAAAGCACATAAACTACATCATGTTCTGTCTCAGGATTGACACCTAGAAAACACGATGAAGGATCACGAACAGGTGCAATTGTCTTTTAAAAAGGAAGCACATCTCTGTTATTGCTGCATCTTTCACAGACAGAAACATGAAGACAGTGATAGAAATGGCAATCAGAGATGAGCTTTGGAGATATCATCCCTTTTTTATGTGCAAGTTCAAGTTCATTCGTCAAATTGTCCAGTATATTTGCCAAAGAACAAAACCCTGGCACTTTCCAAGAAGGAAAAAATCTACATTTTATAAAACAAACTCGTTGTAGCATCAAGCCTTCATCAGCGTCAGTGCTGAAATGTGTTTTTAGCCGACAATAAGAAGGTAGATTTTGTCTTTAAGAGTGCCACCGTATACGTTTAAACTGTGTGGGCTGCTTTTCTTTCACAGCATATTTGCCAGTATGTCAAATTCAAATCAATATTTCTACTAAACGAACAAGATTGCATGTATGTGGACTTACCTTCTCATCGGAGGGGGAAGAGAAGATGGTGTTTCAACAGGTAACTTTAGAGACCATGTGATTTTTTTTGCAGCCGTGTTTGTGGCACCGAAACTGGATATTTCCAACAAGATTTGGGGCATTTTTAAGTTTGTTTTTTGGCAACAACAAAAGGCATTTTAAGCCAACAGAGATCTTTTCCTAACCCTAACCAAGTGGATTTGTGCCTTAACCTATCCGAAAGAAACTTAAAAGTGCCAACAGACAACCTTTCCACTCCAGCGTTAACTTACGTTATAGTTACAGTCCTGTCAGTAATCCCTTTTTTCTGAATGTATGTGTAATCTAATCACATACTTTCCTGTAACTTAAACAGAATACAGTTACGTTCTCTGTCCGTGGTTTACAGAAACGTACAGCGCCAACACTTATTCTGGTGTGTGGGTTGAACTGTCAGACAAATATACAGTAAACATACACTTGTATTGTTTAAACGTAACTACAAGACTTGTTTTTCTTGCAGTTGTTGATGAATTTCATTTGCTCTTTGGGTTTATTGAACCTTTTTTTTCAAAAACCTGCAAAACTGGCTGAACACAAAAATCCAAAGTGGCTCCAACAAACAGAAAGAACAGTTGGTGTTTGAGATAACACGTTTTCACCCGACCACAACAACACGCAGCACATGTACGAGTGGAAATGTGGGAATAAATGAATCAATGCGGGCAACACTCAGAAAATTCTGGATCTATTTTTAATCCGAAACAAGCTGACGTACCCACCGTATGGTCCTCTGCTAAAAACAGAAACATTCCTGGGCAGAAAACATGCGTGCCTGAATCATTTATGATCATTATTATCAGATTTTTTATATCTTGACACCCAGAAACAGGTTTTTGTATGGTAGGAAAGCACAAAAATCTCCTCAAAGGTTCCCTGAATCTTTTTAGCTTGATAGTGTGTGGCCCGTTTCAGGAAATGCCAGGGCAGCTGGGAGATCCTGTGGAGATAAGTGGCGCCAAAGGCACCGCTGATGTCACCGTCTCTAGACCGAGAACGCTCCCTCTCTCCCTTCACCTCCTCTGCTCGGACACAAAAAAATGCCAAGTGAGGAGTTCGGTTCCCAAAAACAAGGTGAAGCTGCTCCTTCGAACACAACGCAATCCTTATGGAGGTGCGGTCGAGTGTGAAGCTGCACACTTAAAATGTTGCCCAGTGAGGATTATAATGCCTCACAAGACACAGGGAAGTGGCTGAACACACCGAAATGATTGTTGTCAGTTAATCCTGTGATTGTTTTTCACATAAATCAATAATCCTGTAGTCGTTAAACCATAAAGAAATGTGACACAGGCTCCTGAATCCAGAGAATATTTGTCATTTTTGCTCGATTAACCACCTAAAAGATCGTTCCTTAATTTATTTTCTGTCATGAGGCATCAGAACAAAAAATGTCAGGGGTCACAACATATTTCTCCAATGCAGAATTATGTTTTTAAAGGCTTTTTTGGACTACATTACTGAATACGTAACCTTGCAATAAATACAATTCATACAAATATTCAAATAAAACTATTTGAGAAGGACAGATTTGATAAATTAAAGCCCCTCTTTCACTTTAAAAAGCTATTTTGCCTTTCATTACTTCACTGTTGGGTTTGACCTTTGCTGTGCAGACTGATGTACTGTGGGAGCTCAACAGACTGCCTTCACATTCATCCGCTGAAGGAGGAAAGTTTACATCTGTGGTCTCTAACTAACTAGCTTGTGACTAGTTCTGATAGGGAATCTTGCATTCGGAGTAGGTACATAACACGGCAGAGCCAGTGGAAGTAAACACATAGACTAGAGTGAAACCTATTAGCTCTGCCCTCGTGGGGGATCGGATACGGACCGAACACGGACCTGGTGGAATATAGGGGGTTACTGCCCGCTTTCTCAAGACCGGGTACGTCAGTTACTGACATTTTTGGCTGCTCCTCCGAGCCCTGAGCATAAGAGAGCCATGGCGACCTTACGTTAGCTAAGCTGAGTGACTAGCTAACATTGCTAATGGTTATCTTCGGCACTAAGGCACAAAAAAAATTGGTAAACACTTAACAAAATGGACAACGCTAAAAGTGAAGTAACTAACTAGTACTAGCTCATTCTATAGCAATGTTACCCTCAGCCTATGTTAGCATGCTAACAAGCTAAGCTAAGACAGATAGCGTCATCATTTTTGAGTTATTCTATTGCTCAGTTTGTAAATTAACTGACTTTGCGAGTTAAAAAAGTTTTAAAAAGTATATTTATAAGACTTAAAAGACTGTTGAGAATCCAGCAGGCTTTAAGATGCAACAAGATGACATGAAATTTAAAGTTCAAGAGTTCAAAACAAGTTGTCACTAACGTACTTGTCCTGAAAACTTCTTATATATCTGGACGCTGATGACAGAAAGACTGAACTTCCCTCTTGGACTCAAAAACAAACGTAGTTCAGTGTGGAGTCGATGTGTTTCTCCTGATAAAAAAAACCTGCCGCACCGAGGATGGTTATGTAAATGTCACCGTATATAGTAGTACATGTGAGGTGTATGTGTATGCAGAGGCCATGTTGTTGCTTGTGTTTAACTCCTACGTGGGGGCCCAGTGCATTGTGGGAGTGGGGGTGGCAGAGCGCAGCCATCTGCTGCAGGGTAACAGCTATGTTTTATCTCGGGAGAGAAAGAGTGAGGGAGACGGAAGATGGAGGAGAAAGTGAGCAGAAAAAAAACAAAAAAAAGTGCATTCTTCATTCGGAGGAGTATTTGTTGATGAGAAAATTATGCAGTAAATAGACCTGAAACTTTGAAAACAAACATTGAAATTTCAGGAACAATATAATATTTCAGCTCATCATCTTCAGGGTTAAAAAAACAACTTTGGAGGACTTGAATTATTGTCTGTGAATCTATGTTTAGTCTTTGCTTTGCGCTGTGTGAAAGACCTCAGCTCCATTGTTCATTTGTATAATGAGGAACAAAGTATCTAACACTATGAAATGTGCAAAGGTACATGTTTGAATTGCTGGAAATGTATGTGAAATTATCCTAAAACGCCTCCCAGTCTAGCCCAAAGCAAATTCAAAGCTGTTGTTGAATATTTTTGGAGTACATCTGTGTTTTTAGACTCTTCTTAAGGTTGTAAGTTGATTGAAGCTCTGTTAAGTGCTTCTGGCTTTAATCTACAGGAGTTTGAGCGGTTCACTTGTCTACACGATAGGCCATTGGCTGTTGTAGGCTATAGGGCGGGCATATAAGCTCATATCTACTCAAATGAGCTGTCAATCAAATGGCTGCCATCTTAGGATCTCTGGTGTCAGGTAATAAATGCTTCTAGTAGCTGGAAAACACAATTGATCCACATCATAGAGTCTTACATGGTCCAAGTTCAAAGTAGACAACAATATCAGTGAAAACGAACATTTAACACGTGTTTTTCTGAGGACATAGGACCTCAAAATAACCCTGCCTGAGAGTAAAAGTGGCTAAAAGTCATCATAGTTCCTTATTTCCTTGTTTAAACTAACTTTGTGCACATAAAATAGTCAAAAACAAGTTCTTAGGTCGATTCAAAGACAAGAAAACTACACAAAGTTGCATAATTTCCAAGTTTATGGCCTTTTCAAAGTGTATATAAACTATATATAACTGGATTTGAAATCTCATTGGCTACGTGATGCATCAGTCATATAGAAGCTGGCATGTAAGTGGCTCAGGAGAGAGGGGGAAGAAGAGAGAGAGGGTCACTTGTCTACACGATCAGTCATTGGCTGTTGTAGGCTATAGGGCGGGCATAGACGACCGACGTTTTGCATTGATGACGGACTTGTACAACCCTGGATGGTACAAGATTCACCCAATACTTTTTTATTTTCTTTTTTTTAAATGCTTAGATTTTATGATTATAAAAGAAAGATGGAGGGAAAAAAGAAAAAGAAAAAGAAAAACAAAGAGAAGGACCTGGAGATGGAGACGGACAGGCAGAAACAGAGCGAGAGACATAAGAACAAAACAGTGAGCGAGAGAGACAGAGGAGGTCCCTGGCAGAGCCTCGTACAGCTGTTGAGTGCTGTCACACTGTTGAGAAAGGCCAGGACTATTATCTATGACTGCACACACACACACACTGTAAGGATTAAGCCAGCGACGACACTTTGAATAGGCCTCCGTGCCGTCTGATTGGACGCAAACAGGAGGCTGTAATTCATCCCCTTTTAGTCGTGTAAACATGTGTTCTCATGACAAGAGGCTGTGAAGTCCAGGCTGACGACCAACTGCAACACAACAACCACACACACACAGTGTCTGTACACAAATATACGCTGCATGGCCAAAAGTATGTGGACACCATACGCGTTCAGACACCATCGGCGCTAATCTTTATTTATAATGCTCTGTATAAGCTCCTTGTACAAAGTGTTAGTTGATAGGTAAGAAGATTAGATTTTGTAAGATGATTATTAACATTTTAATGTGTTAATTATAGCATTATCGACAAGATGTTAACACTACACGAGGTCATCATCGAATGTAGATCAAATTGAAACATGCAGACAGTAAGTAGTTTCCAAAACAAGGCGTAACTTTAAAATTTAAGAGATGCTCTTCGTTAAGCATCGTAAACAGATTACAAAACAACTGGAAGCAGGGATAACCTTTACTGTTACAACTTTATTTGTCAGACAGATGTCTACGGAAGCCCTGAGGGGATCCATCTTTCGAGTCTGATCTAAATTATTAGATCAGACTTTAATTATTAGAGAACTGGAATAAAAAAGTTCCTTCATTTTTTTTTATCTGTGAAAACGTGAAAAAGAAGGAGAAAAAACTTTTTTTTTCTTCGATTATTTCAAAAAGTAAAAAAAAAAATATGGATCACGAGAAGAAAACAAAACTCTCACTTTCCCCTCAGGGCTTCTGTAAATTACGCAGAAGTCAATATCACATTATTAATTATGCTGAAATATTTTCCAAATATTCTGAATATTTAATGATAATCTGGGTAAAATTCAAATAAAGTTGCAAAATTGTAGTCTGCAGCTCTTTGGACCCCTCTTCTCTGTGTCGCCTGCCCGCTTGCCTTCCTGAACGTTGGCAACAACTCGTCTATAAAGGTGTCGGTGTATTGAGTTACATTCCTGAAATATCGCGCTCTCATTGTGCGATTGCATAAGAGTCACGTCATGCTCGGAGCATTGGCCGCCTCAGCTTTACCGCGGTGTTATTTTCAAACTAGCCTGGTCATGCCGACGCGTATTTCGGGGCCACTGCATATTAAATTTAGAGCTGTCAGCGCCTCCGGAGAGGAAAATAAAGAGGAGGACGGGCCGTATGTTTGACTGCTTGGTGACCGATGCTAATCTCATCCTTGTAGTTACAAACTGCTTGCCGGTGTCTTAATCCAGAAGGAAATTCTGCAAATCTGACTCCAAACAAGTGTTTAGCACATGAGAATTGCAGGAAAAACAAGGAGATGTACAGTATTCATCTAACAGCTTGGCAAAGGTCAAGATTTGCATATAAATGCAGCGATGGCAGGCCTTGATATGAGTGCATTCGGCATTGAGCTCTGAACAGAATTAATGAAAAGCGCTGGATGCCGGCGCTTTAAGCCTCACAATATGGCTGTGCTTTCTTTAGTCGGAGCTATACAATGTGCATCTCTGCAGCGTGCGTCATCATCGGGTTCAATGCGTCCATCAAGGACAGAAATATTTGCTCCGACATAGGATATATTGTTTATTTGACCTTTATTCAAGCAGCGAAGGTTGCCTGCTCATTTTTCAACTCCCACGTGCCTCACATATACTGGTAACCAGTTGAACTGCTTCCCTCTGCCTCTCCCGTGTGCGCTGATTTTCTGTTTTGAGCTTGAACCCGTCAACCTCCGCTCGGCCTTTGCTGGCTCTGACAGCTCTCGCATGTCTGTGTGTAAAAACAGTAGCCGGGGATCAAGGAGACAGTGATACCTGCCTCTATGACATAAGCGTGAACTGTCGTCGACGACTGCCGCTGTAACCAAAGATTTAGTGTGCTCTTTCCTTCTCCGGCTCGCTCCATGCATCTTCCTGACCTTGAAAAGCCTTTTCTCCTCCGCTTCTTCTTCTTAGAGATACGTGGTTTTCCCACAGCAGCGGCGGCGGCGATGAAGGCTCATTTTTAACTCGCTAATGCCTCCTCTTCTGTGGCTTGCTGTACGGGTTCATGCGAGGACAAGGAAGGCAGCTGGGTGCCAGATGAGAACGGTAATTAGGCCGGTATCCACCGGGCTTTGGTTACAGGTGCAGATCTGCCTGCAGGGATGAACAAAGCTGTCAATGGAAAAGATCATTCATGCTGAAACAACAGAAAGGAGGGAGGGGGAGGTTGGCTGGCTCGGGCAACAGAGAACCAGAGCCAAGACAAGATAAATCGCTCTGAGTGGCATCGCGACAAGCCGAAAGCAGGCGTATAAATCATTTTCCTGGGCGCTTTAAGAGCAAGAGGAGAGGCTTTGATTTGAGCTCCTCTGTATAGATAGAGGCGACACCTGCCACGCCGCCCGGCCACTGAACTACCTGCTGATACTATTGTTTTTAATCACACGGGTTAAATGAGACAAGAAATGATGTAGAACTGCTCCCGTGCTGGGTTTTAAAAGTGATGCTGAAGAATCTCAAAAAAGGGTTTTGGCTGTGAAGGAGGCTGCCGGTTCGGCGTTGGACCGCTGCCTGGTGGAGTGCACGCTGTAGGAAACGTTACCTCACTGTCTCTTTAATGTGACTTCGATTCTATTTTTGCTCGTGTGCTCGGCTGCATATTTTCTCCGCTTGCAAAACGCCGTCTTATTAGTATCAGAACAAAAACCTGGAGGAACACGACGCAGTGCAAAGTGACATCTTAAAAATATACAGACGCTGTAAGCTCAGAAGTATGTGCAGACTTGTGTCTACATACTTTTCCTGATCTGTTTTTCTATTCTGCGTTTAGACAACAGTTCCCTTCCAACTGTGTGTCAGCAGTTTGTAAAAGGATCTTCCTGTTTCAGCACGTCAATCACCAGGTCCATAAAGAAAAGGTTTCCCCCGCTTGATGTGGAAGAACTCGACTGACCTGCGCTGACTTCGATCCAACACCTAACGCCGACTGTGACCCAGACCTGAACGAGCGCCAGTGTTGGCTGCAGATCTCTACAGACGGGCTCCAAATAACTGGTGGAAAGCCTTAAACCAAGAGTGAAAGCTGTTGTAGATGCAGATTGATGCTCATTGTTGTGGAAAGAAATGTTAAAGAGTAACTCGGCTGAAAGGCAGCGATGTCATAGTGTGATTTAAAAGAGTGTTTCAACAAATCACATGTAGTTAAGAAGGGATTAAACGGCAACGACATCACTTTTTGTTCGTCAAGGCAATTAAATGTTACCTTTACGTTAAAGGTCCCATATAATGCTAATTTTAAGGCTCTCTCTTTATTTTGAACATCAACTAGAAAATGTTTACATACTTTAATGATCCAAAAACACATTTTCTCACCTGAATCCAGCTTCTGTCTTAACTGTGTTTTAGCGCCTGTCTTTTTAAGGTGCCCTTTAAAAAAAAAAAGCAAGTCTGCTCTGATTGGTCGGCTCTCACAGGCCTGAGAAGGCCCCGCCCACATCAGCTCGATTCTCCATGAATGTAATGTTTTGATACTTTCACATTATTTATATCACACTTACACCTGCGTTATTACGAAAAGTCTAAATCTAACTTTCTACATATATTACATCCTTTGCTCAAGTTAGTCCCAATACCACATTGTCAAAAATATAATTAATAATAATAAACTTTCTTATTATAGCATCTTTCAAAACACAGTTACAGTGCTTTACAAAACTGAATAACACACAAAGCAATAAAAACAACAGTGTCCCCTGTTACTGATATATGATTCTGTGTGATATTATTAAATATTATAATCATATTTTTAAATACTTTTATATAGTAGGGTCACAAGATCAATCTGAGGAGTCCTGAGATATTTTTATGTCCCTCAAAATTATACTTAAACTTCCTGCAAGGAGTTTTTAATTCGTTATGAAACAGTCTCAGTTTAATAACGTCGCCTTTATATAACCTTCATAAGAACACAAGCCACACACAGATGCATTACCTCATCACTATGAATCCTGCAAACAGCTATTTTTATAAATGATAAACAGTATTAAAAATACTCGTCCAAAACACACACACGCTCCAGCCAGACTGTCTTTGTGAGACGAGGCGGTGGTGCTGTTACCGCTTTTGTCCATAGGGGGCGCCAGAATCATCAAAACAAGACATTCCTTGTAGCCGCTTTAAGTACAGTACTCGATTAACTGCTGTTTCAAATCAAGACTGGAAATGTTATTTTTCACAAGAACAAACTAATGAAATGACAACACAGTTTCATATTGTCTAACTTTGTTTATATGTGGCGGACCCTGCCACCTTTTATAGCTTCAAACAGTGTTCTGGGACCTTATTTGTTTATTCACTTATAGAAAAGATAAATAATTTTAATTCATAGTTTGTGTTATTACCTCATTAATGTTGTAAATATTACAATTCTGAGTTTGAATTTCTTCTCCAAAACTATATAATGCCCCTTTAACTAAATGGTTTTTACTTATTTATTTCTATGCTTTCATCATATTTTTTTAAATATTATTTCCATATAGATTCATCTTTTATTCTGCTCTTTTTGTGCTACTTTTTACTTTTAATTGAGTTGTTGAACTTTGTTTTTGTGTCGTTTTAACCTTGAATCGACCCTTTTTTTATGGAATTTGCTTTATAAATTAAAAAACCTGCAGAAATATTCTTACTTTCCACGTCTGTTTGCACTCTACTTGAGTATTTCTTCATGCTGATGCACCTGCAGAATCAAAGACAACACCACCTGCAAAATATATGTAAATTTCTAACGACTAAGTGGACATATCACCTTTACAAACTGACCTCTGCGCTCACAGAGAGGACGCGGCGGCGTCGGCCTGATTTGAGGTTTGTATGAGAAACTCCATCCTTCCATTCATCACTCACGCTCGCGTCTTAAAGCGCCCGCTCGCCCTTCATCGTGTCCTCTTTGTCGCACGCACACATCACAAACACACACATTTCCACGCTCGCAGGTTTTTAGATGTATTTGCATCCTTTGTTGCCCGGCGATGCACTTTGCGAGGCAACCTGCTTTTTGTTAAAAGCACTTTGTCGATAAATTTGACTTCCCTCGACACTCAATACTGAGTCCATTAAGCCGCAGAGCCATGGGGCTACTCTGAGCGTGAGGGCCACTGGTTCCAGTAAGGTATATCTGCTGAGCTCTCATTAGCAAGCATCATCATACGTAATTCTGGCACGTGTAATGCCATTAGAGGGGATTTGGCATCTGATAGTTGAGTAATGGGATTAGCTGGGCGGTAAATCTCCAGGACCAGAACTGAAGGTCTTCCCCACTCAAAGGAAGACAGATAGACGCACAAACCCGACCCGCCTTTTTTTCCACATGAGCGTAATGCAAGTCATCCCTTTGTCATGGCTGAATGCTTACTCATGTCTTCCTTTGGATTTACACAGCTGGCTTTGTGAGGGAAAAACGTGATATCATGCGAACACGAGGATAGAAAAGACATTCATCATGCTGTGCTCGGCCGTTCGCATGAAAAATGCCAAGAGAGCCGGAGAGAACTGGCCGATCACGCCGTGAAGTGGGTGTAGATGTTGGATCGTCAGTTTCTGACGGTTGCAGAAATGGTTGGACACAGATCCCTCTAATCTGACGGAGGAAGGCATGGGGGGGGGGGGTTCTCATGCTGTTTGTCCATCCAATAAGTACTTCTGAAGGAGCATGCTGACCCCTTTAAAGCACAATGTTTGTATCACTTAAAAGACATTTTGGACCAATAATGCTGCAGCTCTTAGAAGTATTAATCTTCCTTTTATGTTTCTAACATGTTTCTTTCTCGTCTCTCTTTCTCCTGCATTGTTGCAAACATCAAAACAACTATTCGCACACATTTGTCTTTAATGTTCCCTGAATTCTTCTAGTAACTCGTGTCTTTTGCTGACATTTGTTTTTCTTTTACTTTTTTTCATATAATAAGCCACTGTGTCTTTCAAAAAAATAAATATTTGCTATTTTGGGGGGGCAGTACTGTACACAAAGTCTTTATATTGCCAATCACAGATGAAAATCTACTGTATTTAAAGGGACATTTCACCCCAAAATCAAAAAAGCATATTTTTTGTTTTATTTTGGTGTGAGTTGAGGAGTTTTGGAGAAATCAGCTGATGATACTCAACAGTAACGTCATGACACTGTTACTGAAGATAATCCACAGAGTTTGTTGTTAACAGGCTTATGTAGGAACTATCTTCTTTCCGTATTGCTGCGCAGAAGGAAGCCTAGCTAATTAGGCTAACTTAGCGAGCTAACGTAACCGTGGATGTAAAATGAGACCTGGACACAGTGTCGGAGGTGGAGCCCCGTTCATCCAGGCGCTTGAAGCCAAAAAGTTCGACTTCCTGGGGATAAAAATACCCGGATCTTCCTTTAGCGCCCAGCTAACTAAAATGGTGATAAAATACTTTAGTCGTGCGGCTCTTCTCGACTTTCCAAGCCACGTCTTTCACAATGTGAGCTTATGGGAAAAGAAAATAGTTCCTTCATGAAGCTGCTCACAACAGGGTCCGTGGATTATCTTGAGTAACGGGGTCATGATTTCTGGAAAGAGACGCTGCTGTTGAGTTATCGCCAAAACTCTGCAACTCACACCAAAACAATCTAAATGGATGATTAACTTGAGGTTAGAGGAAAAATATGTATTTTTGATTTTGGGGTGAACTGTAACTTTAACCAGGTTTTATAGTTTGAGTGTCTGAGACTTCAAATTGAATTAAATGTCAGTTTGTCTGTTAATTATGTCGGGTTTGTTGATTTTAAGTCGTTTTTTTTCAGCATAAAAACCCGTAAAAAAGTCGAATTTCCGAACAGAAGTTGCTGAAAGTGGAGAAAGCTCAACTTTTCTCTCTAATTGCAATATGTCAGTGTTTCTTTCCATGTTACAAAGAGAAGAACCGTCTGCTCCCACTCACATCCTGCCATACAAAGACATGTTGAATAAGAGCACTGTACAGACTTTACAGAAAGTCTAAGCGACTATATTTACCTGCGTGACTGCTGGTTTCAGCGACCTTGGAACGAACATACAGAGATACGAACATAAGAAAACGACGTCGTGAAAACTCATCAGGGAGGTTCAACAAGTCCGTAAGAGGAGAGGAGTGAGTGCTTACTGTTCGAAGGTATTCATCTCCTTTGAATTAGGTTGGATGATTAAGACAGCATCATCTTCACTTGCTGACGGAGGCTACGTGCTGCAGACCAGACTCCAGAGAGAAGACAAAAACTGCTATTGTTCACCTAAGCCCCTTTTCCACTGAATTATCTCTGGTTCTTGGTTCTGTTCAAGATTCTTGGAGCCTTGGCAAAGAAACCGGCCCACGTTCCTTTCGATTTTTGAGTGGAGCCATTGTAAATCGCGGATGCGTCATCAATGGAGGATGTTGCACGAATGCTCAACGACCTGTAGATTACGATACGCCCGCTTTGGTTCCCACTGATATTTTTTGGGAACCGACTATTTTTGGTTCTGAACCAGTTCGTTTTTTGGTGGAAATGCTTCAAACTGTTCAAAATTACGTGCGCGAAACAGAAGAGAACCGGTTCCATGTTGGTGGAAAAGGGGCTTAAAGTGGAAACTACTGAGAAATTAATTAAATATAAACGTTTTCTGACTTTCAGTTGACTCTTGCTGGAATACAATTGTACACAGTCGCATAATAAAAAATTAAACTCTTATGTGGATTGTTTTTCTTTTGAGTTTTGAACATCATTTTAAAAAAATGGTGAGGACATAAGGACACATTCCTATGGCTTATACAGTATAGTAGCAGTAGTAGTAGTAGTAGTAGTAGTAGTATAACGGAGACGTCTGTAAAACTGTTGTCAGGACACCAAGAACTGCAAACAAGGTCGATGATGACTCTTTCCAATATGAATTTTGTATCCATGGAGGTTTTACATTTGGGAGGGCCTTCCTGGTTTTGCTTACATTTTTTGGCGTCCACCGTAGAGGAGAGTAAGGCGAGGGGTATTCAGTTGGTTGCAATCTCCAGATGGTTCTTAATCCTACACACTGGACCTTTAAATATCAAGTTGTGAAAAAGATGACTCGACTTGTTTTGTGTGTTGTGCTGTTCAGTTTGTACGGATGTAATTTGTTTTTTAGGGACTGTTTTGTTCAATTCTATCAAGTAGCTCCGATATAATCTCGTACTGAGCATTACATGTTGGCTGGCAACCAGTTTTTCTAATTTATTCTATATAAATCAAAGAAAGTCTATTATATAACTTCAGAAACAACATATGCTAATATCCTGTGACTCATTAAGGTCTCCTTGTATTAGGACATCTGACAGGGAAGGTCTTTGAAAACAAATGTGTCATTAACAGCTGGTAATGCTGCCGTGCTGCCGTCGTACCCCTCATTTATATTTCTGATTGATTGTTTCAGCTTCAGCACAGATTATATTCAAAAAAATCCAAAGTCACGATACCGTGTGGCCATTTTCTGGGTCAGATCATGCAAGGTGAAGGATGATGTGCGTGCAACTGAGGCAGGAGTTCATGCACGGTTCACCCTAAATTCCTGTAATTAAATTAGTTAATTATTTGTGACGCAAAGCAAAGGAAACGAACAATGAAGTGTAATCTAATTACACAGAGATTTGGTGACCATAAAGGTCCCGATATGTAATCCAGTTGTTTGATGCGTGTTCCAAATATTTCTCGGTGAGTAATCGGTGAAACCATAAAAACATCCCCCACATTTCCAGGACGGAGCCGAGCTCTTTGCGCAGAGAGAGAGAGTTCATTTGTGAGGAAAGTTCAAAATGGTTGCCAGGGGAATAACATGTACAGGAACTGAACTCCTCACCCGGCCCCTGCGTTAGTGCCTCCAGCTCTAACCATTAAGCTACGTACAGGACCGTGTGTTTTGCTGAAGATGAAAGCCAACGCTCCAATATAGAACAGGTGACTCAGCTTCCAGCTTGGCAGAGAAATCCCCTGAGACCTTTGACCTCCTAATCGTTTAGCAGCGCTTATGGTTGGAGATCTGCTCCAGGCTATTAGAGAGATTAGTGTCACGCAGATTTGGGAGTAGGCCAAGCCTATATCTGTACTTCATGTTATTCTCAGCATTTATTACTGAGCACCCAACCCATGTTGAAATCTGATACTTGACCATATAGTAGCTCAAACTGCAGCGTGAGGCTATATGGAGGTGGGATATGTGTTGACCTACATAGAGGTGACAAGATGCATGTTTGGAGCATGCTGTTGATTTAAAATAGGACATATTTTATGGTTTAAACCTCATGAAACATCACTTTAATTGGCTTTGGGAGCTGTTGAAGAGCTCCTTTATAGCTTGTTTTGTATATTTTGGACAGAAAAATACACATTTGCTTAATAAACAAAATAAATTGTACCAACAAAAACGCACAGTTTAGCCTCCAAACTCATTTTTATCTGCAAATACATGATTTAACAACAAGGTAAAGATTGTTTTGGGTTATTTCTTATTCTGACAAGGTGTTTGTTTGACTGTCCCCGCCCCTCTTTCCTTGTACCGGCTCACCCCAGAGTTTAAAACGAGCAGCCCTCCCGAATTAAAAACAATCCCCAGCTCGTAAAGCACTTTCATCAAGCTGGCTGCAGTGAGCCAGGCTGCACCGGAAATGGACGACTCCGCTTTCAAAATTAAAGTAAAACAAAATTATTGGAAATACAAGATTAAAAATACAAACTCCAGCATATTCGATTAGGTTTGTTTTATCCCTGATAGAAAAAGTTATTACGGACCCATAATGCAAAGCAAAATAAGATGCCAGATGAGCATGTTCGTGCTCATTTCGTCAAGTCAGGAGCCCTCAAAGTTTGCTTTTTGAGCCCCTATAACAACTAAATATAATTTTAAAGGTGACATATTATGCTCATTTCTGCTTGTTGACATGGGTCCTTGGTGTCTAAATGGAATGATAGTAACATGCTTTGGTCGAAAAAACCGAAGGATTGAGCACAGCAGGGTTGTTTACACACCAGTTTCACAGCCCTGCTCTCAGCGGCCGGATTCAGGGACTGTTTTTCATTATGCTAATGAGCTACTGCGTGCGCCGCCCACTTCTTCCTGCCGACCGGAAGACGTGAGGAAGGCATTGCGGAACCATGGCAACAAGCGCTACACAGCAACTTTCAATAAAGTTGAGAGAAAAAAAAAAAACAGAAAAAAAAAACAACGAGCAACACACAGCGCGACGCAGCTTTTCTGTGTCCGTGCCTGCAAATAACTGATAGTAGCACAGCAGACATGTAGCAGGTAGCCCCTGTCTCCGGCTCCAAAACAAAGTAGTGACTGCTTTACTGCAGATAACGTTTTGATACGCTCAGGTCTCATGCCAGCAGCTAACGCTACAGGCTGTAGCATCAGCTGTACCGTTAGCTGTAGCCTACAGCTAACAACGACGAGCTGTAGCCTACAGCTAACGCTACGGCTAACGCTACACACGTATTACATGTATACCAACACACAGAAAAACGGTCAGAGGACGGTCTCCCAGAGCCATGACATCTGCCCAACTACAGCAGCTCCTCGGGCTGTCACACAGTCAGCAGTGCATTCAGACAAGACACGCTTCTAGAAGTTTGCTTACACACTGTCCTTTAGCACAACATGCTAATGAATTAACGTAGCTCACTGGCCGAGAATAACAGAGACCAGTTCATACCGTTTCCTCTGCGTGTTCACCGCGGAACAGCAGCTAAACGTCCGCGAACAACTGACACACACAACTGAGACGATGTCACCCCGTCTCCTCTGTTTGTTCACCGCCGAGCAGCAGCTCACTGTCCGCGAACAACTGAGACATTTCACCCCGTCTCCTCCCCATGTCCACGGCCGAGCAGTGGTTCACCGGCCGGTTAGAAGCGATAAAATCTCAATATCCCAATTCATTTTCTCAATTCACCGTCATGTTTTAAAAGAGTGCTGATATGACACATTAACATTATCGTGAATCCTCCGGCCTGTAAGCCCAACGTTGATAACTTCACATGTAATGTTAGCTCAGCCTCATATTTACACCCACGGTTAGCGTTAGCTCATGTGCTAAACAGCCAAAGTAACACAAACTACACTGTTTCTTAAATACTTACAGCTCCATCACTGACAGCGGGTATGGATCCATCTTTTAAGGGACAATCTCGTTGCCAGTCCAGCGTTATACTGACCCTGGTTGCTGAAACAGTCCGGTGTGAAGTGACTGGCACAGACCATAACGCTTCTGCTCACTGAAGCTGGACCCTGATAAATGAAAAGTAGCCTCTTCGCTCTGATATCCTCTTTGGTAGGAGCGATGTAGCGAAACAGGAGGATCCGTGCATCCGACGACAGAGCAGCAGTGCTTGGCTTTCGGGTTGTACATGGCAGCGGTCAGGCTGTTGCGTACAATTTAGGGATTAGCGAGGACGACAAAATGGCGGATCCTCGTTCAGGTAGCTGGCGTAATGTGGGAGGAGATACGCAAAGAGTATGCAAATCACCCGGACTGTGACGTCACAATCCGGGTGAAATCCAAACGGCTCGCGAGACTCAATTCCTGACTCTGCCAGGTACAAAATATTGACATGGTTGTCAAAACTCATGCTTAGGGGGTGGGGAGGCACTCCGGATACGCAAATATACATACTAAAGCAAGGAAAAAGTCAGTTTTGCATAATATGTCCCCTTTAAATCATATTTTAATGCAAATTAAAACAGTGAAGGTCATAAATCTACATTTTGACATAGTACCCTACCATTTAGTTACAATACTGGGCCCACCTTAGTTGATATGGTGCAGATTCCTAAAGAAATACATGTGTTTTATCAAACAACAGACTACCAACTAAATATCCAACCTTACCTAGTATTATATATTCATTTATTTGTCTAAATATTGGACTGTAAATGCTCGAAAAACCGTGGAAATACACAACTAAAAATACAAACTGCAGCATATTTGATTAGCCAATATTTAATTTTGATGTTTGATTTATTCCTGATAGAAAAAACAAAACAAAAAAACACTTTCATTGACCATAAAACTAGATTTTTGCCCATACCATTAGGTAGCAATACAGGACACCCACCTTAGTTAATATGGTGCAAATTCCTAAAGAAATATATGTATTTAATCAAACAACAAAACACCAATTAAATGTCCAAAGTACAGCATATTTGATAACGTAATATTTGATAGAGGATTATTATTGATTAGAAAAATAAAACCTATAATGCAAAGCAAAATAAGATGCCAGATGAACATGTTGAGCAATGAGCAACAATTAACATCTTGGATCTTGATTTTAAATATATTTTACTGCAAACTAAAAGAAAGAAGATCACAAAACTAGTTCTTGACATAGGCGCTCAACCATAAGGTAACAGTATACTATTAATATTTAATCAAACAACATAACACCGACCTTGTTTAGTGTTGTTTGTTCATTCATTTGTCTAAATATTGGACTATAACCACTACCAGCTGTGTTAATCTCAATCTCAAACTCTACCACTGTAGCATTTTATACATTTCTAGTACATACAGTCACAATGGATTCATTACATAACACAGGAAACAATGACATAATGTATTTTGAGTTTATAAAAAAACCCCAACAAAAACATTCCCATCGCGTTGAACATTTTATTTTGAAACGCTTCACCGGAAGCCTCGTATATAAACTCGGTGCACTTGCCGCGGGACGGTGACGCCATCTTGAAATTGTCCCGACCAGAGGAGGCGAGGAGGAGACGGACTTGGGAAAACCAGCTCGTCCTAAACTCGATAGCTGCGTTAGCTACACGGATTAACGGCAGCTTTAGAGGTTATTGCCATCATACGATAGTGTTTCCACTCGTTCGTGCGAGTCTCTTCGACGGAGGGACGGCTGTTTGGCGCACTTTGGAGCGGACTAACACACCGGAGGGAGCCGCGTAATCGGTTGTTTCCCTCTTGGAGCGGACGGAGCTGTGGTTGTGGCCGGGCAGCCCCGCCGGACTGTCGGGACGAAACCTGAGGCTTCCGCACGGAATACAACAACAGCGACACACGCTTTAAACCCGCTGTCCCTGTGAGGGGAGCCTGGAAATGTTGTATTCAACGACATTTTTGACATTTTAAAGCTATGCGACGGAGCTCGTCGAGGAGAAGTTTGATTGGAGAGCGGAGTGCGCTCGATTTCCAGTCCGATGGATGTTAGCCCTGCCCGGCTGTGGCTCGGCTGTCTGCTCCGCTGCTCCGAAGATAACAGGTTAAACACCAGGAGGCACAGGTGAACACACGGGGTCTGTTCATGACAATGCTGCAGACCTGGCAAATACATGACACCTCTGGCTCGCATGCCAACAAGTCGTCCTCCTTTGCTTGCCTTTAAAAACCTGGAAAATACCACCGACCATCCCCTCCTCTTCTTCTTCACCCCCTCCTCCTCCTCCCCTCTTTTTTTTTGGACTGGCATTATTGGGATATTTTGGATTTAAGCTTGATCTTGACATTTAAAAAAAAAAAAATGTCCTTTTTGCAGAGACAGTGCTCTCTGGAGCAGCAAGACTTTTAATTTGACTCCTTGATTTCCACATCTTTTTGGGTGTTTTTTTTTTTTTGGTTTTTGTTTTGTTTTTTATTCTCTTTCTAGTCAGAGGATCAGATTCGGATGGAAAATGGGAGACGCCACCAAACTGGCCTTCGCCGTTTTCCTCATCTCCTGCTCTTCAGGTGGGTGTGGAGAGGTGGGGGTTATACATTATCAGCTGTGGAGGATCCAGTGCAAATGCTTATTGTTGCCTCTGCAGAGTGCATGTTGTTAAATGTGGAGGGATGCAGTGCAATGCAACCCAGTTTGAGGGGGGGAGATGGGGGGTAAATCCCTCTCTGCCATCCCCCCCTTACTGTTGGTGCCCTCCATGTGTGTGGATGTGCATTGAACATGTTGCAGATGGGGCCATAAGGGGTCCTTGAAGGGCTCCTTGTGGGACGTACCAATGCAAATCGGCTACTTGCAGACTTATTGCAACTTTGCAGTACGCATATTTATGCAATTAACAGAGGAAAATCCAACATTAGATGGGGCTGATATGGATATAAAAATAAGTTAAGGTCCAAAACTCAAGCTGACAAATAACCATCATTTAATTTAGAATAAACCCCAAAAATAATCTGCTTTAAAAGTCCCTCAAAAAGCTTTTAAATCCAAACATGTAGATCAATGACGCATGTATATTCCCTCAAAAGGTCATGGAAGGTGATGACTCATATATAAGAATGTGGGTAAACTCTGTGTAGGTGGGCTTAACCTTTTTGTACAGCACGCTCAGCCAGAATTATTACAATAAAAATGGCCACAACAAGGCGATATTCAGCCTCCACGCCTGGGAATGCGTCCTCGTGTCCCAGGGGTGGATGCTCACTGAATGCCAGCGGGGTCGACGAGGTGACAATAAGGAGAAAGGGGTCAACCGGAGAGTGGTGCTTTTCTTCCAGAGCGTAGTGGTTATGTGGATGTGGGTGGGCTTAGAAGTAATTTCTCGTGTTGATCTGCTCGCAGTGGGTTTAAAAGGGCATTTTCAGCTTGCTTTCATCATGCCAGCAGATATTTACAAGACTAAATATTTAGTGTGAAACAAGAGTTAGTTAATTTTATTTCATTTTTCTGGCAAAAATGTCAAACAGTTGCTGGTTCCAGCTTCTTAAATGTGAGGATTTGTTGCTTTTCTCTGTCTTTTATGACAGTAAATGAAGAGTCTTTGGGTTTTGGACTGTTGGCTGGACCAAAGAAGTCATTTGAAGATGTCAGGTTGGGTTATGGGGAAAATGCGATGCGTACTTCCATAATTTTATGTCATTCAAATGTCCTGTTTTGTCCACAATCCAAAGATATTCAGTTTATTTTCACAGAGAAGTAAAGAAACGAGAAACAACCGGAAAATTTTCCCCCTTGAGAAATTGCACTTTTATTGTTGCAGCTCTAATCACCAGTATTTGAGGAGTTAGGAATAAGACTCAACAATCGACTTTCTTACAAATTGCACCTTTAAACATCGGTGTAAAAAGAAGGCGTCAGTATTGTTAAAATCACTGTTTGTATTTCGTGTAGTTGTACCAGTTCGATGGCTTGATGCTCCATTGGATGCAGCCAATGACGATGATTGCTTGAGATGACCTTAAGCCTTCAGCGAACCTGCTCCACCTCCCTAAATTAGACAGTTTAGCCTCACAGGATGCTCAAATGGTACCAAGTGATGTGTATAACCAGGAAATCAACTTTAATGGACCAACAAGGTCATTGGGAACATGATGGTTGTTGTCTTCACACGGAAGAAAGTTGATATACGGTATAACGGTTATTAACTTCCATTTTTTTAAAACATGCGTCCAACAAGAACGATGTTACATGCAGCAATAGTTAAACTTTGTGTTATCTGTTGGTTTTGGATTGTGATCGACAGGCAGAGATTAAAGTAACCACAGATGATATATGGTTTGAGTAAGCGTTGGGTAAAGGAAATAAAAATCTGATGAGGAAGCAGGGTTTTTTCTTGTCGTTGTAGAACTGCAACTGTTCAACTACTACAATTAATCATCAACTATTACAATTAATTTTTTTAAGATAGAAAAAAGGTAAAAATTATCTGATTCCAGCTTCTTGAATGTGAATATTTTCTGGCTTCCTTCCTCCGCTGTTACAATAAACTGAATATCTTTGTGTTGTGGACAAAACAGCACATTTGATAATAACCATTAGTTGCAGCTCAATATTTTAGTTATTATCTAATGTTTCCACACTTGTGCAGCAGCTTTTCTGTGCTGCGTGGAGGTAAATGGCAGTGAATAACCTGGTTTCCACAGTGTACCTACTGGATATAAAAGCTTTTTCAGTTGAGAGTAAAGAAATGGAAAAAGGTAAGATGAAATCTCAAGTCGCAGAGAAATTGTCCTTTCCCAGCGAGCCCTGGGGTGTCTTTGAGGACTTGAGTAGAAATTAAAAGGCTTCTCAAATACGGTAATAGTTGGGGTTGGTTAGAGTGTAAGCCAGGTGCCGTCTGTACTGCACAGTGCAGCAGATGATTATTCCAGTCGCTCATTACTGTCTGAAGTGGGGAAATGAATGGTTCCTCCTTGAGGTGGAATAATAATCCTTTATGAAATCCAAGTTGAATTGGCACAGCTCAAGACGACACCAAGAAGAAGCCTCAGATAAGGGCAGGGCACTCAGCCCAGAGTGGTTTTATTTGATGAGGCCTATTGCAACATGCCAAAAAATCTCAAGATAACATTGACGTTTTTATTTAGAGACTATGACATGCAGGGGAGCCTGTCTGTAAAACTGCAGTTGTTTCGCCAAATAACAACTTGAACAACACACGTTTTAATTTTTTTTTGCCCAAGTTAATTTCTGATTTTAGATCAGGGTTACAGACACAATGACAAGCAAGCAAGCTTAAACGATTGATACAAAATTAATTTGCAACCATTGTTTTTTTCCCCTTTCTGATACCGAGTCTAACACCTGAACTTTGGCTACGAGCCGATACCGGCAGTATGTTCAAAGAAATCTGTATATATAATATTATATCTTTGTAACTACTTTATGCTACTAACTCATTATGGATGTTATGTTATGGGATTGCTTGAAGTTACACAAGTTGCTTGCCTTTTTCTGGATATTGGATCAGTGCATAAACTTGTGTACGCTTTGGTACCGAGTCCAACATTTTCCAACACTCGGAGGCATTTTTCCAGCGCTGCTGCACATTGGACTTGGAACAACTTTAGTCAAAATGCCAAAGAGAAATGACTGATTTCAAGCTTTGAAATGTGAATATTTACTCATTCAGTTTGTCTTATATTATTGTTAATTAAGTATCTTTGCACTGTGAAAACAATTAGTATTATTATCTTTATGAAATGTCAGAAAATAGTGATCTTGATCTCTTCAATTTAAGTGTTTTTGTTTGACACTTAAAAAAACAGTGTTTGAGTTTCTTTACAACAAACACATAAATACCAAAACAGTCATTTAATTGACAAAGTATTTGCCAGATTCATCAGTAATTAATGAGTTGTTAACCCTTGACAACCCTAACCCAGCAAATGTTCAGTGTCGTGTTTAGAGCATGATCATTGAATTGTCAAACATTGTTATTGCCAATTATTTTTAATTATCGATCAATCGTTAATTATCAAAATAATGGTCGATCAAAAGTCACAATTCACTAATTCCAGCTTCTTAATGTGAATATTTTCTGGTTTCTTTCCTTTTCTGTGACAGTAAACTGAATGTCTTTGGGTTGTGGACATAACAAGACATTTGACGAAGCCCTTTTAGTGTTTTTACGTGATTCCTGGATATTTCTGACCATTGAAAGTTGCCTAATTAAGCCTCCATATCAGATGTAGCTTGCTGCTGTAATATGCGATCAGTTTGGAAGAGAAGTATGTTCCCACAAAAAAGAAGAAATGTGACATTTGACCTGGTTTAATGTTGCATGCAGCAGCTGCCCAGTGTTTTGATCCATGTTGGCATGTTTGAATGCTGCCGTAACACATGGCGGGTCAAGGTTGTCTGCCAAAGTGTTGATGTGACGAGATTGTAGACGGGCTTCTTGTGTAAGTTTTGAGTTTGAAACGCTGCTCTGCTGAACTGGAAAGTGACATTTCACTTCCAAGGAACTGATAATGTGAGTCTGCAGCGGGCGGATGTTCAACTTGGGTCATCAGTTTGAAAGATCTCCTGCAAACTTGAACTGCAAATTGGTAAATATTTACCGTGCTGCCTCCTAACTTATGGCACGTTCAGATCCAGATGTCAGATTTAATATGAGCATGAGCTGCAGGCTGAGAGGAACTTGGTGGTGATTACAAATTAGACATGTGGTGGAGGGTTTTTTTTAGCCTGATGTTTCCAGTGAGGTGTCAGAAATTGAAGAAGTGTGCCAACACGTGCCAACAACCCAAATGTTAGATAAACAGCCAATTATGCAAACTAAAAGGGAGCAACATGTGCAGGATTTCTTGCAAATATTTGCCCGTTGTTTGACCATTTGACCTGACGGCCACCACATTTTTCTGACGAGTAAATGAGTTAATAGTTGTTCCTCATCTTCTTCTAACCTAATGTGAATGCAGCTCATGCAATCAACCGCCGGCTGTAGAGGTCATTCCCCGATGTAAAAGTCATGTTTTGCTGGTAATTTGGGGGGAAAACGTCTCTTTAGATTTGTGCATGTTTCCACCACAGAGGCCGATAGATGTCTAAAGTCGAGACTCCGGTTCTACCTTCACATTTGGCCTCCTTTTTTGTACACTGCAGCAGTTTCACACAGACATTGATCCTCTTGCACACCAGTGTAAGGTTACATCAATATGGCGAGGATGAAGCAGCTCTGAGGGTTTTTTTTCTTTTTTTTTTTTCTTTCCAAATCCCCAGCAGCACAACAGATCTGATGATTCAGTTTCAGCTCTGCTACACATCAAACTCAACTTGAAACGGTAATGTGAACTCAGTCGATCATCAGGCCGGTGTCTGTGTTCTGTCCCGTTGAACTGGGGAAAACCAACATTTACCAGCTGCATTAACTGGACGAAATGGTTGACTTCCCCGCCACCAGATGAAGCCTCTCTGTCATCAAGCGCTCCCCGACGCTTAAGAGTTTTTTGAGCGGCTCCAAGCTCGGTGCTTTACAGTCGATCCTGACCTCTGACCTCCTGACAGAGGACTGAAGTAGACAAAGACACCTTTCCCTCAAACATCCGCGTTTTATCGTTTTCACACAACATCGAACTGCGAATGTGAAATATAAACAAATCCAAGACCTAGAAAGTAGATGTTTTTATTAAAGGAACAGCTCATCCTCGTCATAGATGTGTTTTATTATGCAACTAATCACTTAATAAACATCTTATAAGGGCCTTATAAAGAAGGTTAATATAATAATAAAGCGTTACCGATAAAGACGAGACCTTTTAAAGTTAGAGCTGCAACTAAGTCTCACCATTATTGATTGTTTCTTATAGTCAATTGATCATTCGAGTACAATTTACTGAAAACCCCCCAAAAAACAAGTTGTTGATTAATGGTGAAAAGGTTTCTTCTGGCTTCGCCTCAAAAAAACACTTGTACTGCCACCCCGTCCCAGAAACAGTTAATCAAGTGTTTTTTAGTGTTAAACTACAAACTTTGAAAAACACTCCGAACAGATGAAGAATTTAAAATCCTGAAACTTAAATGAAGACAAACTGTGCTGTTACAAAGTGTCCTAGTGGCTGACTAAAACTAATGTTTACTCTGGCTGGCTGAGTTGATTATTTACTTCATTATTTATTTACTGAAAAAACCATGACACTGAACTGAGAGTGGAAATCGAGGAACTATCCACTTGCGAAGCTTTTGCCAGCAATATTTTTAAAACTTCTCTTTTTTTTTGTGGTTTGGCTCGAAAAGCTGTGCTTCTCTCTGTATCTCTTGTGAAACCCATAAATACATACAACTACTTTCAGAAGTGTAAAACCAGAAGGAAATGTGGCCCGACTTAAATAAAAACTGATTTATTTAGTCGTCACTACATTTATAACCATTTCCACTGTGACTCAACCCTCCTGTACCCTCCTGCTGCAGTGTTTTTCGACGTTTCCTCGAGTGGCCAGAGGCCGGCTACTAGCTCTGTCCCATTTTTTTCCCCCACCTATCTATTTCTAATATGTTCTCTTGCATTATGCATTAGGCTCCAAAAGCACAGGTGTATTTGTTAAGGCCAGATGTAGCCTCGATTTCCCATCGGGCCCAACTAGTCGGACTGCTTCCTTCCAGGGCTGTGTATCATTCTGCACCTTTAACATCATAAAAACAAGGACCAGTTCATGTTCGTGGAGGTAAAATGGTGACCAGAAACGGCTTGTTGCCGGACTCGGCTGGGGAAATTATGACCGGATAAATTTAGATTATGGCCAGGTGTTTTCTGCGTTCACTCTGCAAGCAGCACGGATGGTTTTTGTGTACATTTCGGTGATGTCTTCTACTTCACCGATTACTTTGAGAACATTGCACTTTTAATTTGTTATAGTCTTAAGTGAGAAATGATTTACAAAAAAGTACTCGAACTCGATAAATTTAGATTGTAGCCAGGTGTTTTCTGCTCTCCGAACTCTGCAAGCAACACAGATGGTTTTTGTGTACACTTCGGTGACGTCAGAGTCTCTTACGTACTTCTTACTTTGAGAAAATGGCACTTCTGATGTGGTAAAGCTGCGTTTTTGAGGTTAAAGTGTGTAATAATCTACGAAAAAGGACTTTGGAGCTAAACATTGACGCCAGAAACGGGCCAAACTGAATTTTAACAAAATTTTAACTGCACTCAACTAAATCTCCTTTTACTTTTGCACGAGAAACAAAACAACATTAAAAAGGGGAAAACAAAAGTGTAGATGACCTTTGGAAAGTTGAATACGATCCCTGCGTCACTGCTTGTTTACATGTTGGCCGAGTTTCTCTGGTCACTGAACTACACTGAAAACAAACCAATTCTAGCCACTTGTGTGTATCATTGGTAGAAGGCACTGCAGGTAACCTTTTTTTTTAAATTACACAATAATGTTTGATCAGGTTTCGAAAGCCCAAGGCCTCTTAAAACACACTCACCACATAAGTGACTATCTAAACTTTCACTACAATTAAGAATCATCAAAACAGCATAATTGCTATTTAGGGGATTTTCTTTCTTTCTCGGCAGGGATTCGTTTCAACCTGCTCCTGAGTGTCTCCACACGGGACAATATACTGGAAAAAGCACCACTTTATCAGCTTAAATAATTGTAGGAAATCATTTAAAAGTCTTCTTTTCACCATCTGATGTAGTAAACCTTTAGATACTCCTGACGGGTCAAACCAAACACCGAGTTTTATTTTAAATTCTTGTAAGTCTCTGGGTCTTTTTATAACAGCAGTGTAGAGGCAGTGAAGGGACTAAAATAACATACATATTTAATTCAGCTTTCAGCTCCTTTGAGGAAGCAGAGGTGTAAGCTTGGAAGAAGACACAGGAAGACAGTTTGAGCTGATTACGCTGCTAAATATTATAATCAAAGCTATTAATCACATGATAATCAGACTCCATTATTATGAGAGCTTAATTCTTTTGGCCTTTCTGCTTCTAAATAGTCCGGCGGGTAATAATTAAAAGAAATGATACTCGAGGAATACTCAGCTTCTGTGATGAGTAATTGTATACTTGTGATGTGTGACTAAGCCTGATTAATTGTGCAGCCGTAGGAGGCAGGTGGGGTCATCGAGGCCGGCGTGAGGCCACCCTGTAAGCAAAAGGTCAAATGTTCGACATCCGCTACAGGCATTCATCCTGTCAGCGCGCCCTTGAGCAGAACCCTACCTGCTCGGCTTATTGTAAGTCATGCTGGATAAGAGCATCAGCTAAAAGCCTAAAATGTAAATGCAGGCCGAGCGCACCTCTATAATGGGAAGTCGATGAATTGCCCCTGTAACCATTACTGACTGAAATTAGGACAAATGATAGGGAAGAGGGTGAGTTCAGGGTTGGAAAACGTCACCGCCTTTTAGGAAGGAGCCTGTACTTTTGGAGATATTTAAAGTCTCACAATATAAATCATCACTTTTTTGGATAAATACAAGAGTATTTTATCTTATTCTCGACCTCTTGATGTGTCGGTACCACAGAGAACAGTCCAGAACAGTTCTTTACTGTAATTAATGCATCCTGCAGATGTTGCTTTATGTGCTTGGGAGAGTTTCAGTCTAGACAGGCTGGCTGCTCAGACGGAGAGGCCCTGCTTTGATCCTTGATTAAAAACTGCGAGCTGTACATTCATCATGCTCTTGTTTCAGGCTCTCTCAAGGGTCCTCGCCTGCTTTACGCTCCCTCCTTCCTCCTCCTCCTCCTCCTCCTCCTCTTCGTCTTTGTCCATCTCTTGCCAAGATTCCTCACTGTCGTGAAGGTCGCTCCAACCTCTTATCACCAAAACCACTAAAGGGTAATGGTGTCTCGGGGACTCGGCGGGGCCCGGGTGAACACTGTTCCCTCGTGATATTGCGGGTTCATCATCCTGCCATTATTGTTGCTGTCACTGTGTGCGACTATCTAATAAACCTCAAATGTCATTTAGGATGCATCGAGCGGCAGCCATGTGAGCTACAAACACATCAACAGGTCTTCGGCCGACATTTATTCTCTCCTGTAATCAACACGGATAGAAAAAGTCAGTCAGACCAGGAACAAACTAATAATTATAAAAAAATAGTCTTAACTCAAATTGATGGCGGCGTAAACACCACAACTGTAACGATGTAACTGTCGAATCATATCTTTGGTGTCACTTTCAGAGTGATTTGATGAACAGCAGCCAATGGAAAATCCAAACGTTTGTTTTTGGGGATATTTTTCTATGAAATAATGTTGCTGCAGTGCTCATAATATTTGCAGCCGACCTCCTAAATGTAAGCTGATTTATGGACATTTAAAGACTTTTTAGAGGGTCTGCTCTAATCACTCAGTCAAGGTTATTTATACAACTTCCTAAATATTTATATAACATAATATTGTTCATTTGATCTGACATGTACTGCCCGCTGGTCTTGTCTTTACTGATGTTCTTTGACGATCGCCAGGATAATTGCTGTTGGTCATACGAAAATATGAATATAAAGGCAAAAGACAGCAACTCTTGTAATAGAGTGTTGGATTCTCCTTTCCACCCTCATCTTTGGAGGATGTCTTGAAATCATCTCCTTCAGGGTTTTTTGTTGTTTGTGCCAACACAGCTGAAACGTGTAGCACTTGCTCGCCGCCACTGTTTACAAAACTTTATCATTCATCAGTGTGGATGCTCACATCATCGTTTTGGTTGTCATTCTTGGTGTAGGTGTTGGTCGTAAATCAGTGCCAGGTGTGCCGATAACTGGAATAATACTTGTTTTGTACCTTGGCACTGAAAAGCTTTGTAGCTCTTGTAGCCGACTTGTTGCTCAAGCCAGCATCTGAATTGCCAGCAAGGTGAAACCGGGATCTGTTCGGTCTTGAAACTCTTAATGTTTTTCCTCCCAAGCAGTATTGACGGGAAAGAGAGAGTTTTGAAACCCTCAGCGGTGCCTGGCAATAACTGAGTCATCATCGGTATTGATAAACAAATCTATAAAGCCTGCAGATATATTTCTTCTCTGCATTGGGGGGAGTCAAATTCTTAGCTTACTGCACCTGTAATACAATCCCAATTAAAAATACACAAGTGTTTTTATTTTGGCTCGTGAGAGGCCCCGTGACCAGAATGCGTCATTAGTTTACACTAAATATAAAGACGAGCCAGGAGTCAGCGAGGTCGTCTGATGGATGAAAGAGGGGGATTTATTGACTCCACGGCGTTTATTGGTTTGTCTTGTCCAAATGCGAGCCAGGCGAGTGCAAACAGTGGACGTAATTGAATGGCGGACGACGTGTCTTGGAGGGGGCCACGTGAGATGACTCGGAATGGGTCGGCGCATTAGTTCCACACATCAGCGACAGCAGCCTGTGATCCAGTGCGGGCTAACCTTGACCACAGAGAGCATTTCTGTACACTTTTAGACTTTCTCCTCTTTTGGTTTCCAGTGAAAGCGAAGCTGCAGAAGGTGAACACGACGTATCATATTTTGATTGCATTGACAGTGTGCAATATGAACCGTTTCTAAAGGTTTTATTGTAAGCCTGCATTACCTTGTGATGGGTGCTAGAGGCACATTCAATAGCTTTACAGCAGTGGATTATGGGAAATATCTCTCACTGAACTGGACTGGACTCACAAAGGACCAATCTCCTCATATATATAATAGCTTGTCTGCCAGTCTCCTTCTCTCTGTGCCTCCCACCCCCTCCATTCTCCACTCATTGATTGCTTGTTTTATAAAAATGAATTGAAATGCCCATGCTGCAGGCTTTGGTGATATTGCAATATCGCTGCAAACTCAATCCACGGTTCAGCTTTAAGCCCAAGTGGCACTTAACACACCCTTCAAATAAATCCAAACAATCCAAGCACAGAGAGGACGGGGGGAGCCGAGGGAAGGGGTTTTTTTTTTTGCAGATCCTTCTACAGTACCCTGCGAGAGATAACGAGGAGTTTTAAATTGCTCGTCCTGTAAAGAATGTACGGTATGCAGTGGCCGACTGGAGCTGGGACACGGGGGGGCTTCGCTGGTATTTGCTCCTTGTGCAAACGGTGCAGGCTGCGTCAATTCGTGGCGAGAGATCCAGACGCTCTCCTGACCCGTCCGGCAACCGGCTCCATCAGCGCTAATTGAGGCGGAGACCAATGGGCGTTTGTCGCTCAGGCATACCAGCGGGGATTAAAGGGATTGGATTCAGTTGCTGAGTGCTGTGGTTTTTAATGCCCCCAACCCCCCTTCACCACCTCCATGTGCCCTCCTCCTGCCCATGGAAAGAGTGCAGTCTTTGTGACCAGCTCACCCGAGCCAACCCGACCACCCCTGCCATGTCACGACACTATCTGATTGAGTGTTAACTCCAGTGAGAGCCAGGCCACTCTGCTCTGTAAAATTACTGTCTACTGTAAAATAGTGTCTCTGTGCACAGTTACCTCTATTCATTCAGCCGCAGCAACAAGATTACACTCCTGCAGGAGAAAATATTAAATGAATATAATCACACAACTTGGCCACTAGAATACATAATTTCATCCAGAGAACAATACTCATCAGTACTCCTATCTTTCCCCCCTTATCGCCTCTATAATCACTTTTATGATAATCACCATCACATCACAGAAACACTGATTAAGTACCAAGGCCTAACACCTCACCACACTTTGCAGTGGGACCTGAGAATCTGCCGCCAGGTGGTTATCTTGCCGCAGGCCAATGGTCTCCCATGCTGGCCCTGGTGTCTAATACCTGTGATAGTCAAACGGCTATAAATGGTGTAAAAAAATCTTTAACCAAGCCTGCCAGGAGCTGCCCTCAAGGCAAGTGGTGGGATGCATTTCTAACCGGCAAGTCAGGGAGGAAGGGATTGATGACGGTGGTGCAGGAAGAGAGGTCAGATGTGGTGAGCTGTATCTTTTTAAAATGATTTTTGACCTGTATTTCTTGAAGGTTTTTGATCAATCTAGTCCCAAACACCAATATGACCCATCCAGAAACCTTCAGCGTAGCTGCTAAGCTAAACACGTTAGCTTGACCGGTCTTCCAGGGTCGTTTTAAAAGTGTGTAAATAACGTCTTTCCAAATCAATACAGCTTCCAGAGACTTGGATTATGCCGGACGAGCTGTACAGAGACATTTTATGTTACTTTTTGGTGTTTTAAAACGGGTCCCCAGCTACTTCAGCTGTGAACACTGCAACAAAACTTCCCCAAATGCTCCATCGGCAGTGGTCATGAGTAGATAATGACTGAATTTTCATTTCTGGGTGACTGTATCCCCATCCAGCCCTCACAGCGTACAAAATCTCATCGCCTGAACCCAACCTGACCTCAGAGCCAAGTTTCAATTCCCCTCCCTCCATATCTCTCTGACACACACACACACACATTCACATTCAGACACACACAGTCTAAACTTGACTGCTTCTTCTTCCACACAACATGACAGAACTAGTACAGAATATTTTCAGGATATGTGGAAGACTTTCTTCAGACGTCACTGCTGCTTTTATTCAAAGCATGCAGCAAGGTGTTAGCACTACTATGATTAGACGTTTTCTACTAAATGCATGCTGTTATTCACGCTGTATTTAGTTGTGTCCTGACTCAGTTATGTGGGGGAGGAGTGTCAAATTGCATCAGTAGCAACAACAAGCATTGCTGGCAAGCCAAGAGGCCAGCTCTGCAGACAGCATTTTGACCTATGGCCTCAGCCTAACTTCTTTATTCAACACTATTCAAAAATCATTGCTCACATTTGTTTTTTTAGTGCTGGCCGCACATATTCCCACACAAGCCAGCGCCCCGAACAGCCATACATCACCTCAAATCTATTTCATCTCTGCCCGGACGCAGATGATAAGTTGATCCTTAGAACAAATTCCATCATAACGAACAATCCCCGCTCCTGGCAGGCACACAAAAAAACCCTTGATGAATGAGTTGTTTACCTACTTCGGTGCACGCAGCGCCGAGTGCAGGCCTGGCCCGCCAAAATGCCACTTCATTATGAGGCTACAGAGCAGAGTGCAGCACAGCCTGCCCCTGTGACCAGCAGCAGAGAGGAAATTGGATATTAGTTCCTATATTCCTCAGCAGTTGTTAGGCAAAAAGGAGGCCTGATGGACAGATCTTGAGCCTGAAATGTCACATTTTAATGCAATTAGTGGGCAATAATGGACTCACCTGTGCTGTTTAATTCTTCGGAGAGAAGCACTTATTGCTGTGGTGTTTCTATGCTTCACAACCCGGAGATCAGCTGTCGGTGAAACCAGAAACGTGAAGGCATTGCTTCCTAAGGAAAACAGGATCGGTGTGTTGGAACAGCTTTCTTGAACACAATATAGGTTGAATCACGGTGGTGTTAATACAAATGCCGGTGGAGACGAGCCAAGTATACGTTTATTTATGTAAAGATATGATTTGTGTTCACCTGTGAGGCAGGTGTTGTTGTTTCTCTCGTTGCAGTCAGTAAGGAAAACAGTTTTTTTTCCCTTCCTGCCACACAAGCTCAGAGATTCCCAAATAAATCAGACACTTTATCCGTGCCACCAGCTTTAGTTTTGGAGTAGAGAGAACAAAACCCTCGGGCGTCAGCTGGCCACCTGCCAAAGTGTCTTCGTCGAAGTTTCTGTAACATTTGGCAGGTGGTTGGTGGTCATTTCCCACCCAGCATGCCACCTCGCTGGCCTGGCCACAGATCAGACCAGAAGCGTCTCTGCTGCGTGGCTTCCTACCTTGTAGCCCTCTCACTTTGCTAATCAAGAGACGCGTGCCAATTCACAGGATCTGATGTAGCTCTCCCTTGTGATTTTTGTTTCCTCCTTTGGAAGGCTGGCTCATATTTGAGGTAGAAGTGGTGCTTGAGAGAGAGAGGGAGGGAGTGCATGTCATTTGAGTAAGAAGTAAATTTGTGCTATTACTCAGCTCTTCTCAGGAAAGGAAATACTTAGAGGAGAAATTGCTTTCGGTCATGTTTCACAATTGAAGGGAGAATTGGAAAGATATAATGGAAACAACCAATAATATAGTAGACTTCCAAGACCCCAACTTTGTATCTTGGGATTTGAAAAACAATCTTTTAAAAGTAAAGTTTCCAGGTTTTTGGGGGCACCAGAGGACAAAAAGTTCTTTGAAACTGTCTCTTGGTGTGTTAAACAATTGTCATCTGTCAGGACTCGGGCTGCATTTAACGATTATTGTCATTATCAGCTAATCTGCCAATTATTTTACGATTGATCTGTTCAATTCGATCGAAATGCTCTCGTGGCGTCTTTTTAAAATTGCTTCTTTTGTGCACCCAAACAGTCCAAAACCAAAAGACTCCTCATTTGCTTTCATAAATGACAAAGAAAAGCAGAAAATCCTCACGTTTAAGAAGCTGGAACCAGCAAATATTTGACATCTTTGCTTGAAAAATGAACTTATTCTCTTTTGATCAATTAATCAACTAATGGTTGGAGCTCTAGTCGGGACTATGATCGTGTTCAAACCAACAATAGCACTAATTCTGCAGCTGAAGTTGCGCAATCAAACAATGATTTAGTTCAATTTTGCTGCAGATTTTGCTTCCATGGTGTAACTTTTAAGCTCTCAGAGCTTGGATCAATTTGGTTGATGTGTCCTCGAGAAGCTTCAGGTGAACTGAGGCCAGCAGTGAGTTTTGTCATCTTGCTATCAGAGAGGAAAGAATGAACCTCTGCGAGTTGCTCTCGGTGTCATGGCCTCTACCGCAACTCTTCCGCCATACAAAAGACTGACTTCTCTATGATGGCTGCAGATAATCGTTTAGTCATTTCCTTCCGAGTTAACAATCTTTTTCATCTCCATATTGCACTATCTTTGCAGTCTCATTGTTCTTGAGAAAATCCCGTCTAATTGCTCTATCTGATCACTCTGTGGTTGCAGGAATACGTTGCAACCCTCAAGATTTCTTTCTTGCGAGTTTGCCTGAAATTGGAAGCTTTAACCCACTGCGGGAAAAAAGAGCATCAGCTTAAATGCCCGAAATGTAAAAATTTAAAATGTCAGAGTGAATTTTCAGAGCCACCAGGCAGCTAGCGAGGGGTGAGGAACAGTTTTTCAAAAAGCCCCAGTGGATCGAGAAGTGGGTCGGGTGTTTAGACGCTGTGCAGGGGAGGCATTGCTGAAATGTCCGCAGCTAAAGTAGGTCGCGGTTAACCTTGATAAATCTCTTGTACGACTGGAAAGGAAAGAATAGAGGAGGCTCTGTGAAATGTTTTGTGGAAAGGAAACTGAAGGGACATGCATGCTGTTGCTGTGTTTTGACTGATTGGGAGACTCCTGGTGAGCAAATATTCTTCTTGATGATGTAAAGGACAGACAAAGCTCTTATATTGAGGGATCAGAGCAATTAAAAGTTACAAAAACCCTTTGGTTTAACGTCCTCAGACGTGGCCTCCCGGTGACGCAGGTCTGCACATACTCTACATAAATAGACGTTTGCTCGTTTACCCCCTCCTGAGCTGACCTTGACCACAATCAGGCATTATTATCAATTAACTCGACGTCTTGATTAAGTCTGAAGCCTTTGATTTCCCTCCTTCTTTTGATTCTTCGCTCTCCTCCTTTGTTTCAGTGTGCCGCGGATGAAATAAATGTTGCCCGCGTCATTACCAAGAAAACGACCTCGCATTAACAGAGCGCAGCTATAGCCATCCATCGCTGCATTTCTTTCTCCCCAGCAAACCTTATTACGGCAAACAAAGTGAGGCCGTGCTGCTCATGTTTGACATTTCTATGCGTGAAATATCTCCTGGAGACAAAGAGGCCTCTCTCTTTATTGCTTGGATGTATGCTTGTGGGTGGAAGCCCTATTGTATGTCCTTGCACAATCGCTCGTGTAGGCTCCTGCACTCGGTGACATTATCCGCTTTAGTGAACTCTGAGCTGCGACTTAGTCGGAAGATTGATTTCTCTGCTTTATATCCGCCATAGTGACGGGCAGCCACCTTTGGCACACGGCACTATAGGCAGCCGTCCTGTACTGCCACCTCATTTCAGAGGCGTGATTGATTTGAGCTCTCAATGGCTGTATTTGCGACGGAGCTCGGTATTTGCAGTTCACATGACTCTCGCTCTTGCTCACACAGTGTAATACCTGAATAGAGCCATTATCAATGGAGCTGTTGAGGTGTTGCTGCTTGCCTCGGCTGAAGAACAAACAGGGGCCGGCTTTTTAAAAGTTGAGGACTCACTTTCTAGAAAATACATCAATTTACTGTCAGTTTATATAAGGTGAAGATTGTCTCGCTGCCTATACTTTCTGTGTATACAGTAAGCCTTTGACTTGGAGGGAGGAGCTCAGATTTGGCCACTGCAGAGCATGAAAGAGCAGGTTGATTCAGTGCTACAGACAAACCAATATATGTCTGCAACAACTGGTCAATTAATCAATGTGTTAATTGACAGAAATGGCATATTTCTCAAGCCAAAAAGCCAAATATTTGCAGTTTCCAGCTTGTCAAATGAGAAGATTTGATGCTCTCATTTGCCAGATATGATTTTATACCTTTGGGAAATTATACTATACGGCTATTTTCTCTCGAGGGCTGCAATTATCAATTATTTTCATTATCGATTAATTTGGTGATGATTTTTACGCATTAAATTGTCAGAAAATGGTAAAAAATGCTCATCACAGTTTCCCAGAGCCCAAGGTGACATCTTCATATTGCTTCTTTTGTCCTGCCAACAGCCAAACCCCCAAAAACTCATCATATACTTCATTAAATGACAAAGATTTGCTGGTTCTTGCTTCTAAAATGTGAGAATTTGCTGCTCTAACGTGACATGTTTGCTTGAAAAACGACTCAAATTATCAAAAATCTAGATTTTCTTGCATCTATGGCTCATTTTGAGTTGATTTATCTTGGTTTAATCCATCCCTCATTAGTTCTCTAGCAACACAAACACACAGTGTTTATTTCACCTGCTTTCTGTGTCCTGCACGCTCATTATTATGACTTGCTTGTAATGAAGTTGATACAGGAACTCGGGCTTATCCTCCTCCCGCATTCATTGTAAATCACTCCGAGTAAAATGGAAATGCGTATGCCAAGCACCTCGACGCGAACGTCCATGGGGATCAGCGCTAGCATGGCTAATGCCGTTACACCAGAAGTGGCTAATGAGCTAACCTTCCGCTTTACCTCCGCATACCTCTCCATAATTATCGCCTTCTGCTCCCGCGAGGGCCGGCGAGGGGAACGTCGCATCCATCCCCATCCAGGAAGAATAGAAACCAGACGCCATACAATGGACACACTAACTGCTGAAGGGCCCGATGGAGGGGATAGACTTAACAAACACAGGCAGGGATTTTGCACCTTGGTTTTAGCATAAATCATGGTGTAGCAGCATTACACCAGGGGAGGTTATTTGAGGACGGGGCCTCCTAAGGAAAAAACCTGCTTCTTTATCTTTGTTACCCTCAAGTTGATCTGCGGTTGGAAAATATTGTCATTCGTCTCTTCGCTCATGTGGCATCTAGATGTGGTGGAAACTGTGATGGAGGCACACAGCACCCTAAAGGCACGATGTAGACCACAACTGCTCTTTTTCACACCTGATCCCCGCTGCAGCAGGGTGTCTGCTTTTCTAAATATTACGCCTTGGAGGTCATTAAACAGGAGGTCTTACTTTCTACATTTGATCTATTGTCATTTATCCATCTTTTATTCCCCTTTGTCAAAATGAGTCAAGCTTTTCTGCATTTAAAGTCAATTTTTCTGATTTTACAAATCTTTAAGTTTAGCGCCTAACCAAATACTGTCTTATCTTATTGTCTCGAATACTTAACTGCAGTTACAATCAGCAGAAGTTGGTCGAGAGGTGGTCGATTCCTACATACTGCACCTTTTTAACTTTAAGTGTCTGATACTTAGAGACTCTTGCTGCAGATAAATTGGGTCTATGCTGTAGTTTGTGGTTGAAAAAAGAGTTAATCTTCCTTTTTCTTTGGCTCAGCAGCAGTTTGAACTCAAAAACTTTACTTTCACACCCTTCTTTGCCTTAATTTGTTAGTCTTAGATGTGTTAAATTTGAAAAAAACAACAACCCAGAAATGTGCAGTTAAAAAAACAAGCCGAGAAAGTGATTTGTTTGCATTAAAGACCTTTTCAAAGAGTCTGTAGGTGGGAGGGAAACGAAGACCACATGAACCACTTGTGAGATGATGTCATCTCCCCTGCGGTGTTATTTATGCTTATTTGCACGTTTGGGCAAATTCATGTTTTCCACTCGCAGATATAATACTCCCCTGTGGGTCTATTTACTCGTATCCTAGCTTCCATGTCTACACGCAGCTCGGTCCATACATTTTTCTTCCATGTTCACATGCGTTTCTATGTTAACGCACGTGCAACAATTATTCCTGCATTTGCAGCACACTCGCTCGGGCTGCACTCATCCATCATCCCGGACTATTTTTCTCGTCTCTCTTTCCACCTCGGCCATTTGCTCCCGATCATAAAGGCTGCGGCGCACAGTTGCACCTGTTGCTGTGAAATAGTCGGGGGCTTCATGGGAAATGGATTTGACGAGAGAAAATGCCGTCAGCTCGGCTGCGAGGCAGAGTGACCTCGCCTGCCAGCCGGTGAAGTCCCCTCTCGCCTCTCTTCTTCCATCTGCAGCTGTTAATGTTGAAGAGAGATGTGCGGCGCGTCCAGCTCCTGGCTTGAACTTTACTTAAGCAGCCATTTTATTGAAAAATACATGATCTTTTCCTAAAGGTAACCTCCATTACGCAAGCTAAGCCCTTAATTTCTGGAAGCCGCTGTGACCAGAGACGCGGTCAGAGGGGGCAGGACACTTCTCCTCCGCGACAGCGTTTTACTGGCAGAGCCGAGTGGATGATGATCACGTAGATTGGAGCATTATTCTTTATTTGTTGTGCGCTGCTCGGTTAAATTACAGAGAGCTTTTGAGACATTAAGAGGAAGAATAAATAAAAGCAGATAAGGTCAAGAGTGCAAATCCTTGTTGGCTGGAAGAATTTAAAAAACTAAAACCGGTATAAACAGATGAGTAACGAGGACTATATGTAAGAGATGTTCTGCTCACATCCTTGATGCCTCTACACAAGAGTATCTTCAAATGTTTTCATCTGAAGGGCCCTAATATAGAGTCAATCCTGCAGCATTTAACAAGACGAATACAAAGGACAGACGTTACAGATGATGATCCTCAGTCCCTCTTCAGACCAAAGCAAACCAATGCTCCAGCAAATGAACAGCCGTTTAATCCGTCAATTATTTTCTCGCTAAATCAATCAGCTGTTTGGTCTGTAAAATGTTAGAAAATGGTGGACAAGATGACGACAAGATGTCATCATCAAATGTCCAAACGATGTTCAGTTTACTGTCACAGGGGAGGAAAGAAACCAGAAAATATTCTCATGTAAGAAGCTGAAATCAGAGAATTTAGACTTTTCTTTCCTTATAAACGTACTCAAATCAATTATTAAAATAGTTGGTGATTAATTTAACGTGACGGTGTCATTTGCAAACTGTTTTTTCGCTTAAAATCAGCAGCCTGCAGAAGCTGATTGAACCATCTGACACACACTCACACGCACTTTCCTTTTTCCAGATGATGATGATGATCGGTTTTTCACACAAACAAGTGAAGTCACATTTTCACAACAGAGCGGAGAAAGCTGGCGGTTAAGTGAAGAATTATCACTTCTACAAAGCCCTGGACGGCGTTTCCGGATGGCTGAGACTCAATATCAGAAACCTACTTATTACACCTTGAGGAGCAGGAACAGAGTGATTCACAGGAAGCAATCCTGCCGGTTTCCTGTGTGTCTGAAGCGGCTGACTATCTTCAGTCTTGTCAGCAGTCTAAACTGGACTAACTCCCTGACAGGTGATGAGAGGCGGCAGCAGCAACGCTAAACTGACAAGCTGTCATGCAGTATTTTCCCCTGGATATCGGTTTGCGGAAAGCTGCTGCCCGCATTCATCCGCAGGAAATCAGAGTCTCCTTTATTTTGGCGGGGGAGGGAAGTCGATTGGCTCGCCTGAGTTGTGTCTGTGAGCAGTGAGAGTTTGGTTTCTCTGCTTCACTCTGTAACCTTATTTTCTCTGTCACGCCTGGCTGGCTTTTATTGTTCATCTTAGAAAAGCTTTCATTTTTCATTGGTGTATTGACTCCAAAGCTCTTGGGACCTCTGACAACAAAAAAACAGGACCACAGAAGTGAATTTTATCATTACTAAATGTTTTATGGCTTCTCTCCATCTCATACTTTGAGGCTGTAAAGACGTGTCCTTCCAACAGTTATTGATACAAAACTAAATCACATTCTTTGTCAATGACAGTGGAGGAAAAATAACTTTTTCATCTCCGAGCCACAGTGGCTCATAAATCCCAGAATCCAAAAGCTGCTTTCACACACCTCTGAGAGTTAACCTGGCAACATTTCATAATAAAATAATTGTTATTTTTACACTTCATCTCCCCTGGGACACTGTCTGAGCGATGATCATCCGTCAAATCCTCAATAAAACTGAACAATGTCTTCCTTGTCTTCTCCAGGTGCCATCCTGGGACGCTCGGAGACGCAGGAGTGCGCCTATTACAACTCCAGCTGGGAGAAAGAGCGCACCAACCGCAGCGGCATCGAGCCCTGCTATGGCGAGAAAGACAAGCGGCGGCACTGCTTCGCCACGTGGAAGAACGTGTCCGGGACCGTAGAGGTCGTCAAGCAAGGCTGCTGGCTGGACGACGTCAACTGCTACGACAGGTACGTTACTTTGACTTTATATTTTTATTTGACTTTATGTATATTTTTGAGTTGCTGACCCTTCAGCGTCAAATCCTGATTTCATTTGAAGTTTGTGGTGACTCGCTGTTGGTGGAAAAATCGGGCCAGTTGAATAAACTGAACCCTGTCAGAAAACATACCAGCGTATTCATCCTCTCCTCGAGCGCCAGCAAATGAACATTTTCTTTGCACTTTAGTTTAAACTCTGGTTCAACTCCACATTCATATCTGAGGGAAAGCAGCAGCCCTGAGACAGGACAAAGGTGGGACATTAAAAACACCTTGAAGAGCTTTTTGTCCCTCTGAATGACCCGCACAAGGCTACATTTTAATTGCCACATAGCAGTGAAATATAAATTACTTTGTGCGTCTCCGCTGCAAAAGGATTCAGCCTTATGTACCCGTCCAAGGCCGGAGCAGTAAACAGATATTAATAGACGGCATTATTATAGTTTCTTCCTCGCTCCAGAACATCAACCTGGCATGAGATGCTGGTTTGAGCCGGTTCTGCTTGTGTTTTCCTTTTGATTCCTGAGCGATAAAGTTGCTGTAGATTCTGCAGCCCGCACAGTTTGGGTACCTCTGCTCAGACGGCGCCGCCTCGCCTCCCTGGAGAGGGCAGAGCAAGTCGAGGGCGGCTGCCACTTCCTTTGGCTTTTATCTGATGACTGTGTGAGTGTGAAAGCGGGAGAGAGTGAGTGTGTGTGATTGTTAGTGCTCATGTGTGTTTGTTTGCATGCGAGTGTATTGGCGTGTGTGGGAGTTATTTTATAAATGTTTTTCTTTCACATCTCGTGGTGGAGAAGGAGGGAGATGTGTGTGTGTGTGTGTGTACGCTCTTTAGAAAGCACCATGTCTTCTGCAGTGAGTGCATGCAGATGATGTGCACTCACTCGCACTTAAAAACTGAAATTGCCTCCATGTCCTTTTGCGGTGTGCGGGGAGGAAAGAGGGGAGAGATGTGTGTGTTTTCTAATTCCCTCCTCCCCCGTGTGTCCTCTGCAGTAATGAGTGTGTGGAGAGGAAGGAGAGTCCCGACGTCTTCTTCTGCTGCTGCGAAGGCAACATGTGCAACGAGAGGTTCCTGTACGCCCCTGAGGCACCCCTGCAGGGCGACCTGCAACATTCAACCGCCTACAGTATGTACAGTCCGACGTGCACACACACACACACACGCACAGATAAAATCCACTGAAAAATGACAGGCAGTGTTTACTTTGTTTGCGTTGCAGCCACACCTACAGTTATTTCCTGTTGTCTTCAGGTTTACACCTCAAATTCATAGAAACCAGAACAAAGACTATGAACTGAAGGGTATCGACCAGTCCTTTTTAAAAGACTTAAAATGTCTTAAATGTTATAATCTTAAGCCTTAAAAGTCATTTAATGGTTAAATGATGTTTTTCTGAATATTTTCTTGTTCAGTCAACTTGTTTCTGGTTCTATAAAATATCAGAAAATGGTGAAAAAAGTCTCAAATGTCGTGTTTTGTCCACAATCCAAAGATATTTATAGTTTACTGTCGAAGAGGAAGAAAGAAACCAACAATATTCACATTTAAGCAGCTGTAATCAGAGAATTTCGACTTATTTTTCTTAAAAGTTACTCTGATCTTGGATATTTCTCAAATTAAATGTTTACATTTTCGCTTCTCTACTATCTGGAAACCTTGACACGACATCCAGGCTTTTACATTGAAGAGCTCTTCCACCACCAAGTGTGTGATGTAAGGCACTTGTGCTCTGGATGTCGGCCAGCTGCTGAGCTACCAGGTGTTACTGTCTTCAGAAATATGTTAAGATTCGAGGAAAGGATAATAAAAGTAACAAAAGACATGAAAAGACATGTGCTTCATTCATTGCAGCCAGAGATGAAGTGATCTCACCTGGACTAAGTGAGCTCACTGTTGCAGTTTAAAACAAGAAACCCTCTTACAAATGATTAAAAATGACTATTAATATATGTGAACAGGCTACGATGTGATTATAAGACAATTATTGATGCGTTAAAATGTTTTTCTCACTGTATAACTACTTGCTACCTCAAACACAGCATATTTGTAATGATCCATAACCAAAACAAACGGATGAATTTACTTACACACCGTGAGATACGCTCAGCCGTCCTCGCCAAAACTGTGAGAGGGAGCCGTAACACATCTGCTGTGACATCTCCAGAAAGGATTTAAAGTTGCTACAATCTCAGTTTATGCATTTTTAAGTGTTGTGAATCTGTGTGCAGGACAAACGGACAGAAGTTTGTCCGAGAAGTTTTAAAGAAACAGTCTTACCTCGAGGCTTATACTCTGTGATATCACGCCACCAGCTGCCACTTTATTTAGGTTTCAACCAAATAAATCAGCCGTTCCTTGTTCATCTCATTACTTTTACCATGAGTGACAGTCTCCAATCTCCAACCTCAAAGTGTTGACTCCAAAAGTGTCCATGACAAAGTTGTGTCTATTTGACAAGTATACACACGACTGACCCCTCAGCAGTGCAGCTACGTTGCATTGTAAGCGAAATAGAGGACGAAAAACGACACGAGACGGCATTATACCTTTTATTTTATCGCCCTTTAATACCAATACAAATATAGCCCACCCCCTTCCCAGGGGTGCTGCCATAGTTGTGTGTGAAATGTTCAAGTTTGGAGTTGACTGGAAGGCGGCATAAAAATAGAAACGCACAGCGCTGTGTCGCTCACAGTCAGGACACCCAATAGGAAACATTGAAATCAAGTTGATGATGTGGCTGAGCATCAGTCACGTTGCATGTAGTTAAAACACAGTGTTAGAACGTAAACCTAACGCATATTTTTAGGGTTCAACCCTAACGAACATAAAGCCCGGTCTTCAAGAGTAATTGCAGGAAAATCCACGTGAAGTCGTAACAACAACTTGGAGCGAGTCGCCGGGTTGACGTCCCAAGTAAACATTGGGTTGATGGAAAGAAACTTTTAAAGTCATGTACTGTATCGTGTCCTTCGCTCTGCCTTATCACTCAAATACTAGAAACAGCTGTTAACATGTTGAGCAATAAAATGCACCAAAAAGTCGGAAGAACGACTTCCAAACTCAAGAAATGGGACCATCGGAGTGATCTTTTAAGAGGGAATTGCGATGCATTTAATAATCTTTCCCTGCAACCCTATTGCTAACGTGTTAGCATTATATGATGAGCACAAAGCCCTGAAAAATACTGTCAATCCAATTAATCTATAAGAGTTATAATGGTGCCCATTGTCATTCAAAACAGTGAGCGTCTGATAAGAGAAGCTGCAGACAAAACGGCACAACATCTAGCAGCGAATGAAAAAGATACCAAAGACATAACTATCTTGAAAAGAAAAAAAAAAGGCTGAGGAGAGCAGAGGAGGTATTTACCAAAGAATTCACGGTGGTTGATGTTTTTCAGAGGGAATAACAAAGCTGATCTGCAGAGATGCAGGTACGACTGTTTTCAAATACAAATTAAGTCACTGCCTTGACCCGCACATAATAACTAATGTCTGTGTTCATTCACCAACCAGTGGCACTTCTGTTGTCCTTGCACTCATCACTCCACAGCTCGAGTGTCTCTTTGTATTCCTCTTAAATATGACTGTGTGAAACCTGCAGACACCCTGTAGAGAAAAACTTTTCACCATCACTCTGACAAACGCCCCGAGAGTCCCATCGTGCAGCTGGTGCAACCCCCATCGGCCCCTCGCCCGTTCTCTCAACCCCCCTCCCTCCGACCCCTCCACCCCCGAGGATGGCAGTGTTGGTGGGCGTCGGAGTGTCGGTGCTTTGACAGCGCTGCCGAATCAGACTGTCACACCTTGTGATGGGAGGACAGGCTGAGCCAGCAGGCGTCACCCAGAGACTCCTGCAGGGGTCGAGCACAGTTCAGAGCTCTGTTATTTTTGGCAGGCGGATTACGTTATGTCACGAGATGGATTCGCTAATCCTGCTGCGTGCGTGTGTGTGTGCGTGCATTGATATGATCCCTAAGCACAGTGGCAGTAAGCTGTAAGCAGGGTTAGTGCTGCACTTAGAGATGATGTAGCACAATGTCAGGCCAATCAGACACCCTGTTTTCTTTCTTCCACTGCTTTATGTTTGTTCTTACAAAGATAAAACGCCTCCTAACTTCTTCTTCACTATCTCTTCTCCTCCCACAGCCACCTCCAACCCATTTCCCCAGAAGCCCCAGCTCTTCAGCACCCTGCTTTACTCCCTGGTTCCCATCATAGGCCTGGCCGCCGTCGTCCTCTTCTCCTTCTGGATGTGGAGGCATCACAAACTGGCCTACCCGGCTGCCCTCGTCCCCACACATGTAAGTCTTCTCGGGGTGAGAAAATGAAAAGTTTTTTTTTTCACCGCGGTGCATTTCCAGAGGTCAGCTGTCAATCAGACGGTGCGGCTGTGCGACCGTGGTGTCCTCTTTCTTTCGAAGTTGCTGTGGATGCAGTTAGAGTTTCTCTTTCTGTCCGTTCAGCCGCGGCGTCCCGCTGCATCTGTTAATTGCAAACAAAGGGGAAATGTAAAACGCGCCAGTTCCTGTGGGGCGAATTATTTCTTTCCTTACTCACAGTGCAAACGCAAAAAAACTTGGAAATAAACAAGTAATAGTTCAAGTTTAGCCGCTGTAAAAACTCAGCGTGCACCGACAGAAGACATGAGTGGAAGCTCATTAGCTGCTCTTGTATTGTTTGCAGCATGAAACAGTATAAACTCAGCGCTCTACCTTCTCTATTTAACCAACCTTCAATTTCACCGCTGCTCCAGTTTCTCAGTGGGCCGACTGAAACAGCCTTGACCTTTCCTGCCCCGCGCAGCAGAGGGACATAACTACGGTCAGCCAGAACAGACACACTGTGCGGAGGGTTTACGTTGGGGATAATTGCTTTTTTCGGTTTCTTCTTTCAAACTTGTTCAGCAGCATGAGAGGAGCCCTAAATCTGTCTGTTTCTGAAAGGGAAAAAAAAAAAACTTCTCAGACTCGCCTTGAATGCAGCACGCTGGAGTGTGTCTGGAGATGACTGTAATTGGGTTGCTTCTTATTGTGTCAGATTGGCTTTTAATCACAGACAAGTGCTCCAATTAATCTTTAAAATCTTAAAATTTTAAGTGCATAGTGTGCGGCGCAGGTTAGAATAATTGTTGGAAAAATAAGAGTTTTGACCCACATTTGATCAGTTGTTTCTTCTCTTTTTTACTCTGCCATGTTTTCTCTGTTGAGTGCTGCAGGAATGAGTCCTAAAACCCAGAAACAAGTTTGCATTTTGCACTTTGCAACTGTTGGGAAAGTAAAAAAATTGTAGCAGAGGCTAATGAATGCTGCATTCACTTTGAGGATAAGGATCCCTTCTCTGAACCATTTCAGTGTCCACACAGCTTTTTTGTCCCGCAATTTTCCTTTTAAAAGGTTTGTGTGTTGCTGTTAATTATAGTTGTTAGAGAAAGAAAGAAAACTGCCATCGGCGCATCTCTAGTAAAGTGTGTATAGTATATCGTAGTCAGACACAAACCGGTGGTGACGATGAAGTCACGTGACCGCAGTGTTATTAGCTTTCCACTTCTTGTGGTTCGATTTATACTTCAAAAAGCATAAAAGTGGTGTTGATTTGTGAACGTTATCTCGCTGAACAAAACCTGTGCCATAAACTTGTCAGCCTCAGAGCTTATTTTCTGCATTAATTAGAAAACAGGCTTTTTTGTTGAGGGAGCGAGTGATGCTAACTCACACAAATCATCCCTCCGGCGCTCTATCGCTGCTCGAACACCTCCCATATACCTTTTCTGATCATATTCGTGTCTCTACCAGTTTAATCACCTTTTCTAAACCTTTTCAACGTCCCAAATATCCTTTCTCAGATACAGCTCTTCATCCAAATTCCTGATTCACTTATTTTTTTTTATGGCTCCGCAGCGGTTTTAACCCGACAGCAGCAGCAGAGCTGTATTCTCTGCTGCTCGGCGGCAGCAGGGGAAAAAGAAAACCCATGCAGAGCTTCCACGGTATGGAAGAGGAGTCAGGGGCCTCTGCATTATTGATGAGGCTTTATATAGGCAAACAAAACTAAACACAGAGACGCTCGCAGCCCTGCCTCAGAGGATGGTGGTGGTGGGTGGGTGGGGAGTGCGGGGGAGGGAGCGAACAGAGACATGCTATTCTCTCAACTTAGTTATTGTATTTGCACAGTGCTAAAGCAAAGCAGGGAAGAGATAAAAAAGACGGTGACACAATGCAATCAGGACACAAATGCTAATGTGCCGCGGAGGAAAAAAAAACAGCTTATGAAACATACCTGGGAAACGGATAAATGAATAAATAAACAACATAAAACAAATGAAGATCATGAGCAGAGAGGAGTGGATCAGATAACTGATGATGACACAGTGGAAAAAAACAAACAGATAAAATATTCATAAAATCAGGAAGGGGGGGGAGAGAAAATGAAATAGCCAGGTTGGAACAAATGAAGTCATGCCGGATGTGTATAATCATGTGTGTGCAGAAGTGTACTAGCGCGTGAATGAGTAGGTGTACAAGGACAAGAGAGGGAAAGGAGGTCACTCGTACAGGAATGTATTTAAAAGTCGGCTCGTATGCTTTTCTGGAAGGAGGTGATGCAAGCAAACCCCACTCGACTGCCGCTGGGAGGAGGCTAAAACAAACACAATCTGATACACATCAGATTGCTCTGGCGTCCATCGCTTGTTTTGTAATTGATTAGACCGAGTTTTTCAATATAGAAGATGGAGAAAGCCAATCGAGAGGAGAGAGATGGATACAGCGAGAGGGGATTTATTTCTATCTCCTCTTTTGGGTTGTTGTTGTTGAAGAATGTGTTTTTGTGTTGCACCACAGGCTGTATTAAAAAAAGCAGAGGTGACTTCGACGATCACTCAAACGGCTCACTCTCGCAAAGTCACCAAGGACAGCTCTCGGCAATTCTTGCACTGTTGAGAGTGAAAACACACCTCAGTCACTTCAACCACAGGTTTCTGAGTAAAACCTGATGAAATCACACCTTTATTAGAAGAGATTACAGGACCTCTTCTCTACAATAAAAACCCACTTACATCTGGCTTTCTTCTTCAGTGGCAAAGGGTACAATCTGCATTTATTCTCAGGTCAAATGGCTCTGCAGCAGGCAGGTGTTCGTACTGGCTGCGATGGAAACATACCACCCTAAAGGACATGGTAGTTTTCACCTCTTTCCTGGCACGACGTTCTGTCAGCACTGAGTTTAAGATATAAAAATAAAACCGCTGTCACATTATCACTGGCCTCCACAAGTCTTTCTACTGGTCCTGGTGTTCCTGCGCATTCATGACATCGAATGTTGCAGAGCAGAAGTAAACACAACTCATCAAATGACAGTTGGAAAGGAGTCCTCTGCCTTAACCCTGTTTATATGCTCTAATCCCACCAACATGGGGTTTTTCCTTCAGTGGCACGAGTCACCGGTATTTATCGACTCTGTTCGGCAGCGATGGAAACGTCATAACCTGATGGACGCAGGAATTTTGGCCACTTTTCCACAAGTTAAAGTCTCAGACACTGGCATTTGGAGAGTTTTCTATCCGTCTGCGTTCAACGCTCAAACATGGTTCACTCAACGTAAAGTTTGGAAGAGACTGTAGTTAAAGGTAATAATAATAATCGGTATTTGATGACATAACACGCTAATTTTAATCCCACACGTAACGCACCGACAAGAGAGTTGTATCGATCTTCTTTATCAACCTCTGGCAAGAAAACAAACGAGCGTGTTTCACAAAATGCTGAACTTTTCCTTTTTAAAGAGACATCGGTTGCATTAAACAACTGACTTTAATTCATATCAGCTTTCAGCGAAACGTCAAAAACTAAAGATATTCTATAGATTTAGTCCAAAGATCTGCTTTATGACGCTTGTTCCTGTGCCCTCCTGAGCATAATACACTGTACTTACTCATGTATTTTTAATGTGGCGGTAACAAATTACCCACACCTGTTGCTAGTTAGATTTCAAAGCACCCTTTGTGTCTGGGGGCGCCATTATAGTTGTTCATACACCAGCTTTTCACCTTTTGTTCTCTAACATCCATGTTTCATCTACGTCGCTGCATCTGATTTAAGATGGGCAGATCTCTGCATCACACTGAGCGCATTTAATCTAAATCTCTAATGAAAAGGAATCTGATTATATCATAAACAAGCAGCTGCGGTCTGGAGAGAGCCGGAGACAAAGACCTAACATACGTAATGCTGATTTCCATCGCAGCTTTTTTGGTTTTTCTTATCTTTTATGAACATTTAACTTGGTAATACTTGTTATTCGTGATGTTTATAATCCAGCATCTGACGCTACATCGTGGAAATAAGCAGTAATAACACACCACAAAGATCCAAATATACATAAATAGAAACTTGGTTTGATTTTCTGCATTTTTGCACATTTCCTCCGTTGAGTTCAGTCACATCTTTCTCTGCCGATGAGTCATTAAATGAGAAACACATCAAGTTGCTTCGATTATTTTCTTCGCAAGGTAATGACACATGCAGTCTTCATGATGCAAAAGTAATTGTTCCCACTTAATGATCATTAATGGATTCATTATCACCGCTCTGTTCTATAATTATACGAAAAGAGCTCCTGCTGTACTTTCACACATCGGCTCTACGTTGGGGCGAGGCCCGAGGTGGAGCTTATAAATACGATGGAGGGTTTATCGCACCCAAAAACGCACGTCGTGATGATTTTTCTTGCACACTTTATGGACTCCCCAGCCCTCTCTAAAAAGATTAAATCCAGTGTGAAAAAGCAGGAAATTACATGCGGCAAAGTAACTTTATTGCACACTGTCATTATGTTATAATTGTGGTCCATCATGGGCTGCATATTTGCCACCAAGCCTCCATTATTCACAGCGCAGTGTGAAGTGGAGGCAAACTGGAATTGATTCTGTCTGAGTACACAGACCCACAGCTTTCACACGGAGAGGCCCCGAGCACTTAAACATAAGTCTGGCCATTTCTTTTTTTTTTAGACCTGGACCTTATTTTCTTATCTCTATCCATCTACCAGATTGATTCTGACCAAAATCTCATCAATTGCTTTATTATGGAGCTACTTACATCTTGTTTGTCTGGGTGCAGCCCTCCAAAGAACTCCTAAAGTGCTGGCAGACTCCAAATATCCTGAAAAAGGCCCCAAAGCCAACCCTGTGATTACTCCGAAAGGATTCGGGCACATGTTGTGGAAGTTATTCTCTAGCTGGGTAACTGCAGCTGTTACGCACACGTGTTGCCATGTTGAAATACCACTGAAATCTATACTTCATCGAGCAGGTTGAAAAAGACCTTTTGTGTGTTTGCGGCTGGTACAAACGTTTTAAACTTCAATCGCTGCCGTGACATTCAGGGTCCAAATCAGTTTTCGATGCGTCGGCTGCAAAAAAAAAGAAGCAAAAGACTTTAAAAGAGAGCTAGAAATGGAGCTACTTACTTACTATGCCAAAGTAGTGTCATAACCCGTGTACATAAAAATGACGACCGTCAACGCTCTCTCACAACTGCTCAACGCTTTGAGATTTTGAAGGCCAGTGACTCATGTCTCCCCTCTTGTCCTTGTCTCTCTTTAAACTCATAATTACAATCATGGCAAAGTATAAAGGTAAATAAGAACGGCACATTTCATACCTCCAATGTCAAAGCTTCAAATATTCATGGTTTAATGCTCTCTGAAGCTTAAAAGGCCTCAACATTGCTGCTGTAAATCTCCTGGTCTTTTATTTTGCTTTCTTCACCTACCATACATTTGTCTATATGTGTATCAAACTTTAAAACTTTAAAACACTGACTAAAATGTGCCGAAAAGGCACAACATTCCCGAGCCCTTGTTGAGAAAGAGGTGGTACAGTCTGAGCTCTTCATTCGCTTTCTTAACCCAGCATCTCTTTGTCTTTGTGGGTACGTCTGAACAATTCATGCATCCGTCATCAGGGTGCTGCTGCTCTGAACTTTGCATTCATGTTTGTTTGTTGATCGAGGAGCAAGTTTTTTGTTCCTCTTTTCTACATATTGTTCCATTTTCAGTTGCTCTGCTCAAGAGCGTCATTTAAGTTCTTCGAATGTACCATCGTCCTTTTTGTGCCATGCTTATTAACACCTTCTCCGATCCATGTGGGATTACAAACCCCCATCATGTGTCCCAAACCATAGCCTTCCCTGGTCTGGAGTACTGGAGGGGGTGAACAAAAGGTTTCCCAAGGACATGCCATCATCTTCCTACCTTTTACCTGCCTCTATTTCATCCACTAACTGACAGAAAATAATTTCTCTGTTTGCTTCTTATGTTCCTTTTCAACAAGCACGCCTTTCACATTATGGTGGAGGTAAGAGCAGTTCAATTGAAGTTGAAACACTATTGGTTTCTCCCCCTTTTTTGGGTTCAGAGCTTGGTATGAATTCTCCACCTCAATCCCAGACCACCATTTTGTTCCTCTCTTTGCTTTTTTCGACAGCGTCTTGTTTACTCGGTTCATAGCACATTTCTGTCTGTTGTCTTTTTTTATTTTTTCTGCCTGGGTTTATTGCATGGATGGATTTCTTTTGTGCTCCCTGCTCAAAATGTATTGTGCATGGTGGAGAGTAGCCAAAATGGCTCTGAATGCAGCCCCCTTTTTTTGTATCAGTGTCCACCTGTAATGTTTATGTAACGTATTGTGTGTGATGTGACCCAGTTTCCAGAACAGTATCTGCTAGACCTATGGCTCACCGTGTTTCAGAGAGACAGAGCCGGAGTGTTTATAACTGAAACTGCAGCATGCTTTTTCATCTTAAAAGCAGACTGAGGAGGAGTGTGGATACATTTTGCATAAGTATGAGAATTGCCACTTACCTGGAACATTTTTCAAGTCAGAGAGTGTAAATTACTTAAGTACAAGAGGAGCATAAGCCTTTTGCAAATGTACTTTGGCTCAAAATTTATCACAGTGGTGTAGAAGTGTGGCTGCAGACATCACTGAAAATCCTCATGTTAAAAAGAGTCGGTAGCTCACTGAGGCTTCTGGGTTAGCTCTTTTTTAAAGGATAAGTTCAACCGAAAGTGGAGATTCAGTCCTCAACATATCCGGAGCTTCGCAGCAAAACAGTGTTGCATTATTCTCCTAAACAACTGAAGTAGATGGGGCGTGCAACAAAAAATGACTGCATATAGCTTGTGTGGCGTAAAGTCTCCAGAAGCCCAGAGATCCCAAGTTGATTTGAAAAGACGCTTTGTAAAACTGAAACCTTCTGTCTGACGTGTTGGCAAATATCTGCCTACCTTTACATCCAGCAGAAGTCAATTTATGGAGTTCCTCAGGGTTTTTTTCTCGATCCCTTTAATATTCTATTCGGTTGTCTAATGCAAGTCTTCAGAAGCCCCACGATCCCAAAATGATTTGAAAATACATTATTAATACCCTGTTTTTCAGCCAGAACCTTAACTTTAGCTGCTAAACTAAAAGCATTAGCGGGCACCCCCGTCTGAAGTAGTTGCATGAGCGATCCAGTTTGGGGTCTCGGGACTTCTTCAGACTTGGATAACGCCGAATCTCCAGCTACTTAAGTTGTTAAGAAGAATACTGCAACGCTCTTTTGCTATGAAGGTCCAAAAATGTTTTGTGGTCTACGAAACTTCATCTTACTTTCCATCGGCATGGAGTCGAGAAGATAACGACTGAATTTTCATTATCGGCTGAACTTTTCCTTTAAGGTCATATCAACAACTTTTGTTTTTGATATGATCTCAAGTTTCAGGTTCATACCGGCAACAAAATATGACCTTAAGAAAAACCTAGAATGACCTGAGAAGTCCAGACAAAATCAAACTTGGCATTTTAATTCTGTTATGTCTACTTATCTGCACCTAAACCCACGACGAACCAGACCTAAAGGACCTGATCTGGTGTTACAGATGAAGGTGTAACCCGACTAGGCCACGGGAGATGGTTGAGGGTTGGGAAGAACGGCGTGAAGCAGCAGATTCTGTTTTCCTGTTTCCTGTGGTCTGCTGACTAAGTGTAATGCGCCCCCGTTTGAGGCCACGGCGCCCTGTGATCGGACAAGGGATCCGGTGACTCCCGAGGGAGGCCGGGCTGAGCCGGGCCGCCTCGTCAGACCCAAAAGCCTGGAAGACAGACAAGAGGTTTCAGAAACAATGCAGACAGAAACAAGTCCTGCACCGACTTGTTTGCTGTGTGGATGGTTAACTAGAAAAAAAAAAAACCTTCCTCCAGCCTCGTCTTCATTAAAACTTCCTCAGAGGACGTTCTTATATATGCAAAACAGCAAAGAAAACAGATGTAGAGATACAGCTCTGTGAAACTATACATTCATTAAGTTGGCTCGTACAATGTGTTTTTGAAGACATTTTTTCCGAGGTGCCAACTGGGGACCATTTGGGTCGCTCTGTAATCCAACCTCAGCACCATCGTGGGTAATTTTCCCCGTCATTTGGCTGGCATTCAGTGTGAAAGCAGGGTGCAGAGACAGCAGGTCTGCCTCGCAGCTCGGTGTTAGAGGGAAAAAGCTTTAAGTAAACAGACCAGTTCCCACTCAAATCCTCCATTACCCCTTGCACTAACAGGCAGAGAGCGAAAGACACCAACGCCCTGCTCCATATTTCTACTAAAAACAACAGAAAATGTTTTCCTTTAGTCTCACAAAGCTTCTTTTAAGAGGCAGACGCGTAGCTGCTACTATGGCAATGTGTACTACTGCAAGCTCCACTCAATAATGGATTAGACTGGAGGAAACTTCATCATCTCCGGGGAGCATTTCGGTCATTTCACAGCAAATAATACTACTTTGTTTTGAGTAAAAACAAAGCTAAGAGTCTACAGTAGCTGGTTTGTGCATCTTACTTTTAACCATTTGGACCAGAAATAAATCAGTCCGGGCTCCGTAAAGTTTGTTCGCAGTGGGAACCCAAAAAAATGATGGTCACCTTCTTAACATTCACGGTATATCTGTCATAATAGAGCAAAAGCTTGCTAATCCATGCAATCTGCCATCTTGCTACTACCTCTGACTTCAGTCCTCCGTTGGTGATGCATCCTTGATCACAGCAGTTTTGCTCAAAACAGTTGGAAACGTGGGCTGGTTCGATAGATAGCCCAAACGATCCAATAACCCTGAATAACACCGGTTCCAGAACCAGAGGTTTGGTGGGAAAGAGGTTTCTGAGGCTGTACAGCACTTGGGACAGCTAAACGCTAACTTTAGCATGCTCTCAATGACTTTGCAAACGTGTTATATTGGTATAAATTTCACTGTGTTTATAAACCGTAAATGGAAATTTTGACTTAATGGTGGCGTTAAGTAAAACGTTGAACAGATTCATCCCCTGGGAGCCATGAACGGCTTTACCAAAATGTCATGGCAGTCCATCCTGAAGCTGTGGAGACATTCGAATCTCAACCGCAGAAGAAAAGTCAGGGGATCCGCAAAATCTGTAGGTTTCATCCTCTGGGAACCATGAATGGCTGCACCAAATTTCATAGGAAAAGATTCAGACAGATTTAAGTGTGAAATGGCAACATCTGTCTCTCTAAGACACATTTTTCTTCAGTCAAACATCAGCGTCTTCTTGTGTGCACTAAAGGCCAAAGTTCAAGACCAGACATACCATTTCAAATCGATAAAAATCAAACCCATAAATGCTGCTAAGTGATATACAGTTTGCTTCTGCAGCCACAATAATCTTGTCAGGACAGGCGGTAAAAGCTGAAGCCACTTCTCCCTGTTTTACTACCCTTGCAGTTAAATGCTTTTTGGCACCCGCTTGAGCTCATTTTTCACAGCGAGAAGACTCGGATATCACCAATATTTGTCTTGGGTGCCAAAGCCTCGACCCGTGTGTGCTCAGATTTACCTTTTTTATTCCTCGCACAACCAAAGGGAACTGATTGTTGCGAGCGTTTTTCATTTTGTTGCAAAATGGGGGGGGGGCATTTTACAGGAAGTTAGGGAAAAACAAGACTGGGATTGACGAGCGCTTTTGATATATTGTCACGGTGTCTGAGTGGATCCTGTGGGCCTCAGGGTCTTGAAACTTGCTCCAGCTTATCGAGCACCTTGTAAGCCTTCAGTTCAAGTAAAAACATGAACATCGGCAGCGTTGCAGGGGGAGAGTTTTTTTTTCTTTTTTTTTACTGACAGCAGCGATACAGAGGCATTGAAGTAACGTCGAGATTTTACAGCAGCATATCTGGTTTCATCAAAGGCCATCAGTCATGTGCTACACTTTCTCCTCTACCTTTTATCCTTTTGGAAATGTGACTCCCTCGTTGCATGCTTCTTTTTAACCTTCCTCTCTCTCTCTCTCTCATTGAGTCTCTCTATCCTCGCTCGCCCTCTGTCCTTCCCTGTGAAGTCACATGTGAAAGTGATCAGCTTAATCCCGATCACCAGCTGTGTTTAACCTACTTTATATTTGGAGCACTTGGCTTCCACGCTTTCACTTTTTGTTTATACGGGATTAGCATGAGCACACGGGGGCACGCATGAGGTTTGACCTGCCAGGGGTTTTTCGACACGATGTTTTCACTGAACCACGTTCATCAGCACTGCTTCCTTTTTTCATTCATGTCATTCATGGCTAATCAAGGTCTTCAGATCTCTCCCCTACCCACTTTTCCCCTGCAGCTCTTTGGATTTTAACTGGCAACCCTCCAGTTACAGTCCCGCTTCCATGTACCCAAGCAAGTGCAGCCCTGAGGGGGGTTTAACTGAATTTAAAATGAATTAATCTAAACACTGCTTGGTATGCTGCGTCCTCACTGCCAGGAAAACATATAGTATTAATAATAATACTAAACTCAAACATGCAGCACTTCCTCCAGCAGATTTTCCTCTTTAACAATCAAATAAAGCAAACAACAGACCCGTAATAATAAAGCGAGAAGTCAAAAAAAAAAGGCACAAAACAGCATGTTGGTGAAAAGAATTACGGCACATAAAAGCGAGTGTATAAATGTAATTTGTAAGATGTGATTTAAGATGTGAAGATGATAGTGATTCTGCTGGCCTAAGCTCCTCAGGCACGTTGTTGCTGAGCCAAAAGCCCGGTCACCTTCAGTGTAAGCCAATGCTATTTTAATGCGCTACAAAAAAAGAATAAAGAATAACACTGTCCTCTCTCTTCTTTTTCTTTTTTCTTCCCCCTCTCTACAGGATCCCGGGCCCTCACCCCCGTCCCCCCTTATGGGACACAAACCGCTGCAGCTGATCGAGGTGAAAGCCAGGGGGCGCTTCGGATGCGTGTGGAAAGCCCAGCTGCTGAACGACTATGTGGCTGTTAAGATCTTCCCGATCCAGGTATTATACTGGACCGATTTGTTGGCGTCTGACCCCTTTTAATGTAGCATGTATGAATATTTTAAGAGTTGGTTTCTTACATTAAGACATTGATTTCCATTTTATTGACATATTAGAGACAAGAGTCGTTTTTAGTATTAAAGTGTTATAATCAAGGAATCTTTTGGATAATTTTTTCGATGCAAGGTTATTGAACATTTGGTAGCTCAGGTGACTTTAAAGCAAAGATTTTCTGGATTTTTTTTGTGTTATGTGACAGAAATGTGAATATTTTCAGCTGTTAGTGGCTCAAAAGAAGCTTTTTGAAGGTATTTTTCTTACCTGTTTTTGGACAAAACGAGAAAAGAATCTGCGTAACAATAATGAAAATAATCGTTAGCTGCAGACTTGAATGGTTCTACTCTGTCGCTTGCGTCGTCTCTATCAGCCTACACAGAAGTCTACACAGGTCCACTATAAATCAGGCCTTGAATGATACATAAGGAAAACCATTTGTAAAAACCTTCAGAATATAAATAAGAGTAAAACTGGAAAGTTCGGTGTGTGTAAGTGCTACAAAAGTGGAGCATTGTAACTCAAGAGTCAGAGAAAAACTAATTTTTGTATACATTTTTTGACAAAAAATGTTTAAATATGCAAATTAGGCAATCTAATTAATCATGCTAAAGATCCAGAACATAAATCTGAACTAAAGTAAATACCAAAACAAGTCTGAAAGAAGAGATGTTATGGTGGTACGTCCCCTCTTTTAACAATCAATCACAGACAAACAGAAGTAGAAGAGGCTAAAAACGAGCAACAGACGAGGCAATTACTCACGTCGAGTAGTACTTTTTTTACTTATTCTACTTTCCTTTTCCTCCATAACTTTTGTTAATTGTGGCGCCTATATATCATAAATAACATCTGCATCTGTGTCCGTGCTCTCCTTTAGGACAAGCTGTCTTGGCAGAACGAATATGAGATCTACAGCGTGAGCGGCATGAAGCACGACAACATCCTCCACTTCATCGGCGTGGAGAAGAGGAACAACAACCTGGACCTGGAGCTGTGGCTCATCACCGCCTACCACGACAAGGTACGCTATCCTGGGTGGAGATGCAGCACCAGCAAACTGCTAGATGTACTCTTTTATTTACTGATTCATTGTTTGTTTTATAACATGAGGCTGCAGCTAATATTTTGAATAGTAACACACGCAGCTCAAGAGGTTTTGGATTCCTCCTGCGTCCTCTTCATCTAAACGGTACAAGCGAGTGAGGCTTATCCTTATTTGTTCAACCTTTGTTTACACTCGAGAGAACATTGAGTGGTGACCCTCATTTATATTGACATCGAGTCCATTACAGAACACAAGAAAAGGGAAAAAACGACGACAAAGAGATGAACCGAAAGAAAAGGCAGTCACATAGTTGGCAAGTAAAAAGGCATGAACAGCTTTTAGATTATGGAGGATACAGTTCTGCAAACATTCACGAGAATCAGGTAGATCGGGAGTCTTTTCTCATTTTTATCACTACCCAGGAGTTTACAGGTCTGAGGGTATATGGGTAAATAAATGATGGTAGTTAAAATGTAAAAATACAGTTATGTGAAGTACCAATACAGCACTAAAACTTTGCATCTATTGTATATAATATGATATGTAAAACGGTTACAATTAAAATGGTAAAGCTTTACAATAATTGTACATTAATAACATTATATAATACAGTAATAAACAGTAACTAACAGCTAATTAACATCTGTATGTATTATTTAAAAGTTTATATTGATCCTGTTAACATTAGTCAAATATTTAAGCATTAGCAGTTAATAAATATATTTTTTATATAATAATTAGTGTTAAGTAAATGTTGTTAACATATTAAAGGTTGATTAAGGGTACTAAACAACATTTGTTGAAGCCCTTAAATTCAACTGGTTTATAATTTAAATGTGAAACAGCTACAATTAAAATGGTAAAGCTTGACAATAAGGGTACATTAGTTATACTAATTAGTTAATTAGTTATGTTAATTTACAGCTAGTAACAATGTACTAAGGTATTCATTTATGTTATTTAATAGGTTATAAAGATGCCTTTAACATTAGTTGATTATTATTTAAGCATTAACTAAAAGTGAATTAACATAATAATTAGCATTAAGTAACACATTTAACACATTTCTCGTTAAGATTCATTAAGGGTTAATTAAGGGTTCTAACCATATTTTGTAGATAGTTGATAAAGATGTTAATTAACATTGCTAGACAATTAGTTAACTGTTAATTAACATCTTTATCAACTATGTACAAATTATGGTTAGATCCCTTAATTAACCCTTAATGAATGTGGCTAGATTTTTATAAGTGATGGCAGTTATTTACCAGTGAAGACAACGTCCCATGATCCCTCGCTTCTTGCAGAAATTACATTTTACATACTGTGTAAGGAGGTGCTGTGTTTTGATTCAGGAGTCAGATGCACCAAAAAATTTCCTAAATAAGCTTGATTTAAACCTGATAGGCTAGGCTAGGCTAGGCTAAACTAAGCTAGCTGTAGCCCAGTACCCCCTGCAACTGATGGGAGCATAATGTCTAACCGAAACCAAGTAAAAATAAGGAGTCACACGTCCAAAAATATAAAAATAGACCAAGATATGCTGCTGGAGTAATCTGATTACTGACCAGCTGTGTATGAAAGTGTAAAAAACAAAGTGTCTTCTACAGCGCATGTCAACACATTCTCTGATTTCCCGCCTGATTTCTTCTCCTAACGAGGTTGTTTGTGTCCATGTAAACACTCGCATGTCATGCTCATTGTACACAGATCTGAAACCCTCCAGGACAGGCTGCTCGACACTGCAAAAAAGGGGGGGAAAACATGCCCAAAACCTCCACATTGTATTGATTGTGTTTGGTGCCTTAAGAGCTAATCCATAATTACAATACACTCGATGCTGTTTTTTCCCCATTTTAAGCCTCGTTTATCCGGAGAACTTGAGCTTTGTTAGCCCCGTTGTGCTTCAATCACCCTCTCAACCACACAGTCTTTGGAGCTTTTGGGCCTTTAAGTGCCTCTGTGTGTTGAGGGTCATTACCGACGAAAGTGCGTACGCCTCACTTGCTTGAATTTCCCCAGCCAGGCGAGGAATTTGAATCAGTGTGCTTAAGAAACCTTCCCTGCGTGAATAAAGGTTGAAAAATTAAAGGTTGTGGGTGTGGCGGTGAGGCTCTTTGTAAGCCACTTAACTCTGCAGCGCTGCTACTAAGTGCTACTCTTGACTTGTAGCAGCTCTCCAAGTCGAAATAACATTGAAGGAATTTGTTTTAAAGGAGTTTTCTGAAAGGTCATACCATCAGTAATGTATCAGAAACACTATTTAGTGCCTCGTCAAGCACACACTATTATCTTCTAAGTCTTTTGAGGAGACATAACTTAATCTTTCACCTACAAAAAGCTCTTCCTTCCTGCCAGTTTTTTCAGCGCAGAGGTGTCAACGTGAGCTCGGCCTGGGCCTCAGCTTGTGTAACACAGCTGGAAGAGTGATTGCAGAGTTCAGTGTCTCCTTGACAGCTGATTTATGCCTCGATGTATCATGCATCTGAGGGAGCTTGAGATTTGCAGCATCCGTAGCATGCAATGACTTGCTTTGAAGGATACCACCACCTCCAAAAACTCCCTGTATCTAAATCTTTTCATATCTTAGACAAAGCATGGGTATTAATAGCTGAGGACGGGTGTCTTTTAAAGAGATATTACCTGATTCGCCTCTTGCATTTCCACAATTTAATAGAAATTAACACAAAAGTGAAAACACAGACAGAACTCTGGTATAAAAACACACACTGGAAAGCATTTATCCAAAAACAGGACTAGATTGGATTAGTTTCTCCATCTGTTGGAGCCTACTGCCCTCTAGTGGCCACTCCGCCAAACTACATGCATCTTTGCCAGAAGTGACCTTGTATCATATACAGTACGTTATGTAAGAGCAGAGATGTTGTATAAAGGAAGCGGGATGAAACAGACCTTTGGCTAAAGATGCTCAGCATGCGCACAAAGAATTTTCTCAGTGTCTGGAGATTTGAGCTGATAAAGAGACGGCCTGCTCAGCAAACCTTCCCCTTGATAAACGGGGATTAAAGAGCAATGATCACAGCGATGAGTGAATAAATAAGAGGCTCGTCCTCAAATGTCTCCTTATGTCCACAACCCGAGGATATCCAGTTTACTGTCACAGAGGAGGAAAGAAACCAGAAAAGATTCACATGTAAGAAGCTGGAATCGGAGAGTTTCGACTTTTTTACTCGATTATCAAAATAGTTTGTAATAATTTAGTAGTTGGTTGCAGCTCTGTTCGTACTATCACCCACATTTCTAGGTGTGTTGAGTCGGGATGGGAAGATTTTATCGGAATAATTAAAAAAGCATGAATTTTCATTATCAGGCTAATCGTGAATATCCTCACATGAATAACTGGTAAAAGCTCTCTAGCTCGCTGACAGACAGTCATATATTGGTTTCCTGATTTTAAGTTTCCTAAGCTTTGGCCACCATGGCTGAAGGCTCGGCTTGCTCATTAGATCTCCAAGAAAAAACAAGCTGCATCAGATGTGTGTAAAAACTACTAGTCCACACTAAAATACAGCAGGAATTGAGATTACCAGCTGTTGTTTATCCTTAAACTGTGCAGGAGGATCTTATGATTTAAGACAACAAGATAGTAGACGAGAGCAGCAGAATGACGATAGTCCAGATAAAAGATCACCTTCTTGGAAACTTGTTTATTTTTTCTCTTTAGCCCAAATAATCCATGTTAGTCAAGAAGAGAGAGCGGAGAGCGGAGCCGATACTGGTGTATTGATGCGGCAGAAAATGAGAATTGAAAACATTTCAAATATGATTCGAAAAATCAATATTTTTGACAGCGCTAATCTCTATCTATTCCTCGCCTGCAGGCTGAGTTTAAAGCCGACTATGGTTGGAAAATATCTCTGAGGGGAAAAATGCACCTGAAGCTCAGATGTCTCTTTTCTCTCCTTATCTTCGCCCAGGGCTCGCTGACAGACTACCTGAAGGCCAACGTGGTGTCGTGGAACGAGCTGTGCCACATCGCTCAGACGGCAGCCCGCGGCCTGGCCTACCTCCATGAAGACATCCCGGGACACAAGGACGGACACAAGCCCTCCATCGCTCACAGGTACGCCGTCGACATATGAGCCAATTTATCAAGACGGCAGCATCAGTCAGACACTGACGGTATTTTTCTTCTTTCTTTGTGTGTTTTAGGGACATTAAGAGCAAGAATGTGCTGTTGAAGACTAACCTGTCAGCCTGCGTAGCTGACTTTGGCCTTGCCCTGCAGTTTGAAGCAGGAAAATCAGCAGGAGACACACATGGACAGGTACAGTTTATGATTAAAGGTCAAAATATTACAACTCCTCACACACACAGGTGTCTAAAACCAACAAAGACATGAAAGCGATTGTCACGGTGGCACTTTTAATGTTTTAGTTGGTTCGAATGTAAGGGGGGAAAACCTGTGCATTGTCGGGAATGAGTGGCCATACGGGCCAAAAATGTAGTAAAGGGAATTGTTCTGTATTGATGAATAATGTGAATCATCTGTAAGTGGTAACAGATTTAGGTCATTCCTCAGTTTAATCTCGACCGTTTTGAAAGCGGTCAAATGGTAAAAACTTGCTGAAATCACGTCATTTGAACGGATTCACAGTTTTGGTTTTGATGCATCTGCCAGCTAAGCGACACCAATCCTCCACGACGAGCGTCACTTTTCGTCGTCTCAGCCCATCTGTGAGCTGTGTCATGACTTTCCTCTTCGTCGCTGCTGGTGCCTGATTTTGTCTTTCTGTCCTCGTGCTGACCTTTGACCTCTTGTGCTGCCCCCCCCTTTGACGCTGTAGGTGGGAACACGGCGCTACATGGCTCCAGAAGTCCTGGAGGGCGCCATCAACTTCCAGCGCGACTCCTTCCTGCGTATCGACATGTACGCCTTCGGCCTCGTGCTCTGGGAGCTTGCGGCGAGGTGCACCGCCGCCGACGGTAAGTCTAATGCACTGCAATCATTTTATTGCGTCACGATTCTCCAGATTAACTTTTTTAAATTTCGGACTGTGTTCATGTGCTCACAGGCCCAGTGGATGAGTACATGCTCCCGTTTGAGGAGGAGGTGGGTCAGCATCCGTCACTGGAGGACATGCAGGACGTCGTCGTTCATAAGAAACTGAGGCCCTGCCTGCGAGACTGCTGGCAGAAACACACGGTGAGCTAAGAGAAGATCTTTCTGTTGTCACCTTTGAGTTATTAAAACTGTTCAACATTGCCAGTTTAACAGAATAATGACTGACACAATAATCTATCAGCAGTCTTGGGAACACCAAAATAATTAATGTAAGAGATAACACCGGTCAGTAAAACTCTGACAGTCGCGTTGATCTCCTCCCTCAGGGTCTGGCCATGCTGTGTGAAACCATCGAGGACTGCTGGGACCACGAGGCCGAGGCTCGCCTGTCCGCCGGCTGCGTCGAGGAGCGCATCGGCCAAATGCAGCGCCAAGCGCCCGTCATCGGCCCCGAGGAGATCGTCACGGTCGTCACCATGGTGACCAACGTGGACCTCCCACCCAAGGAGTCCAGCTTATGATCGGGCCGGATGAACCGACACCGGATGAGTTCGCATTAACACGGATCAACACGAGAGGGATGAGCAGCCGACCCTGGTTGGTTGGCGGAGAGTTTTTTTTTTCTGTCTTTCTTTCTTTTTTTGGTTTTTATCTTTTTGTTTTTTCTTTAAGTGCGGGCCGCTACTCGCGTTCAGGAAAAACACCCTGCGCCCAACCTCACGACCACATCAGTTGATATCCACCTCATTTTGATATGTGTGCCTGAGGATTTTAACATTTTACCGGTCGGGGGGGAAAAAAAAAACAACTCTCTCATCCCGAGCAAAAACAAAAAACGATTCAGGATATTAACGAGGACTAAAGTGATTAGCGCTGACATGCTGGGACAAAACACTTTTATCATGTATTGTTTTTATACACATACACTCACATAGGAGGGCGACCTGCTCTGCTCGGTTTTCTACGGAGAAAGAGAGTGAGAGAGACGATCCGGCAGAGAAATTTCACAGAAACTCTCAGTGCATTTTAGTGTATAAAAAAGAAAAAAAAGAAAAAGAAAAAAAGACGAGCACCTGGCTCTGGATACATTTGCTGTTTTCTCGTGTGCGTTTTTTTGAAGAAACGACTATCGTTCTGCCAATAAGCAACGGCTTCTGAATGTTTATAGTGTAATGCTGCTGTACATAGTGTATTATGGACCCAGACAACTTGGTAATCAAGCTTATTTTAAAGGGGGTGAGGGGGAAGGGGGGAGGGGGGGGGTCCATTTTCAAGCATTACGACGATAAAAAAAAAACCATAAACCTCCTTCAACCAGGTATACCTCACTTCAGATGGACACAGTTTAAATTTAGTCCCTCTCCCTGTTTCACAGTCATAGCTCACACTTTTTTCCACAACCTTGGCTCTCGACATCCAAACAATCTGCTGTCAGCCGTGACGCTCATGGGTAATGTAGTCAAGCGAAGCCTCGACATACATGGCCACACACACACACACACACACACACACACACACACACAGACGCCGTAAACACAAGTGTTTCTCCCCTTTTTTCCTCCCCTTTCTCAATCTCACGTTTAGTTGGTTTTTGACTGAATAACAACTTTTCTCCTTTTTTGTTAGTTTTGTTTATTGTTCTTCTGATAGCGGGGTGAAAAGAAAAAAAAAAAAAGGTGATACCCTCATGATGAAGTTGTCGTTTTTTTTTTGGTTTGCCGTGTCAATTGTCAACGGTGTAATAATCTCTATCGCTGACAAGCCTAATTTTGGCCGTGATATCTGGATTTAAAGTATTTATATCTCTGGATTAGCGCTGGGTACCAGTCATATAAAAATTTAGTATTATAACGCTTCAAGATTGTCAAACTCTTGAAGCATCTTCTTATCATTTTGTGCGATCAGTTAGAAAAAAGCCAATGAGGTGTCAGATTTTGAAGATCAGTTCCCACCGGTACCCAGCCCTACTTTGGAATCAAAAACCTGTATTTAGCTGAGCCAGCTTGCTTTTTGATTTGATTGCACACATCTCTTTTTTGGATTACTATCAAGAGTTTTCTGCTCTCTTTTGATACACCTCAGGAATCTTTGCTACTCTCACTACCGCCTCACGTCCTCCACCTCTTCCTCCTCATCCTCACCTGTCTCGGACTGGAATTACCTCCTCCTCTCTCGCTGATTCTTACGCTTCCTCTCCTTCTCTTTCTCGCCTCGTCTCGACTTGGAACAGGGTTTAGCTGTGCTGTCGTGGCTGGAAAACATCTCTAAGACTTGGTCGAACCTTGCCAATCCTAGAGAACCGGTCTCAACCAAAACATCTGGTCCGGCCTTAACCCTGAGATCCAGTTAGTTGGCCAGTGTTTCCACTTTTGGGCAACTATTTTGTTGCCCCAGTTGTCTGTGTTGATTGATTTGTGGTGGACGACAAGGGATGTTTGCTTCCTGATCAGACCTTTCTAGCTCTGGACAACTAGTTCGGTAGATGGCATCCTCTCCAGAGACTAAACCTTGTCCACAAGTTCCCTCTAGAACCAAACCATCTGGTCCGGCCTTAACCCTCAGAGATGGTTACTCGGTTTCCACTTTTGTGCAACTTATCTGTTGCCTGTGTTGATGGTTGAGGGTTGTTTGCCTCCCGACCTTTCTAGCTCTGAACAACTGGTTGAATAGACGGCTTGTCTTATGTCTTCTCCAGAGTTTAGACACAAGCTGCTCACAAAACAAGACGAACTGCTCGTTAAGGTGCAGTTTACGTTCCTCACACGGGGCTGGAAACGATCGCACGGCTAACTCGAGCGAGACGAGTCGAGACGAGGAATCTCTCCTCTTTCATCCTGGTGCCATCTCTACGTATCCATATTAGTTACTCTTGTAGATGTCAGGCAAAACGGATGTATCTGTCATTTGTTGCGAAGGCGACAGTGGCATTTTTGAGTCTTTATTTCCTCTGAGGGACATTGAACACTGGTGCCGGCAGACCTGCAGTCTCTCCTCAAGCTTCGGGAAGGTTTCACAGGACGCAGTTTAAAACCAAGCGCTTCAAAATCAAGCGCTAAAAAAAATCAAGTTTTTGCGGATGGGAATACTTCAAACATGAAGAAACTTCTTTCTACCAAACCATTTCACATTCAGGGCAATACATAATTATGCTTTCTTTATAACATGCTTAGCATTTTAAGCAAATCCTGTACTGTAGTGATCAAGGAGATACGAGCCAAGTGAATCATTTATTGAGTGGGGAGCAAATCAAGCAAACAGTCGATCCTAAAATAGAGCAAAATATGTCATGTACCCCGACTATTCTGTGTGTGAACTAGTTTTTATCTTAATTTTTCCAAATTGCCGTCTTTACACAGCCAACGTAGCTTAACATTAGCTGACAAAAGGCCAATTTCCAACACATAACCCTGAAACTAAAATGTGAAGGATCCTCAGAAATCAAGACCGTTCCCTGAACGTATTTGTATTTTCTTTCTCTAAAACAGTAAAAAGGGAAGGCAGTGACAGTAGAAGGACGAGTTTCAGATATTATTTCAGCACATGATTCAAGTACTGCAACAACAACACAAACCTGCAGGAAGTAGAAGCCATCATCTTATTTACTTACTGTAGCACTAGTACGATATTTGCCTCGATATCGCTTCCTTTTGCTGCTGCTGTTTTTCCAACTAACTGCGACTCAAAAAAAAAAAAAAAAACAGCCATCATGGAAGGTCCTCACGAAGCTTCACCAGTCAGGGACGATCAGTACTGCAAACCCCAGCAGCCCTTCTATAAGTACTACCTCACTCGCAGGGATTTCTTTGGGGTAGAGAGCATGGCAAATAAACCAAAACTAGTTGAGAAAAATTCTAAAAGTTCTTGAACTTTGGGGGGAAAGGATCCAGTTTTGGGGGGAATGTTTCTTGCAGTAAACTCCCAATTTTCTCCCCATGAGTTCGAGAAGGCAAAACAAGGCTATAAAGAAGTTTCCTCATTCTTACCGTGATGCAGTATCTCGCTGCACAAACGTAAAGGAAAAAAACACCAGTATTACCTTTTCTTGTCCCCGAGTTTGTGCCCTCCGATGCAAAACTTTCTCACCAGTATTTCAGCAGCCAAGTGGATTTCTAAACAAAACTGCCTCCAAATGTTGGTTGGTTACCTGCCAAAGTGGCTGACGAATCAGCTACAGCAAAAAAAAAAAAAAAAAAAAAGCGTGCCAACGTGTGGTTGGCGGTCACATCCCAGTACTGTAGGTAGACGATGGAAAAGTTTGAGTTTAAACTGCGCCTGAGAAACCGACCCAAGCCGACAAATACCATTCAGGGATTCAGTACTATGCTTTTCTAAGTTCTCGCGAGTTATATGCAACCAGTGCCGCAAACTACCCTACACTTCTGTAGGATCAGCTGCAGGAGTGACTTTCAATATACACACACACACAAATAACTTGTAGCATTTTAATTTTTTTTTTTAAATCCGTGACCTTGCATATTGATATGTTGTATTTATTTTTTAATTTACAGGCCTGAGGTTTTTTGGGGATCAGAGCTCAGGTGACAACTCGGACTAACGTTGTAAGAGTTGGCACGGTTTTACGGTTGTTGTCGGGGGTGGGAGGGGTTGGGGGAGGGTGGGTGTTTGGTTTTAAATTCAGGAAAAACTTTCATTAGTTCAAAAAGAAAAAGATATAAACTGTAACGTGCTTCTTTCTATTCAGTCTATGGACAAAAACGACCGAGAATGAATGTTCTTCAGACTCCTGGATTCCAGTATTGTGTGTTCTTCGATGGATTGAGCCCGGCCCTGTGTAACTTTAGAGGGCTTTGCGTTTGGCTGGTTTCGTGTGATTGTGCCCCGTCGCAGTAGAAACTCGCAAAGCCGACGCACTCGGAGATCCATTCATACACCTCTTGGTATTACGGTTACCTGCTGAAGATGTGAACCTGCTCTGAGGACAGTGAATTAGCAGGGTGACGACTCGGATCGGATTGTTAATTATAAAGCTCCCAAAGAGGATTTGGATCTTAACAGTCCTGTTGGACTTGTTGTCTTTCCTGTTGCTTTGGCCCATCTCCAAATCTTGATGCAGAGCCCAAATTTCCAGTCAAATCTCTACATAGTTTTCTTGATCTTCAAAAAGCATCTCCGTTTACATAAAGGTCCACTTTGTAAGGTTTATTTTTGAGTCTCGTTCCCAACTTGTCAAATACTGATGCTTTGGGATTGTAGGTGGAGATGGCTGACATCCGAAAGCGTCCATATTTGACGAGTTGGGGATTCTTAGAAATTGGACCTTCAAAATACAAGTTTAGGACTGTTTGTCTGAACAAACATCCAGATGTGAACACCCTGAACATTTTGCTTAAGCCAATGAGAGACGATCTTTGTCCATATTGTCAAGCCAAACTTCTGCAAATTTTAAAGCTCCCAAAGAGGATTTTCATCTTTACAGTCCTGCTGTACCTACTAAAGTGAACCAAGTGCTGGTTCTGGGCTGGTGCTAGTGCTGTTTTGCTTTTAAGAACAGGTTTGAGAGCCACTGTAGATTCAGTCACTGTATACGTCTCAAATTTCCCAGCAATGCTAGGAACAACTGTGGCGGACTACATCGACTCTTCACAGGTGTTGCTCCTGGCTTTGGCATCCAAACATGACTGCTCTGGTTTTGAAAAATGGTGGTTCTAGAGTAGGCACTGGCTCTGAACCAGCACCTGAACCGCCTTGTTTTGAAGGCTCCTTGATCTTTAAAGCAACACTAGGTAGTTTGGACTCATTACTACCCCCGGCTGGTTGAGAAGCGCAATTATCTGTTACCAGTGTCGTAAATACTGTCGCTGTATGAGCATCCCTGGGGAAAATGAATACACGTAAATTTATTGACGGAGCCAGCGAATCACGAAAACGTCTGAAAAAACCTCAACCGAGTGCCAACAACAAGCTAGATTCAGAGATAGCAGTTGGTAGTTTGTTAGCATATAGGCTGCACGGCACATTAGCATGCTAGAATTATTCTCATACCGAGTTGGTTATAGTGATTGCACCGACTAAGTTACTTCCAAAACACAACGCTTGGGCGTGAATGTGTTGAGTAACGTCTGAAAATATAACTATGTTTTCGGGAGTTACTAAATACAATCGCAAGTTGAGGTTGTGGTGTAATAACTACAACCAACTCGGTACGACAACAGTAAGTAGCACGCTAACGCTACCGATAACAACAATACCCTAACGTTACCTCCCGACCACACTGTTCAACAATTATGTTGATGCCGGCGCGACCCCCCTCAGGCTGCAGAGACGTCACCATTCATCCGATTAATGGTTTTTCTAGAAAACATTATTTTAAGGTCGAAAAACTACCTGGTGTTGCTTTAAGAAAATCCCAAAAGAATTGGTCCGTTTGTCTCCATCAAAAGCTCAGTTGAGGCGATTGGAGACCATCAATTTAGTCTCTTCACTTCCCCTCAGGTCTGAACTATCGTCACAAACCTTTTCTGAGTCAGTTAGGATCCAAAGGTCGTGATGTAAAGGTGTATGAATGGGTTTTCTCAGCTCGGCTCTACAGTTTTCTATCTCGACCTCCTCCAGCCCAGCACCTCACATTGCTGTGCATATAAACTACCAGTGAAACATTTGTGTCTTGTTGCCCCCCCACTATTTTAAGCAGTCTAGGCTCTGTACAGACATGAGAACATAAATACCTGTATCAACTATATACTCTGAGCTGAATCTTTATAAGTGCGTGTTGAACTTCAGTGTTTCCTCTACATTCATTTATTCTTTTTTTCTTGTGTTTTGACACAGCCCCCCGCTGCATAAAAAATTGTCCTTCACTATGCGGAAAAACAACTTTAAGTTGAGCTCTGCGTAAGCTAAAAGCTACAGGCTCATTGGAGTACTTTGTACGGCATCCAAGAAAGCACTTAAGGGTTCTTTGGCAGAGAATAAATACGAATGTTCAGCCTTTGGCGTTCCTCATGGCGCCGACTCGGGTCCCCTGACATTTGCATTCTGAAGAACCCCTCGAAGCTCTTTAAGAGCAGTTGCAATACTCCATATGTGATAATGCAATCACCCACTACAGGTATTTCATTCCAGCATCTTGATCTCCTGCTTTTTCCCCCACTGTTGGTAAGAATTTTAGAGGAAACATTGAACTCCAATGACCTCGCTGTCGAGGATAAGTCTGGACGCCAGGCCTGAAATTTCTACGAGAAAAAAAAAACAACAAAAAAAAAACACTACAAGCATTTTTTTGACCCCACATTTCTCGAAAAAAGCTCTGGAGTCGCAGCGCTGATCCAGGATCTGCCAACGCAGCCTCTAAACGTGAACGATTGCTCGCAGGGTTTCTGGAAGATGATGTCGGATCAGTTCTGGTCGTGAAAGTTGATGATGAAAATGTGTTGTTTCTTTACTCCTGATACATGTGACTGTACATTTTATGTTACTGACGACAAAATGTGAAAATAGGACAAGAAACAAACTTCAAAGTGAAAATTACAACTAAAGGTGTTTGAGTGAGTTTTTAACCAGCTGCTGAGTCCTTTCCAGAAGTATTACAGCAGGAAAACCTTGAGAAACCCTGAAACGTCATCACAGAGGAGACATATTGATCCCTGATCAGCGCTGTGACTCTCGGCTAATGGTTTTTATCAGCTGAAGTGATCCACGTGATGTAAATAAATGTGTTTTTAGATTGTGATTGCTGATGTTTTCCTTTGTTTTCACTGTCTGAGATTACTTTTCATTTATCTCACTGTGTACCAACTTAGAGACCCTCGAGGAGACATTAGCAATTATAAAATCATATTTTCTTCCCAGGAAACTTCCGAAATTATCTGGTAATTAGTTGGAAATGAAGGAGGTACAGGACAAAATAAGGTTTTACGTTCAAAACATACATATAAATATTAAAAATTGAGTTTAAATCGGCCAATATGGGGTTAAGAGTTCAGGAAAAACTTGTGTTTTACCTTTTTATTTAATCAGGTCAGAAATGGCAGATTGGGAGGTTCAGATTGACGAACACCAGCGTTGAGGAGCGAGATCTCCTCATCCGTCAACTCGACGTGCCCTTGAGCAAGACCATAAAACTCCACCAGAAGGACACGTCTCCTCCAGTGAAGTCAGAGAGAATTAAATTATTCTGACACAAAGTAAATGGAATTTAAAAGCAGTTTATTTATCGTCGCATGCTTCTGAATGAAAGCTTCTCTGCAGGACCGATGAAGGACAAACCAGAGCCTGTTTCTCTTCACAGTCCTTAAAATGTTCAACTAGCAGTTTTTATTATCGATTGATCTGTCCCTTATTTTCTTGATCAATTGATTAGTTGTTTGGACTATAAAATATCAGTAAACGGTGAAAAAAGCCCAAGATGACGTCTTCAAATGTCTTGTTCTGTCCACAACCCAAAGATATTCAGTTTATTGTCACAGGAGGAAAGAAACCTGAAAATATTCACATTTAATCAGCTGGAATCAGAGTTTTGACTCTTTCTGGAAAAATTACTCAAACAAGTTGGTAATTCATTTAATAACAACTAATCAATGAATCGTTCCAGCTCTAAGCTAGAAATCAAAATTGCATCCTCATCTTAATGAGAGGTTTGGCACAAACTGTCCAGGTTAATGTTGACTGCAGACTTTCACCACTAGATGGCAGCAGATGAAGAGTTAACTCCAACACTCTTCAGTGTCTTTAAAAAAGAAATTTGGGCAAAGAGAGAACGTCCATTTCAGTCCACTCCAACAGAAGTTTGTTTTAAATCCTACCTAACAGTTTCCAAAGATTCCCAAATACGAGGAAAATCTCACAAGACATCTAGAATATTTGCATTTTTTAGTGTTTGATTATTTGACTCATTGAAGGCGTCACACAGCTTCAGAATCTCTATTGAATCAAATCTTTCCATCGAAGAAGAATTTGGTCATTTTTATATAAAAATATTATAATATATATATTGGTGACGTGACTGGAGAACCTCAGGAACAGTATAAAAGGATCCTTTCTGCAGGCCTTCATGATCTAATGAATCAAATCATCACATCAAATCAAGGCTGTAAGGAAATATGACAGAAAATGTACTTGTGTGTGACTTCATAGTTTATTTCTACTGAATCTAGTCAACAGGTTTGAAGACTTTACGTCCAAAAAGTCTCTTTTAGTTCTGCTTAATTCAGTCGAATGTGCGTTTGAAACTGAGGACTTCATTTCATCCTCAACATGAGCCACCTCACTTGCTTATTGGACACCTCGTGAATAAACTTGATACTCCAAATACATGAAACATAATGCAGACTGGCGGCCATGTTTCCTCCCTGCTTCTGGTCACAGTTTAAATGTTGGTCCTTGGTTTCCATTTCAAACCGTCTTTGTTCTTCAGAACTTTCTTCTGTGCTGTGAATAAAATGTCTACATGAAGTCCAGATGTACGTGGAGTCCTATCCGAACGCCGACATGGCCCACTGCTTGACGTCAGTGGGGCATTGTGGGTATTTCTGCAGGGCCTCCATGATCTGACTGTGGTCCAGCATCAGTCTCATCAGCTGGTACTCCCTCTGAGTTTTGGCCGCGGAGCTGTCGACCGGCCGGATCAGCTCCAGCTGCTGCAGGTGCTCGAAGGCCTGAGGACGGGAGAGAAGTCGAGTTTGGGTCATTTATACAGAAAGATACTGACTTTTCTCTTAAATATATCTTCTCGTCAGGACTGGAAGACCTCACGGGGCTCATTAAAAGCTTTCTACAGACCTTCATGATGACCGGCTGCTCAAAGTTGTACATGGAGTTCGACTTCCTCTGCAGGAACTTCTTAAACTCTGGAAAAAAACCAGGAAAAATCAGCCACTTATATACAAATAAATTAAATCCTGTCTGATATTTGATTAAAAAGCAGGTGTCGTACCGTTGTGAACCATCTGCAGGTTGAACGGCTCTCCCTCGTAGACGTCGTTGAGGTGTTTCATGGCGATGATCAGGCAAAGCTCCAAGATGGATAAACCTGCAGGCACAAAGGAAAAACACAAATATTAACAGATGGGAAATTATTGCCGAGATTTAAATGTGGAAGATTTGGGGTTTTGTGTGTTCACCGTGCAGCATGTTGGCCTTTGAGTCGGTGAAACACAGTCGGCTGGCCTCCAGCAGGTCTGCAGGTCTGACGGCAGGTTTGGAGACGGACACTCGACTCAGACACAACATCTGGAGATAAAACGAGAACAAGAGGAGTTACACATGGAGAGAGGAAGATGGAGAGAAGAAAGGATAAGGCAGAAAGAAGTAGTGGAGGGAAGAGTGTGAAAGATGAGAGGAGATCTGAGGAGGAAAGAGAGAAGGAGGGTACAGGATGAAAGAGGAGGAGAAAAGAGGTGAAAAAGGAGGAACTAGAGGAAGAAGGAGAAAATAGATGGAAAAAAGGAAAATGTCTTTTGGGAGGAAAGACGGGCACTTAGAGGAGAAAATAGGAGAGGAAGGAGGAGAAAACATAATGGAAGAGAGGAAAGAAGAGGAGAGATGGGGTTAAAAGAGGAGGAAAAATGAGGTGTAAAAGAGAAAAAGAAAGGAAAGATGAGGCAGAAAAGACAAGAAAAATAAGGAAAGAGGAAAGGAAAGGAGGGAAGAAGATGAGGATAGATATCTGAAGAGATGAGTGGAAAGAGGAGCGGTGTGAAGGAATAAAATAGATGATTTGATAAAGAGGAGGGTAGACGAGGTGGTAAGAGAAGGACACAAGGAAAGATGAGAGGAGGGAAGCAGAGTTTGTGTCGTACCAGCAGCACGTGCAGCGACCGGAAGTCTTTACTGGAGTTGAAGTGTTTCTGTAAAACGTCCTGCACAGATTTATCTTCACACAGAGTCTGAAGAAACAACACAAAGACAGAAGAAGCATTAAATAACACAGAGACACTGAAAACCACCAGAATCAGGCTTCACTCAGCTTCACCTCCACGCTGTCGTTCCAGTCCTGACAGAACTTCTGGTCGGGGAAGTGGTCCGGCAGGCTGAGCTGGGTCCGGACCCGCTCCAGGTACTGAGGGAACGTCGGGCTGCTCAGCAGGTGGATCTGACGGTGAGAGAACCGCGACTTCACCCGCTTCTCCAGCAGCTCCAGAACATCCTGGACGGGGAAACGACAAACCACAGCTCATTCATTAAAAACTAAATACTGTGAAAAGCAGCAGTGTTACTGGGAGGGTGAGAGGCTCACCAGTCTGCAGGTGATGCCGACCACAGCGACGGGAGCCTGGGCCGACTGGGAGACGTCGAACAGGTTGTAGAGCAGCGTCTGGTTCTTGTGGTGGGCAAACAGGTCGAACTCATCCAGGACGAACAACACGGGGCGGCTGCTGCTGCGATCGCCTGCAGAGGAACACAAAAACCAAATATTCAACATTTTCTGTCCTTTATTTTGAAAGTAAAGAGTAAAATTAGATTATTTCTCTAAATGTTCTGACCTTTCTTCAGCGCCTCCAGCAGGAACGCCAGATTCTCCGCAAAACTTCCCTAAAAATTCAACACAAACAGGTTTTTTGGAGCAATTTTGTTGCTTTATTAATGAGAAAATGTTAATAAAACCTGAAAGTAAACACTTACAAACACTTTGTCACCGACGACGTTTTCCAGGTGGAGCTGCCGCGTTATTTCTTTTAGCGCTATTCTGTCGTCGGTCTGCAGGAGACCTACGACAAAAACAAACACACAAGACATTAATAAATAAGAATAATAAAAAACAAGAATAAGAAGAGATTTACATGTTTTGCTGATTTATTTCTTTTTAAACTTGATAGGAAAGAGAAAAAGAGGAAGCCCTTAAATTGTGCATAAATCAAATGAGGTCTGGTGAGGAATCCGTACCGTTGAGATGAACCTGCAGCAGGTTCTTCTGTGCTTCCTTCTCCTCTAACAGGTCTCTCAACACACACTTCAGCAGCTGCACACACACAAACACACAACATACAACCCTCTGAGGATTTAAAACACACCTCAACACAATTCATCATCTCTTTTTCAGCCATTTTTTACCCATAAGCCCATTTTTAGCGCATGTGCTCACCATTGTTTTCCCTGCTCCCCTGGGACCGACGATTAGCACCGAGTTACTCTCCCCGTGGACGGCTGTCCGCTTCAGGAGCTCCAGAAGGTGTCTGAAAAAATACAGTTTTTTTTTTTTTTAAGACTACAATACCCATAATGCTCCTCCAAAGAGAGTTCTATAGTAGCACAGTGTCATCTAACGAGCACCGTAATGGTTAAACCGTCAGTGTTGCGGGTGGATTTCAACACCTGGGATGCTCGTGAGCCGGGAACTGGAGCGTTTCCAGCCCACAAACTGGGACAGCGCTGTCAGCCAGGTGAGACTGAACTGGGTCAGTGAAGCTTACAGAGTCCCACATAGTCTCTTCACATCAGATGACAGTCCTACTACAGTGCTTATCTGCTCTCCGTTTTAATAAATGATAATAAAAATAACAATAGACTCACATTTTGCTGATTTATTTCTGGTTAAACTCAACTGTAAGGAATAAATCCAGATATTAAAGATCCTCTAAACAGTAAAGTCCTTAAATCCTGAATAAATCAAATGAGGTTTGGTGTGGCATCTGCAGCAGGTTTTTTATCCTTATTATTACATCTTCTGTTTAAAAATTCAAGTATTATGTGAATCTTTAATCCTTCTAGCTACAATATTTCTTAGCTGCAGCACTCATCCTGACCTTAACATATTATATTTATAATATTTGGGCCAGAATAACATTAAAAATCACCTCAACATATTAAAATAATAAAAGATTTCAGACGTTCTCACCAGCGTAGATGAAATAAACCTACTTGTGTTGAGCTTCCACTCCCTCCAGGCTGTCAGGGAGCTGCTGGCGGCAAAACCGCTCCCTTAAAATGTCCTGAACCTGAACATTAATAAAGCCAATAATGCAAATGATCATGTGTTTACCAATCAGTGGCTCGTATCGATCAATAAAAACAAATTGGAAGAGAAAAACTGGCAGATACAAACCTGTGTGATGCATTCTCCTACTGGCAGATGAGCATCGTTCACCTTCCTCTTACTCATGGTGAGGAAACTGCAAAACATGAGGTTTTAATGTGAAACATGAAATCTGTGTGTTCAGTGTGTTTTTAACCCATTTTTCAGCATCACAATATGAGTCATTACATCACAACTACTTTCTATGCCCTGGTTTTGCTTTATGCCCAGTTAACTGTCTCCTCATCAGTAATACTCATCTACAACTCTGTATTTAATCTCATGTAACTATAAAACCTTAAGAAATGGTAGTTATGTTTCGATTTGATGCACTAACACAGTGGATTCTACAGCCTCAACACCAAAAGCTGCCGAACTCCAATGCAGTATTCGTCAAAACATAATGATCTCGCTTTGTGACATGTATACATAATGTTTTAACATTTAAATCAGCTCTATAATAAATGAAGATAAACCAACATTCAATTCGGCTTATAGCTAAACCAACAATAAACCTCTATTTAAGTACAATTTCAACTTTAATGCCTGCTTCGGAGGTTTATTTACATTATAATAATGTCCTTGAAGCCTCAGTGGATTGATATGTATGCCGAATTATAAAGTGACTCACAATATTTCAAAAGCAGTTAAATGTTGTATTCAAAACTACATTTATTTTTGCCGACAAGCAAAAATGTGCTAATTTTCCACTATTTAAAAATGGAGTTTGGTGTCGCTTTCTCCCCACGCTGATCTAAACGTCATCAGAGCTCGTTAGCAGCTAAACTAGCAGCTCGCTTCGTCTCAGCGACGTTAAAATACTTCTAATACAAAGTTAAATTAAAGTTAGCGTGTGTAGAAATGTCTACAGACACCAAAATAACCAGACTTACCAACAGAAACCGGCGATTCAGGCGTTGAGAGGTCTCAATCTTCGCGGGAACGCTGCCCTGCCGGGAGTGACGACTTCCGGCTTTGGCTGATTCTCGGGCTCTGATTGGCTGAGGCTCAGAGTAGAACAGATTATAGTAGAAGTGCACTGTCACATAGAGAGAGGCAGCTAATCACAACATTACATCATCATAATAACAATAACAATAATTTTAACAAACACTAGTATATTTTGATTCACTCCCATATATATATATAAATAAATATTTATATACATGTAAGTTATTCAAGTAGAAATGTCAGACCAAATATTACAAATTTAAACAAAACAAACATTTTAAACCGAGTCCAGCTTCCAACCGTGACCTGCAGTCTTCATCGCTGGTTGGTGTTTTGTTGTTCACCTCTCAAATGGACATTTAATTAAGTTAAAACACCCAACAAGTGTCCAGAGAATTAGTGCTTAACAATAATTGGCAAATATTTCAATAACACATAACACATTTTACATTATTATTGAATTTTAGCCCATATTACCGACCTCTCATCCCCTTTATCTTCCTCAACAGACAGAAACGAGCTCTTTCGTGCATGAATTATTAACTTTATTTTATTTATTAAGTTCCTTTCATGCAAAATGAAAGAAAAGTGATACTGAAACAACTGTAAAATCTTTTCATACTCACAAAATCAATATTTTTCAAGGATGTAAGAAATACCAAGAAGTATCCACGTGGTTCACTGTAGACAAGATCTGAAGGTTTGATAACATCATAGCACTTCATGACACTGATTTCCCTTACAGAGGCAATTACATGTAATTATTTATATGTATATCTTAATTTGTGCCCCATCGCTCTGATTTTGATCTCATCTGAATGCCTCGTGTGTCGTCTTTTACTGAGATACTTTAAATGCTTCCTGTGGCTTCTGGTCGCCGGATGAAAAAAGCACCAATAAACCATCAGATATCTCTCAGATCGTCTCTCGGCCTCGTCTCACATTCAGCCTGTCACATTACTCTAAAATACAACTCTCCGCTCCCACATTCAGCTCTGTGTTTGCCCTTAAAAATACATGAAGCGGCCCTTTTACAGCAGCCGTACACTGAATTAATTTAACGTCTCCTCAGGTTTGACCTTCAGACAGAATTTGAGCGTTTTGCAACCTGAGCTGCGTCTTCGTTTCCCTTCAGATGACCGAACTCTGCTGGGTTTTCTGAGCTTTTATAACCTTTATTCATCCAGAGACATGATCTGTCTTTACTTCTCTTTCATATTTATATCAATTTCATTCACTTAATTACCGTCTCAGCTGGGAAATTACCACAATATAACAGCGCCTTGCAATTCTTGGCCATTAAATTGTATTTCTTTGTGTTTTTAAATAAAGATAAAGAAGAAATGTCCTTTTTTCTGTTCATAAACCTGAGTATTTAAGCTCTGATTCCTAACAGTTGATGAAACACTAAAAAGTCTTGACTTTCGATCTGAAACCTTCCAATTAACGTAATTAATTAATAACATTACAACAATTTGCAGCCTAATAGTGCAATAATCTCATTAACACAACATGCCTGATTAAAATGACACAATACCTCCGAGCTATTAGCAACATAGCTCTTTTACTGTTAATTAGATCATTATTAGTGAGTTTTATTACATTAACGAGGAGGTTTTTTTTAACCCTGACAATGAATATTTAATACAATATTAAGTAATGAGGTGAAAACTCTGCCTAACACTTTTCGATGATATTTAAAATGGAGGTTTGTGTGTTGTATTGTGTGGCTTTGCATGTTTTTGCAGAAGAGATATACTTTATATTTAAGAAGTTTTAATTTTAAGATGTTTTATCCTTCAGCCTGATACAATATATTCAACATGTATGTACTTGAAAATAGCGAGGCTGTTTGGAAAGATGTAAGATACACCTCTGACTGGTGAGTAACACCGCTGAGTAGCTTGTGAATTCATCATCTATAATATCACATCTGTATTTATTTGTTGATTACATCCTGTGTTATTAAACTTAACCTTCAAAGTAACTAAAGTTGTGACATAAGAGTCAAAAAAAGTACAATATTTGCAGCAGAAAATGATGAAGCAGCACCTTAAAGTCATATTTTCGTGGGTTTGATCATCGGCAGCTTTAATGCAGAAGGTCTCTCGCCTCAGCCGTCGCAGCTGTGAGAGCACAGGTTGGATTTCTTCTGATAAAAACAATAAAAACATTGAACCTGAGAGTCAGAGGGGACATTATCCTCCACCTGCTGCAGGACTGAAGCCAGGTCAGACCTCACTGTGAGGACCATCTCCTCCACATCTCCTCCACCCTTTCAATCCCAACTTTTGTGTGTGTGTGTGTGTGTGTGTGTGTGTGTGTGTGCGTGCGTGCTCTGGAGGTAACGTGCATCACCTCTCCCATCTGCTGGCTTTGCTCCCCTGCCGCGCATGCGCAGTGCGGCTCTCCATCATTTCCAATATCCCAGTGTAGGAGAACCAGCAGAGGCAGAGAACTAATGGGTAGGCTTCTTATTCTTATTTTTCCAGAGGTCAGAAACGCACTGTTGCTCGCCCGTGTCACGGCTTCAGCACCGGTATGCATTCGCGGGGACGCCCGGGTAAGAAGCGACTGTTTGCGGGCTGATTTGACGCAGACAGAAGCGTTAGTGCCTGAAAAGCGTCTCTCTCTCTCTCTTCTTCTTCTTCGCTCTCTCTCTCTCTCGCTCTGCGAACGCAACGGGCTGTTAGCTAGCATGCTAGGCTAACCCGTGCTAACTCGGCCTGGCCCCGGCCTTGCCTTTGGCCCCCTTTGGCTCGAAACCTAACGGCGGGCCTAGCTGCTTTTTTACGTCGACAGATTTGAAGTGGGAATCCGTGTCGCGGCTCCTCGACGTCCGCGGACCCGGTCGCGGCTCGCTAATTAAATGCTAAAACGTTATTAGCGTAGCCGAGCTCGCCCGCTAATTCATTTTCGTTACAACAAGCTAGCTGGCTAGCTAGCTAACTAACGGTAGCTAGACAGCTGACGCTTGGCATGCTAGCCCCCACAGCTAGCTCAGATGCTGTGTCCGATGCATCAAAAAGCACAGTCAGACTGGACCGATTTCGCTTGTTGACACGGTCACTTTTGAACGCGGAGGCCCGCAGACGATGGAGTTCAAGCGGCCAGGCTCACCCCGACACAAACCCAACACCCTCTGACGCCTCACGGTTGTCGCTAAAACGTTAATAAAGCAACACTTGGCACAGTTGGCACAGGCTAAAGCTAATTGGCTATTATTTAACGTTTGGTTGCTTGGGTAGTGTACACAAGCGGTTGTCATGTTCTCCAGATATTTAGGGGGAAAAAAGTCTTGTCATGGAGCTAGCGACGTAGCCAACTTGTGTAGCTGTCAACTTTGAAGGCTGCTGCAGGACAATATGGCTAATTTACCCCCAAAGCTAGCCTTAGCCATGGGGTTACAGCCAGATTTAAAATGCTAGGCTGAGATTTAATGGACTTAAATGTAGCCAGTCGTGGGTATCTTGTGGTGTACTTGTCATGCAGCTGGAGCATTTTTTTGCTGTTGCACAATTTGTGTCCTGCACCTCCTTTTATGATATAAATCAAACCCCAGGATTACACTCTATAAACAGTGCATGTTTTGTGCATGTGACAACATATGACAGACCCTGTTCACTTGGCTTTAAATGCATTTTTTAGGGATGTGACCACTAAATGCAGATATAAATGCACCAAATTGTCTGAGGTGACCATAAACGTGCCCCAGACTGTGCAGTCAGCCTCATATTGAGCATGCATACACATAATTAGGGCTGTTTCGAACAATTGTTTTCATTGTCGATCGATCGTTTGGTCTATAAAATGTCAGATAATGTTCAGAAATGTCGATTAGTGTTTCCCAAAGCTTAACGTGACGTCCTCAGATGTCTTGTTTTGTCCACAAACCTACAGATATTCAGTCTACTGTCGTTTTGTGCATGTGACGACGTATGACAGACCCTGTTCACTTGGCACCTAATGCATTTTCAGAGATCTGATCAGTAAACGCAGATATAAATGCGCCAAATGCTCTGAAGTGGCATTTGTGACCATGGACTCTGTTGTCAGCCCTATATTTTGCATGCATAATCATAATAAGGGCTTCAGCTAATGATTATTTTCATTGTTGATTACTTTCTTGATTAATCTATCAGTTGTTAGGTCTATAAAATGTTGAAAAATGTCCAAGATAACGTCCCTAACTGTCTCGTTTCATCCACAACTCAAAGATATTTAGTTTACTGTCATAGAAGAGGAAAGAAAGCAGACAATATTCACATGTAAGAAGCTGGAATCAGATATTTTTTATCTGTATTCCTTTTTAAAAAATAATAACCCATAATTAAATCATACCCAGGATAATACTCCATAAACTGTTCACTTGGCTTTAAATGCATTTCTAGAGATCTGATCAGTAAATGCAGATACAAATGCACCAAATGCTCTGAAGTGGCATTTGTGACCTTAAACGTGCCCTAGACTTCGATTCAGCCTTGTTTTTGCATACATACACACAATTAAGGCTGCAACAAACAATTATTTTCATTGTTGATTGTTTCAAATGTCTTGTTTTGTCCACAACCCAAAGATATTCAGTTTACTGTCATAGAGGAGCAAAGAAACTAGAAAATAATCACATTTAAGAAGCTGGACTCTGCAAATTTTGATTTATTTTCCTTAAACAATAACACGAACCAGTTGACAGCTCATCAAATAATCAGTAATTCATTACAGTTCTAGTTGCAAGACGTGTCATTGGAGGTATATTTCAGATTTTCCCAAAATATTCAAGTTAAGAAGCAGGATTCAAGGAATTTTGACTGTTTTTCTTAAAATTATGCAAAAGAATTACTCAGTTATCTAAACAGTTGGAGATTAACCTCATTGTTGACAACTAATCTATTAATCGTTGCCGCTCTAAACATAATAGCACAATAATCCTCTAAGTAAATGATCTCTTGAATGCATCTTAGATAATATCTGGTTCTTGGTTCGACCTGCCCGTCTGTCAGATGAATGTAGGGCTGCACGATGTGGTTAAAGAATCATATTGCGATTATTTTGACAGATATTATGAGTCATGATTAGTGGAAATGATCTTTGTTGGGTCACAGTTGTTGGAGTCCGAACTACAACCCAACTGATACTCCCAATTTTGGTGCCAATACCGATATATATCTGTGATAAGCCATTATGGGCCGATAATATCGACTTACGTATATATATGGTACCAAACAAACAAAGATTTGTCGGCTGCTACATCTCTGCAGCAATAAAGTACTTTATTATAATGCTGACTTTTCAAATGCTACCATTGCAGCTCCTGCGATTTTGGATATTACACTTTTGATAATATTTCGATTAATTGTGCAGCCCCAGATGAATCCAAACCCAGGCTTTATCTACGTACAACATACTCCTAGAAGTCCTTAAATCATGTTGAGACTGGACTTCTGTCAGTTAGATCCAGGATCAACAAATTTAAAGTGATCTCTCGACTCCTAACTTCTAATTAGCTTTATTAATTTGGCTTTTAGCGAAGATTTAAGACTTCTTGTCGGTGTACATTTTTTACGGCAATTGGAAATTAGGGCTGCACGATACTCTGACATTGCAATGTTTTGGTTTTCTACAATTACATATTGCGATATGAAAAAAAACCAATAACTTTCAACATGGTTGCGACCATGACTGGCAGAAGAACTACTCAATGGCCAATTTGTCACACCAAGGTCTGTTGTCTTAATCTTCAGCCTGAATGATGCAAAAACACACAAAAAAAGCATCTAAAACATGAACTTTGCATGCACACATTGCGATGTCGATGCTGAGAAGATATATTGTGCAGCCCTAAACAAAATGCTGGAAAACCTCAAGGTTCTGATCTGATCTGAGTCATGAGTCGGCGGCTAAAGATTACCAGCTGCTGCACCAGCTAGTAAGGCAAGTTTATTTGTATAGCACAGATAAAGATAAAAAGTAGATAAAAAGTAGATAAAAAGTTTGTTTACGTGTTCTGGTCAGGATGAGTCAGGACAATTAGAAGTGACTGTGGGCTGGACGGACCATCGTGACAGGAAAATCCCAGACAGAAACATCTCCCATGATCACCAAAAGGGCCGTTATGATGCGTTTATTTCGCTGCGGACTAACAGAAATATCACGACCATGGGCCGCTGCTTCTTGACCATGTAATGAAATGCACACAAGCTGCGTTGTCTGATCATATTCTTTAAAAATGTTGGCACTGAGATAAGAACATTGTCATTTGCATAAGCTGCTATCCTTAATGGATCGCAAATTCAGTTACTCAACCTTTGGCTGTGCTTCCACTTGTCATTTAGATGTGATTCTTATATAAAACATTTTTTTCCTTCTTTCTCAGACTGCATTGATGCGAGTCTCCTGTATTTACGTCTCGTTCGCAATGAAGTTTGCAGCTGGATTGAGTCCAAACTGTGTTGAATTCCCATCACATGCAAGGCAGTCTGTGCCAAAACTTGTGCTTTAAACCCCCTAAAATATGTTTTCAGAGCTATGTTTGTGGGGGAAATGGGAAATAATTAAGATTTCGTTTTAGTTATCAACTTTCACCTTTTCAAATAGGTCAGATTCACTTTCCAAGGTGGCACAAAATGTACGACACACCATTTTTTCAGTCAAATCGCCGACGTCAGTGTCTCTGCAGTGACTGTATGTTCCTCTCCTTGTCATTTATTAAGGGCATTGCTCTCCAAAATCATTTGTGATGGCACAACAGTAATGACAACAACAGCACAAGCTGAGGACATTGGGGAACATTTAATTATAGGATTAAATTCGGAGTTCATTTCCATGTTTATTTCTGAGCCCAAATCTGGGGCAAGTCTTTTTCTTTCCTCTTGTTGCAGCTTGATCAATCGCTGATCAGTGAAATCACTCAATTGACAAGCGTAACCGTCACGGGCATCGTCAGGCTCATACATGATCCACGGCTGCTTTTTGTGAAAGTCTGAGCACGATGCGTCTTCATATTTGCCGTGAGAAGTAATCTGTTGCGTTCACGTTAAGAGAAACCTCCAGTAAATATTATAAAAGCTCTTGTTTTCCCCCTGCTCTTGACCAAACGATCACCACGCACAGTTCTGCATATCACACGGACTTAACAGCAGAGTACCACTTTGTCTTGAAGCCTTGAGATGTAATGTTTCTCCTTGGTGTTTCTTTAAAAGCTTCAGTCAGACACTTCATCTGAGTCGAGTTCAAGTATAGTCACTGTGCATGAAAGTAATAACTTGTATCCCGGTCAGCTTTCGCTCGTCTTAATCTGCCGAAAAAAATCCATCAACTGTAGATATAGAGTTCACCCGTAACCAATGTCTTTGTTTCATTTCTAAGTCAAGACTTACGAGTTGGGTTTTGAGACCTAACTCGTTAATGACACCTTCAGATTTTTGTCACCAGTGATCAAAGCGTGTTGTGTTTTGATGAACTCCCCACAGTAAAAGTTTCTAGAGCCCGACTGATGCCGATGTCAATACAGGATATTTAGCAGTAAAATATTTGATCAATATATTGCTCGATATACACATTTTTTTTGCAATGATCCCCAAAATGTGGTTATCAAACAGTTGTCAGAAAGATATGTAATGGCAGCAGCATCCTATAGTCTCTAAATTAATCGGACTACGCTGATACTGATCTGATCTGTGATGGGCCAATATCGATATCTACCTGATATATCAACCCCTCGATACTGCCACAACAAATACTTACAACACCAGCGTAGTGTTGCCCTTGTACGTGATTTTTAGATAGCAGGCTGATGAATACTACTCACTCTGTCTTCAACTTTCTTAAATGTTGTTTTTATGATCAGAAATCTCCTCTGGCATAACCAACCTAGGGGAGAAAATATAGGCACAGACGAATCACAGTTCATGTTCCCCCCACGAGGTGCCCGCCATTGCCCCGACATGTAGTTATATTTTTGAGGAGTCATACTTCAACCGTAGCGTAGCTACAGAAGCTATGTGTGTTGGCTCCAAAGCTGTCCTAATCCATTAATGCACAGCCAAAAATACAGTTTTAACTGGTCCATCTTCATCTGAAGATAAAAATCCATCTTAGGATGTTCCCAGCGCAGTAATAACTGAATTCATGCTGTGTTTCGGGAACATTTTGATCTCTCAGTGTCCTGAGCTGGACCACCTCTCTGCTCCTCTCTGTCCTCTCTCCCCGTCCGTCTGTCTCGTTCTTGTTGCGATGAACAATAAAAAGCGAAAAGGCCAAAAACGTAATCTTCAAAACGATCAGCCTGCAGGGAAAGGTTACACATTAGCAGGTACCGTATGTAATTTGGATACGGCAGCTCCTGAGAGGAAATGGTGGGGGAGAGAGTTGAGATCTAAATTTGTGCTTTCACGTTAGCGAGGTGGCTGATTTAGGGGGTGTTGCTTTGCCAAAGGTTAAGATAAAACATTCAGCCCAGGCACCTATGTACTATTTAATCAGAATGTCTTTCTCTTTCTGATTCGAGCAAAGAAAAAAAGACGAAATACCAGATTGAAACCTTTAAAAATGGAGGTTAAACACTCCTTCTAGCAGCACCCCTGCACTAAGCTCTTGTTGGAAAAATAATTAATTTCTTTCCTCACATGTGAAGACAACAATCGCAATTATGCTTTCTCTGTTACCTCTGCATTTTCCAAACATGGAGTTCAGGGAAATGAGATTTTAACGACGTGGCGGTTTGTCTGATAGGACGCGACGCACCTCTCCTGAGGATGATGAGGTGCGACTGTTGCTGCTGCGCATTTCCAGATAAACAGCATATGTTTATGTGCCGCCTTGTTTTTACTGTGCCACGGGTTGCACTACCCTCTGTACCTCCCCTTCCTTCTGTGCTGGTGTCACTGGGTTTGGTCTCAGCAGCTCACAGGGCAGTTATGAGTCAGCAGCACCGGCGGCTGAGAGGAGGCTTTGCATGGAGCTCTATCACTCACATACTGAAATTCAGCTCCATTTACCAGCTTTGATGGGCTTCAACTAGTGTTTGGATTCACTCTGTGAGACAGGAGGGAGAACTGGCAACATAGCAGCGTGAAAGTTAAATGTTTTCTGTGTCGTTACGTCATATTTTGATGACGGACGTTTGATTTTAAACCTGCAATATTGGTAGCGTGAGAGGAGAAGCATCCTTAATGTCGTATGCAGTGACATCCTTTATTTTTGGCTGTGTCAGCCACATAAAGCCTGGTACGGTCCTGAGGTTTTAGTGTATTGTAAAAACATTGCACTCTAGATCAGGGCTGCCACTAATGATTATTTTCCTCTCTCGTTAAGCTGCCAATTATTTTTAACAATTAACTGATTAATCTCTGGATCTATAAAAAAGTAAGAACATTTTAAAATCAAGTCTTTAATTTGCTGCCCAAAGACTTTTCATTCACTCTCATGAATGACGAAGAAAAGCAGAACATCTTCTCATTTAAGACGCTTGAACGTTTGACATTTCTGCTTGAAAAATGACTCAAAGGTCCGGTGTGTTGAATTTTGGTAGGACTATAATGTTTTCCTTAGTGTATGATCACCTGAATATAAGAAGCTTTATGTTTATGTTAGCTCTGAATGAGCCTTTTATATCTACAGAGGAACCAGGTCCTCTTCCACGGAGGACAACATGTTTCTACAGTAGCCCAGAAAAGACAAACCAAACACTGGCGCTCTTATGTTTTTCTGATTTTTAGGATCCTTTTACAACAATAATTCAGCATTTTTCCTTTTACTAGGATAATGGAAATAATCTGTTGTAAATTAAAAATTCCGTATTAACAATTGGTCAATACTTTCATACCGTAAACGCCCAGAACAGATTTAATTTATGATGAAAAACTAAAATTAATCCCGCCTCTGTTCTCCCCTGACAGGAACCATGGGAATACCACTACCCAACTGCGTTTGGGATCCAATATGTTGAACTCGCTCATCTCGTCCGACTGAGGGAGCAGAAGACAAATGGTCACGCATTAATAATAAAAGACTTTCCTGTGAAAGCGCGGCGCGGCTCCGACTCCTGACTCGACTTCTTCAGCCGGCATCTTCCCGAGTCAGATGGCTCTGAATGACGAGATGCAGTAATGGAAGTCCATGCACCATTCAGCATCGTCATCATGAAGCAGCTCAAAGGGTAGGGTCTGCCGTGAGCTCGCCTCACCCTACCCGACCACCCACCCACCCACCCACCCCATCAGCTCCACCTGAGAGCAGACTCCCACGTTCAAGCAGCTCTACCCTTCTCCACAACCCTCCCTCCTCCTCCACCACCACCACCACGGCTTTGGAAGACGAACATGACGTGCATTGCGAAGACGCTGGTTGATGTCTGATATATATACCTCTGAGGTGTCGAGCGTAAAACCAGTGGAGCAATGAATGGCGGAAAGGACTGTGAGGCGGGAGATGAGAGGCAGGCCGTCCCTGTCCAGGTCCCCATTGGCTGGCAGCGCAAGGCGGAGCACAGCGGTGTGGTCATATACGTAAGGTAAGACAAAGAGTCCGTCAAACTTTTCTACTTACTGCGGTTGATTGTGGAGAAGTATGCCAGTTATTTGCTTGATTGATTCATTATTTAGTCCGCAGATGTCAGAAGACTGTAATCGTCAGAATTTTCCAGGGCCTAAGGAAATGTCCAAGAATATTAGAAGATTAATTTCATTGTCATTTAATCTGTAGGTTATTTTATTGTCTAATTGATTAGTTCTGGTCTATAAAATGTCAGAAAATGGGGGGAAAAATGCGTTTTTTGGCAGAAAAAAATGGAAACACTGTCTGAAAATGTCCAACACGGCTTGTTTAACTGAACTGTCTTTGCTATCCCCTTACTTACTTTTCACTTTTCATCATTTTGATGTCCCAACAACAGTCTGAAATTCAAAAGATATTAGGTGGATATAAGATATTCTGCTGTCAACAGTTTAAATCAGAGCGATTCTTCGAGAGGTGCATAACGATTCTCCAAATCCATGTTTCTGTTTAGACCTCAACCACAGCCACAGCCACAGTTTGGTTGATTTGATTTCAGGGGGAGGATTTCTGGGTTTTATTACATCAACTACAATTTATTTGGAATATCAAAAATACCATAACTTGAGTAAAGCAAAAATCTACTTGGGAAGGCCGCTGCTTACAATAAGGGATCCCTTGACACAGGTTAACTGCAGCCCACATGTTTGCTTGGACGTGAAAATGAAACCAAAGTCTGGTCGATTTTTGAATGCGATCACCAGATTTCACAAGCCCGTCGCCTCCTCTTCAAGTCATTCGTCATTCTTGAAGTCATTCGTTTACAGAATCCACTCAGCTGGTGCAACAGGGACTTCGTCTAATGAGTTGGATCCTTCAGCACTCGTCGTGCCATGAGGACTGGAAGTTGGTGTCCTCCCCAGAATATGAACACCAGCACGTGTGTTTACCAGCCACAATGAACTAAAGCAGTTGGCTGGTGTCAGGTTTATTTTGGGTGTTGGAAAGAATCCTGTCTACTTGTGTGACCGTGGCCTGATACTGTCACTGCACACTTGTATTTGCTCACGTTCTCCAACATTGGAAGTGTGCTTTTGCTTCAGGGATGTGCGACTGTAGATCCTCACAGCAGATATTTTTCACAGCAGCTTCAACTAGGGCTGCTTGATTGTGGTTAAAATCAAAACTGTTTTGGTCACTGAGCTCATGATTATTTAGCAGATGATTCGTGTTATAATGTTGTCTTGTTTTGGTATATAAAATGTGAGAGAGGTTTGCTTAAGTGCGACTCCCTTGTCCTTTTTTGACCGCTCTAAGCACCGGTATGGTACATACTCTTCTTCTTACATTCGTGGCAAGTTTGAAATGTTTCACTTGATATTTTTCAGCTTTTAAGGCACGAACCCTCCTCTCCTTTCTCATGTTATGTGTCCACAGGATGCGTCATTTCCACGCTTTCCAATTATTGTTTATGTAATCACAAGCCACAATGTTGGTCTGCTTTGAAGTCCCAGAGTAGACAGCCCACAAGTGGCATTCATCTAATCAGGTGCAGCCATGAAATGTTTGCGCAGAAGCCTGTGCTGATCCAAGCGTCCAAAACCAAAGGGAAGTATCGTGAGCCCTTGTGTCCAAAAACGTCCCTGTGGACACGTGGCATCATGGGTTTAAACAGCATCTCTGCAGCCATGACCTGCTAAAGACATTGTCGATACTCCTGATTTATAGGTTTATAGGAGTTTTAGGGATAGGGATGCCAAGGTAAGGAAATCTTCCCACCGTTGGATAAACTAAACTAATAGATAAACAAACAACCGGGTCTATCAGACATCCCCCACGCTGACCCTGACCGTTTTAACTGATGTACACAGCCCTTAATGTTAGCGTTACTTTACAACTTGTCTAACTGGTGGTAATGTTAGCATCTTGTCAAGGCTCAAGGCTCCTTGTCAAATTTGTTTTCCCTCTGATGATTGCTGTAGCTGAAAATGAACTAAATTGGTTTTATTTTTGGCCTAATGTCCGAGCTGACAGTTAGATTTACCAGCTACGGTCTGCATATTGAAATAATAAAATATTGCCAAACTGGACGAGACAGTATGATACAGGCTCCTCCTCCTTCATTGGCCCTTTTTAAATCTTTGTTTTTAATTCACATAGATGGAAGAATCCCACTTTGGTGTATCACTATGGAGTGGGAGGATTTTTCTGTTTGATTTCATGGTTGCAAACCTGCAGCGAAACCTGCCTGAAGGAGCTGCTAACCCACCTAAAAAAATCATTTGTGTGTCTGTCAGCGGAGCATTTCAGTGTGCAACGGCTCCTTTTCTTCTTCTGAGTCAGGAATAAATTTGCGGTGGTAGAGCTGCACCTTTGTGATATTTCCGCATAAAAATGTTCAGTTAAATGCAAAAGCTTCAGTCCTAAAATATAGAAGGATGTGCATAAACCCATTTCAGACACTGCAAATGAGTGCTGCAACATAAAATACCACAGAAGGAGTTTTTGTGCAGCCTCCCCTCTAATGTGGTTGTTTTCTGTGTGCAGTCCCAGTGGCTCGTTGCTGTCCAGCTTGGAGCAGGTGAAGACCTACCTGCTGACAGATGGAACCTGCAAATGCGGCCTGGAGTGCCCACTCATCCTCCACAAGGTAATTTTTTGTCTTGATTCATTTAAAACACAGCAGCAGGGGAAAAGGCTTTACAGCTGCCTCCAGAAGATGGAAGTCCCAATCTGCTGATGAAATAAAAACGCTGTTGTCCAAAAAGGCGGATTAAAAACTCTGAATCAGTTCTTACATGATGTGGTGAGGTCTTGATCATCATTTTATATTAAACTGTATTCATCAGCTGTTCACTATAAGGTAAAAAGTGAAGACAAAAAGGAAAAGGAGGTGGACCACATATCGTTTCAAGCGTGCAGAAGGAGATGACGTCAGACAGGATTTTGTTTCCGTTTGGGGAGTCTTGTGTCTGATCCTGTCGCTGCTGTTTGGAGACGCAGGTGTAACTTCAAGATTTATTGTTTCTTTAGTACATTTCCTCACAATTATTCTTGCAGGAGAAGTAAAAGACATTGAGTGCTTGGTTGTGCAGGGTTTTTCACCACTATGTTGTTTTCTTGAATACTTGAATTTCAATCAGTGCCACGTGTTTGATTGATCTATTGAAGTCATTAATGACTAACAACAAGGTGTCATGATCTTTTAATACAGAATTCAGTTCAACGTTCGTTTTTCAGGTCAAAATCGGACTAGATTCTTGTTTTAGACAAGTTGATGTCAATGCCATCGTCGTTTTATCGCATCTGCATTTAAATATAACCTTTGTTTGTTGTTAGGAAGTCACACCGAGATTAAAATGTCTTGCCAGTGAGACGGGGGCAAAATAGCAGCTTGAAGGACATGACAAGTCAACAGCAACATCAAATCATAATAGCAGCAGCAAGTATAAAAATACCAATGACTTATCATTTACATTTTCAAATCAGATTTTACAACAACTGCTTGATTTTGTCCTGTTGGCTTTTTGCAGGTTAGTTCAAATAAAAATAATCAAAACCAAAGATCCCAGAGTTCAACAAAAAGTACCACCCCTCTTAGATTAATCAAAACATTTATTTGATATGCTAAATACAAGATTTTGTTTGATATAACCCGTTGTAGTCTCTGACTTATGGCCATCTCTGTATCTTATACTCGTTCATTAGTCACATGGGGTTACTCATTTTATAATTTTCCCCAAAAACACCAGTGAAAATACAGGTTCCTATGACTCATTGTGACCACACATGGGAAAACGTTTAATTTGACATTCCCGAAGTCTCATACAATTTCAAGGTTTATTAATTTTAACATTTAATTTATTTTACCAGAATTAAATGCCATTTAACTGTTTGCTCCTTCTGGTAATGGCTTGTAAAAACTGACAGCCGTCTTGAGCAGATGTTGTGGTTGTTGATCTGGAACTTCTCCATTTATTACAGATTTGCACTTGCAATGAGAATGAGTGTTAGCTAAATGGCCTCTTCAGACTACATGATATTTTAATTCAGAGCTTGACATGTCCTGGCCTCGAGATAGGACACATTACTTGTTTGACATTCGTTACCGCAGCTCGGACGGAGGGAAAGTGGATAGAAGGAGGAATGAGGAGGAAGTAAACATGTCTGTGAGGAGGAAATGGTGTCACACTAGTCAAACCAAGGTGAAAACAACTTCTGACAGGCTGTTGTTATCGTGATGCCTTTGTTTTTTTGAGATGGTCTTTAGAGTATCAAAAAGTCACTTCTTTCAGCTTGAAAGGTGGCTGTAAAAAGTTTGTAGTTTCGTCCTTCACGGATCATGGTGGCAGCTTGAATTTATGTCAATGAACTCCAATTGTGGCCCGTTTTCACAGTGGGGACTGGTATAAAAATGTCCAGAGGAGGCTCTCAAACCAGAATAACTCACTTCCCATTCCATATGCTCAGCATGTATGAAATGAATTCAAGCTCACCACTTCCGCTGAGCTACAAATGTTGGGGTGTTGTGAGGCGTCTGCTGCATCACATTACACGGGGTAATCCAACCGATTATCCTTCTTGAAGCTAAATTTATCCCCAACATACCATGTCGGTCGGATCAGACCGTTATCAAGGTGAAAATGTTAACTACTCTGCTCGATTATTTATGTTTTGACCCAAAACATTCTCCTTCCGTTTTTCACTTTCCCTTTAAATTGTCTTCTCTCGACAGAAAATGGTGTTAGAAATGTGAATGAAGGAGTCTGTATTGACTCATAGTCACAGATTTAAAAACAAATTTGCACCCAAGTTGCATTTAAAAATCACCTCTTTGTCTGTCTTTCCCCTCAGGTGTTCAACTTCGACCCAGGGGCAGCCGTCAAGCAGAGGACGGCGGAGGACGTGAAAGCAGATGAAGATGTTACCAAGCTCTGCATTCACAAGAGGAAGCTTCTGGCTGTGGCCACGCTGCACAAGAGCATGGAGACGCACCCACCTCTGACACTCACCAGTCCAGGGGGAGGTACGCGAACATGTAAATCCTTTTTTATCTTTCAAAAATCAAAAATGTTAAGTTTGATGGCGTCCCTCAGACACACTCTGGTTAAGAACCGATCTTAACTATTTAGTTGTTTTAAGGTTCATTTGCCACTCTGGCCAGGATGACAATGACTTTCCTTCCCTGTCTAAAATTTTGTCCAAGGTTTTGCTATCGATTTAACTTAATTGTGCTCTGTTTTGCCTCAAGGTACATCATCTGTGGTCACTGCGCATTCCACGACTCAACGAGCAATAAGGACTAAACCCCACGATGGCCTGCCCAATGCTGTCGGCCCGGACTGCAAGAATCCGTTTAAGATGATGATGGCAGCTGGGCAGCAGCAGAGGCTGTATCCACCCCAGGAGATGGGTGGAGCCCAGCAGCCAGAGCTCTACTCTGGGTACCCCAGGCCGCAGAGGCTGGGCAGTGGGGAGCCAGGCCCCAAATCCCCTTACCGGGTTGGGTATGGAGGCATGCTGAGCCCACCTCCCTCCAGTGCTAAGCTGTATGGAGATGGCTCACAGTCTCCCAGTGCAGACACTCTAGGCAGCCCTGAGGGCTTTCCAAGGACCAATCCTTGTGGGTTTCCAGGAGCTGGCAGTCCTGGCTCAGCCTCCATCCACGGGAACACTAGGACGCCTCTTTCCCCACCCAGCGTAATGCTTCATGGCTCCCCTGTGGGCCAGCCATCCTGCGCCATGACAGGGAGGACTAGCACGCCCCTCTCCCCGACGGCCACTGCCAAAAGCCCTGTCATGAACATGAACATGCCACGGGGCAACTTCCCCCCTGGTATGGATATGCCCCGTGCAGCGTTTCACCATAAAACACAACCCCCTGTGCATCCCGTACCACCTTCATCCATACCACCATCCTGTGCCCTTCAGAAAAGGCAGTTGACCTCTGAAAAAGACCCCTTAGGCATCCTGGACCCCATCCCCCACAAGCCAGTCAGCCAGCCCCCCAACAACACCCCAAACCCCTCTAACTTCCAGCCTAACATCCACTCTCAGGTACAAATGATGAATGTAAACATACCCCCTCCCGCCATTGTTCCTTTGCCAAGCAACTTACCTTTACCCACAGTGAAGCCTGGGCCTGTGGGGCATGGCGGCCATATTCAAAGGACTCAACAGGGTGGTCCAGCTTCGTCTATGTCCCCCTCCCCTGTCACCTCCCCTGTCCACATGGCCGGGCCTGCCATTGGGAGAATGGAGGCCTCCCCTCATCGCTCACGCTCGTCCTCCACCTCCTCTGACCACGGGAACTTTGCAATGCCCTCGGGGCACCAGGCCCCATGTGGCACCATGAAGGTCCCTCCTCGCTCCCCCAGGTCGGCTATGGGATCTCCCAAGCCAGCCATGCCCTCCAGCCCCTCCACCATCAAAACTGACCCACACCACCAGTACAAAGACTCCCAGCTGTTGCCAGGGATGGGAAACTCGATTGGCACCCAGCAGCACAGCAACCCCATGTACTCACCCACTTCTTCCTCCTCGTCATCCTCTTCTCTGGCAACCCCCAGCGCTTCCCAGAAGGGCCACCCAGGACTCCTGGGGATGCCCCTCAATCAGATCCTCAACCAACAGAATGCCGCTTCCTTCCCCGCCAGCAGTCTCTTGTCAGCCGCAGCCAAAGCACAGCTAGCAAATCAAAACAAACTTGTCGCTGCTGGCAACAGCACTGCTGGCATTGCTGGTGGTGGTGTTGGGATGGCAGGCATGGGGGCAGGTGGAGGAGGTAATGGAGGAGGTGGCGGGCACCCTGGATCTATGAGCGGCCCTCGAGGCATGGAAGGACACAGCACTTTAAATCCAATGCTCCCGCCAAACTCCACCATGCTGCTCAACACTCCTGAGGGCCAGAGCGGTCGGGCGGCTCTGAGAGACAAGCTCATGGCCCAGCAGAGGGACCCCATGCGCAAACGGAGGCAGTCGTCAGGCAGTGCTGCTGTAAACCACGACACCAGTAACAACATGGTCTACAACATGCTTAACAAACGAGGCATGGGAGGACCCCACATGCAGGGGCCCAGTGCAACTGAGCAGCTGCGGAAAGTGGGTCGACTAGGAAACCTTCCCCCAAACACCTCCATGGCCCAGCTCCTCCAGTCCATGAGCTGCCAAAGCTCCCACAACATGGCTGGGAACAGCCATCGTCCAGGTCTCAGTCCCGGTCCAGGGCCTGGTCCTCAAGGAGCCACACAGCTGCACTACAACGACAGCACAGGTATGGTCCCCGGTGGCCCTCAGCAGAACCTTCTTGCTCAGCAGAGGCTGCGGGGTCCAGGAGATGCCATGCAGCACTGCCAGAACATGGACAACTCTGGGGGCCATCTGGGCTCTCGTCCAAGCCAGTTCCCTGACATGATGGCCCAGATGCAGGCCTCCTCCATGAGTAACTGTGGGCCTATGGGGCCAGGAGGTGGACCAGTGGGTCCTGATGGCATGCCGCTGGGACGCCCCAACACTAACCCCCCACCGCTGTCCCACCCCGGCCCTCACCCCTCACAGCAGACCCTCCTTCATGGTATGGGGCGGACTAACATGGTGGTGATGCCACATGGAGGTGGTGACGGAAACTGTACACAGACCATCTCTGATACAGGTGAGACACCAGCTCTGCTCTGTAACTGCATGATATGTAGAGAGAAGTATGAAAAACTGAAAAATGCTGAAACTTCTTATTATAAGGGCAAAAAATGTGTATGTATTCCAGAGCAATTTATTTGAATTGTAGGTTATTAAGAAGGCCTCACATAAAACAATTGTACTGAAATTTTAAAAAACGAATCAATTAAAAAACTGAAGTGCGCAGTAGATCCTGATTGATATTATCAGCTAATATCGGCCTATCACAGATACAGCAGTATTATAGTATATATGTGCCAATATTATTATTATTATTTTTTTTACAGAACATAATGCCGAAAAAGATGCAAAAAGATTAATTTTCTTTATATTACAATCCTCCATTACTGCCTCCAGTGTTCGATAACCTCATATCAGAGAACATGGCAAAAAAAAAAAATTATGTTTATGTATATTTTGTTGATGTAAGTTTGAATCTGTAATCAGCCTCAAAAATCCAGTATCTAGTGTACAGCATTACATTTTTGGCAAATTGGCAATTAATCAATCAGACTATTGATTCTGGATTTGTATGTGGATCAGTGACATCAGTCCGATATCTGATAAGTAATTTAAGTCGGTATTGGCACCCAATACCAGTTCCTGTGAACATGACATTGCTTACATTCATCATGGTGACTCGTAACTGTACTATTTTTCCAACATATTATCTTAAAGCTACTCAGATCATTAGTAATCATAATAATCCTGAACTGTGTTTCTACTCAGCTGGTAGATTTAAATGCTCAGCAGATACTGTAATAACCCCAGTGGCTCCAGTTATTAAATCCTAAAAGATAATAATTATTTGGTGACATTTCACAACGACTGACAGCACACAAACTCCGGTCCAAAGCGACCTCCCTCTGGCTGTGTGATGGTGTTGATATCCTGTTCAGTTAACGAGTGTGTATCCCCCCCCCTCCCTTTCTCGTGATAAGCTAATGGCTGGGTGAAGATGTGGTTTCTATGGCTGTGAGTGAACTAAAACCAAAGGATTTAGGTGATAGGCCCCGAGCCGAGACAGTCGGGCTCCTCCAGTATCTCCGAGCTAATGAGCAGGCCCCCTCATCTTTGGAAGCCCGGCTAATTGTCAGTCAGCCAGTGTTTCTCTTTGTTTTATTTGTATGCTAGCATCAGTCAATGGTGTAAGAAGATGGAAATGGGATCTGGATCACGCTTTAAGGGAAGCAGCCCAGATAGGGTGCTCTAAAGAGCTTCTCCCAGCTAGCTGGTCGCTATAGTAACGATAGACCCTGAATAGAGACCAGAGTGAAGCCTTTGATGAGGGTTTAGGCCTGTGTGTGTGTTTGAATGACTGTGTGTGCATGTCTATGACTACTTGCGCATTACAGTGTGTGTGCCTCTTGTTTATTTGTGTGCATGTGAATGACTTGGTGTGTGACTGTATGTTTTTTTGTGCGTGTTTGTGTTTTGAAAGCACTGAAAAGGCCCAGATCTTGTTTTTTTCCCCTTCTTGCCTACTGTGAGGCCTGGACTATGATTTTATGTATTCATTGTGCGTCTGTGTGTCTTCATATGGTTTATAATGGGAGATATCACCAAGGTCTGCTGCAGGCCACCTGTTCTTATCACCAGGTGCCCAGTTCTTCTGTATTCCTCCTTCGTCGAGTCATTGAAATTCAGGTGGTCCTGTGCAGGTCAGGAGGTAGCCTATGAGGTTTGTCGCCAGTCCTGTAGGGATGGCAGGAAAACAGTTGTTACGAAATGTTGTTTTGACATTTACAATTTTAATATTCTCAAAGTGTCTCGAGGAATGGTCATTTTAATCAGCATATTTGAAACATGTTGTTTTATTTTTTACTAGGGATGAGCGAGTACATCGATATCTGTTCAACCAACTGAATTATCTGTATCCGTACTGGGTGGGGCTAAAACCAGAATTGGGCAGGACTAACTGGAAGTTGTTAATTAGTTGATGCTTGAAAGGATGGGCTGTTTCATCCTCACTTGGTTAGGTTTAGGAATGAGGCACAAAAGGTGTAATATGTGTAGTTTATGTGTTGGTTTTCTTACGGTTGGTACTGTAGTTTCCCCTGTAAACATGCTGACTACTTCAGCTGAGGCACTTGCTATTGACCGGCTTGTTGCTGCTCTTCATGGGTTATATCCGAAGCCGCTTTTTGCTGCCGGAGTGTCTCTGGGCTAGAGAAAGTGGACAGGTCGGGTGTCAGAAGGGCAGGCTGCCCTTTCGATTGCCCAATGGCAAACCCTGCCTTGGAGGGGAAGTCTGCCTAACCTAGAGACACAGCTGCTAGCTGAAGAGGTTGGTGTGTTTACTGGGGAAACTACAGCTGATAATCTGCTGTATCAAGACCGCCGCTGGCTTATGAAGATAAACAAGCTGGCAGCTGTTACCTTTTCTTCTTCTGGGGTTTAGCCAGTTAAATGCCAGGGCTGTCTCTTCACGTGGAAAACAAGTCTGCCAATACGTTCCATTAAAATAGGCCCAGATTTGCCTCTATCCTACTTGTAATTTTATATTAAACTAAAAACACAGAAAAAATAACGACTCATTGGTTACCTGCTTGTTGTGGCCTTCATCTGGAGTTCATTGTGAATGAAAGAAAGCCTGATATGGCTGAAGTTATAGATCTCATTACAATTGTACCAACATGCAGGCACGTCTGACTAAACACCATATGGAGTTTAACACTCCAACCTGTTGCCTCCTCCTGTTGCTTATGTCTGTTGTTAATGTGGTCAATTAGCCATTTTTAGTGTCTCTTACTCGGTGTGTTTCTACCATTTTTTTAAAATCCTTTCTCACTGATAAATTCCCAATATTTGCCTGGTTGGGGTATTGTGTGTTTGTAATCGGATAATTGTTTTAATCACCTTAAAATTAAACGCCAGCCATCTGCTTCTTGTGATGAAGTTTGCTCACTTAGCTCCATTTCATGAATGTATTTGTTACTTCATTTTTTTTGGCTTTAAGTCTTCTGCTCTCGCTTTTCTTTGATGCTTGGCCAACATTTACCTCGACAGTCAATAGCAACAACAGTTATCGCACCCCGTCATCAAAACATTGCAGTGCAGCGACTCTGGTGGTCTAAAACTCATCAGTGTTTTTTGACATAAAAACGAAAGCAGTGCAATGAAATAATAAAAAGGTCCTTTCAGTGTTTTGGGGCCCTGGTGGCAAAAGCACATAAGTACCCGCGGTCTCCTGGGATAAAAGAATATTCTGTCACCAAATGGCAGATGTTTTGCCTCTGAGTGGCTCTTCATACTTGAAGCTAATTTGGATGACATGTTAGGGATCTTAAGAGCACTGAAAGCTCTTTGAAAGTGGCTTTTTAGCATTAGCCTCTAACCATCTGTTTCTAGACAGCTAGCGTGCTCCCCCTCACAAATACCCCAAAGTTCATTGTAAACCCCCCCCCCACCCCAGACCTCCTGCCACCCAGCTGACCGCCCCCCCCATCCCCCAGCAGGCTAAAATCACACCACCCGACCCTCGTAACCCCCCTCATCCACCCACCCGGCTCCCCCAACAAGCTTCCTGGCAGTGGACAGCACCACCAATCATCACTCGGTTCCCATGGCAACCTCCCCCGGCAACAGCCGTCACTATATCATAGCAGCAGCGGAGGATGTGGGGAGGGATGGGGGGTTGGCCGAGTCGTGGCTCTCAGCGTTAAGAGAGGAGAGAGAGAGAGGGAGAGAGGGGGGGAAGAAAGAAAAGAGGAGAAAAAAATGGAGAGCACACACAGCTGCCCTTCAGCTACGTAGCATCGCACCAGCTGCTCCAGTCGCCACTCGTCCACACACACACACACACACACACACACACACACACACAGAGCGAGCGTCAGGCCTCGGAGATTTTGTATTTGCTTCGGCTTTGTCTGCATAACATTGCTGCTGGGCGCTCTCTTCAGTCATTGATACATCTGTGGCCTTGATGTGTGTTGTACATGCTCATGTCCTTGTGCGCTCTGCTAACAAGTCCGTCTCCAGCGCGCATCTGGCAGCGCGTCCGTCTGTTAGTTTGAGGAGCAACAGATTGTTATTGTGCAACTTTTTCTGTCTCCACTTTGTATCATAAATTAGAAAAGGTCTAAATTCCAGTGAAGTGCTCGACAGAAATATTGGTACCAGAGTTGTAGTTGTTGTCGTTGCTCTGGAAGTTTGCATAATATTGCTGATTGCATAATAGTCGCACTTGGGTTGTAAATCCAGTGTTGTCAGGCAGCTGCAGGGATTTATCGATGAGTTGTTTACTATTAAATTAAAGGTTGATGAATCTGTCTGAGCACATTTTTAAGGAAAAGTCTCTGGTTTCTTTCCTCTGTGACAGTAAAACTGAATATCTTCGGGTTGTGAACAATACAAGACATTTTATAGACCAAATTCGTCACTGATTAATTGAGAAAGTGAAAGTAATCGTTAGTTGCACTCCTGCACTCCTATTATTTTGATATTCAATCAATCATCTTGATTTTTTCCAAGCAAAAACAGTGAAGAAAATGTGAAACATTTGCAGCATTTCTCTATTTTATGCCTTTATTAATTTAATGTCATCAGATTTGGGGTAAAAAACTGGTGACCCTACTAATTAGAGCTACAACTATTGTTTTTTTGTTTTTTAATTGTTGATTAAAAAGCTATTAAATTATTAATCGTTGTCCGTCTATGCAATGTCTGAAAAAGCTGAAAAATGTCGAACAAGATGACGTCCTGAAATGTCTTGTTTTGTCCTCAACCCAAACATATTCAGTTTACTGTCACAGAGGAGGAAAAAAACAGAAGAATTTTGACCTTCTTTCCTTCTCAAAGGGATTAATTGATTTTCAAAATAGTTTGTGGTCCATTTAATAGCTCACAAGTAACGGATTAATCGTTGCAGATCTCCAGCTAATGTAAAATATGAGCGATGTAGTTCGATTTTCTCACAATAACTGTTAAAGGTCTTGGAAAAGTCAAATTGCTCAGGTACCTAATCAATAGTAATAGTATTTTCCTTGAATTTAAGCTTATTGGAAAACCACAGAGAAAGAAATACCTCATATTCTGATCATTAACGCGTCAGAGCTTGTGCCCTTCCAGGCAAAGGATCACTGACAGCTTTAAAGTCCTTGTATGTGGCCCGATGAGAACAGTTCAAACTGTGCTCCCATCATTTAGTGGTGCAGAGCTGCTGCACTGACATCTGTCTGACTTGTGCGTCCTGATGGTTTTGCAGGAAACCCCTCCTCCCTCGGCTGTGGTATGAGCCTGCAGCCACACGTCAACGCCGGCGGGGGTCAGATGTACCAGCAGCAGGTCCACCAGGGCATGCAGCAGGGCGTGGCCTCCCATCCAGCCTACCAGGGACAGCAGCACTTCTCTGACAACCAACCCTACACAGACGGCAACAACGCAAACGCTGGCTCCATGGCCTGCCTCTACCAGAACTACCAGGTGGGATCACGAACTGCGTTTTATTATTTCAGAAACTTTCATATAAATATTGTTCGTCATGTCGTGACCTTGCTGTTGTGTCCACAGCAGGGGATGTTGTCGCACCCACAGTTCGGGGAGGGACAACAGCCACAGGGCGAGGGGCTTCCAGCGGGCTCTGACAGGGGCCCTGGCGGAGGCCCAGAGTCGGTGGACGCCATCTACAGAGCTGTGGTGGACGCCGCCAGCAAGGGCATGCACGTCACCATAACGACAACAGTGAGCGGGACCACACAGGCGAGTCCGGTGCCCGCCCTCAGCGCCATGAGTGCCTTCACTGCCTCTATAGGGGAGCCCGTCAACCTCCCCAAAGCAGTCAGCACAGTCCTGCACGGGCACCAGGAGGTGGAGGCGTTACCGCAGCAGGTCAGACCGAGGCAGGTGAGGCTGGGTCGGGGTCAGAAGAACATGGACCCAGGGAAGAGCACGCCAGACAGCCACGAGGCCAACGACTACTTCCGCTCTCCTGGTCGTGGGACTCCGAGGGGGCAGTGGGACGGGGAGACGCAGCACGGAGGAGGCTTCGACGGCCACAGCAACAACAGCGCCTGGGGTGGTGAGGAGTTCCTGGAGTGCTCCACACAAGTGAGGAGTAGTCCCTGCATGGAGCGACCCGCCAGCCTGGCCCCGGCTCCACCCTGCCCCACTGAGGGGTCCAACGACCACGTCCTGGTCATGGCCCACGACAAGGCCTTCCTCGACGACGGCTATCGCTTCAACAACTGCAGCCGGACTCCCGTGAACTACAAGGAGCGTCTGGAGCAGACGGTGGAGCGTTGCGCCCACATCAACGGCGCCACCCCTCACTTTACCACCCGGGGTTACGGAGAAGTCCTGGGCCCGCCTCGGCAGGAGCTGACGGGGGACGACCAGTCGCCCAGCTCCTCCACAAGCCTGGAGGGACCTCTGGCAACAGCCAAAGACTACAGCCACTACAACGGCCACTTCAATGGCATGGCGCCCAGCCCGTCGGACACTAAGAGCCTGAGCAGCGAGGAGGACCTGCGGCAGCCGGACTCGCCCTCCTCAGAGCTGCTTCATTACCGCTCCAGGACCTTCAATATGGGGGAGCTGGTGTGGGGCCAGTTGAAGGGCTTCCCGTCCTGGCCTGCCAAGCTGGCTGGGGACGAACAAGTGCACAGCGCTGCTATGCAGCTGCGGGAGCAGGCCAAGGTGAGCGACTGTCTGTGACCACCTGTCGTCGTTTTACCAGCCAAGTTCAAATTTTCAGACTAGACGAGACTGCAGACTTGACAGCTGCTTTCAGTAACCTTACTTAATCTTCCCACATTAAAAGTTTTGGAGAGTCTTGGGTTACAGCAATGTTTTCCTCCAGCGTAAGCTGACAGAATAAGTTGTATTTGACTGTAACCAATCTGTGGCAACACTGAGGAAAGTCAGAAGGAAACAAACATTTCTGTCCTCTGGCCATAGTGGCAGATGGGTTCCACAATCACCATTTTACCTGCCAGAACAGCCTTTCTGAATAGAAGAGGTTCTGCTGCTGATGACTGCCAAACACTCTGGTAGACAGAGCAACAAATTCACTATAATTTTGAGTCCTGAATGTACTCAGATGTGTTCTCGTGTTTCCTTCCAGGTGGAGCCAGAGAAGCTAAAAACACTAACTCACGACTTGGAGGCACTTGACCGAGCCGCCAAGAGAGGCCTGAAGTAAGTAAACCTGCCCGCCACGATTACAGTCTTGCTCATATTATTGCCTTTATTGACCCTATTCAGCACCCTTAGTTACTGATGCTATATCTGCTATACAAGGGCAGCTTACAGTGAGCTCCATTCCACATCGCTTGCTACAAAAGCTTGATTTAGTGTATCTTTGAATAATCTTTCATGCTGTTTGGTCGTATAAAGTCCTCTTTACAAAAGAAACCGGAAGGTTGGCATCAAAATCGTGCAAATTACACTTGGAGCAGGTTCCCGTTTCAGCGCCGAGTGCACAATAATGTCTGTAACGAGCTGAGATGAAACAGCCATATTGCTTTAGCAAAGCTACTCTTTAAATAATTCAAAAATACAAATAGAGGGTCGGTCTGGGGTTAGCACTTTTAAAATTAGATCTCAGAATATGAGATGAACACTTTAAATCTGTTCAGTCTAACCGCTGAGTCGACTGTAGAGGCACTGGTCTGGTTCGGTCTTCATCTCGGGTCACTCAGGGTTTTCTGGGCCAGAAAATAAATTAAAAATCAAACCGAACAAAATAGTTACGACGATATTCTCCCCTGTCACACAACACTGTGGGGACATCGAGTATGGAATAGATATACATATTTATTTTCTACTTTAAACCACACTGAATAGTAGATCAGTAACCTAGTTAGGCAAGCTTTCCAGCTTCTGGAGCTCACGTTAGAGCAGATAAACACTCTGGACTTTAAGCCGGTCTTTATACTGTTGCTCTTCAGTTATTTGTTTTTGAAAAGGCCAAAAAAAGGACACACGACTCGTCAGCATGTGGAGAAATCCCAACCTTGACGCACCTGGAAGCTGCTGCGTGAGGAGTTTAATGAATGATCAGTTTCATGATCGTCGTTGGTGTTTGTCCTGAGTAGCATTGACACCTAGTGGTTAAGATGATGTCCTGAAGTTTCTCTCCCTGCAGCAGCCGAATGTCTTAAAGCTATAAAACTGTTGAGTCCCTGTGTGACTGTGGGTAATGTAAAATGTAAATGTCGTCCAACAGACCGGGGAAACTGAATAATCACTTGGAAGCTGCTATCCACGAGGCCATGAGTGAGCTGGATAAGATGTCGGGCACAGTGAGTATTTCCACCTTTTCCCTTCTCATTAAGTTTCGCTTTTAATCCGTCGTTAACGTTTTTTTCCGTCCGTCTGTCATCAGATCCCGTCGAGGGATCGTCAGGTGAAGCTCCCGAAGCCTAAGAGGAGGAAGATATCCAGATAACATTGAATGTGTCGGCCCAAGAACGTCCTCAAAGCCTTTCGGAGACTTCGTCCGTTCAGCCTTGATGCGATCTGAGCTCTCTAACAGGTGCTACACATGGACTCTTCAGTGGTACATCCTTGTTCCATGATATCAACTTGACTTAATGACTGACCACAGAAGGTGCTGGAAAATCCAATCACCGATACAGTTTTAACTGTAGAAGAGAAAAAAAAACGAGAAAAAATAGAGGAAAAACGTCAAAAACGGTTGCAATTTGTCTACAGCTCACTGAATTAACTATTTTTTTCTAGTATAAAATAGTAAAAACCAACAAAAAAAAGCTACAAGCATTACCTTACATATTTAAGAAAATAGACAGTCCAAATATTTCTGATACATTTTCAATATGTATATAGATAATCCTGAAATTTCATGCTATTAAGAATTGTATGTAAATATTGTACAATGTCATGTACAAGCATACCTAATGCACATTTTATCTTTTATTGTACAAAACAAAGCAGAAGTGTACCAATGTCTTGGTTTCTATTCAGAAATGCGGTTGCATACGGCCGCATGCATAGGATAAATAAGAATACAGCCTAAAGCTTTTATATGATGAACTGTAAGACGTGCTGTTTTTTATTTTATTTTCTTTTGATTGGGTTTTGTTTCTTTGTAAGGGAACAGCAGTGGAACAGGCATGAGTATATGAGTTCTCCATTACGAAAGTCGCTTCAGTGTTCGTTTGTATTTGGGGAGAAAATGATGAAAAAAAAAAAACCAGAATGAACTTTACCAGCAGAAAGTGTTCAATGTTTCCCCGCCCGAAGCAGGAGAAGAGTGTCGGTACATCTTCATCTGCTCCAGCCGTCACTCTGACGGGAAAATCATGATGTTTGGATGTTTGGATGTGAGGCTGGCAGGTGAATGTCTTGGATTTACCAGTCGTCATAACTGGCAGACAGGAGGACGTTGGTTACCTGCCGATAGAAGAAGGAAAAATCCACCTGCAGCCACTTTTACTCTGTTAGATGTCACGTTGGGCTCCTTAGGTTTCAGGAGTTTTGCATAAAAGCGACAGATATGGAGGCTCGAGGGTGCTCGATAGAGACAATGGAAACAATAACTTACTTTACTTGAATTTTTTTAGGAAAAGAAAGTCACAATTTTCTGATTCCAGCTTCTTAAATATGAATATTCTCTGGTTTCTTTCCTCCTCGATGGCAGTAAATGAATCTTTGGGTTGATGACAAAACAAGAAATTTTCCACCATTTTCAGATCAAATCATCCAAAAAGCAGCTGATTAACTTATTTTGAAAATAATCATCAGTTGCAGCCCCCCTTATTCTGATAATTGATCAATAATTTGTCATTTTTTTAGCAAAAACTGAGAAAAAATGTTGAAAAACTTTCTGTGGATCCACTTTTCTAAATTGTGACGATCGGCAGCATTTATCTCATCTGTGTTTTGGACTATTTGGTTAAAAAAAAGAAAGGAAAAAAAGGAAATTTGGTCAATAAAATGGTGAAAAATGTTGATCAAAGATCCCCAAAGCTCAGGGTGACGTCCTCGGATGTATTTTTTTGTCCCCAAACCAAAGATATTCAGTTTACTGTGGCAGATGAGGAAATAAACCAGAAAATAATCACATTTAAGAAGCTGAAATCAGAATTTAGACTTTTCCTTCCTTTAAAAACTGCTCAGATCGATTATCAGATCAGCAGGTGATTAATTCAACAGCTGACGAGGCTCGTGACCGCTCCTTTGTGTCAGCGTCTCATCCATTTGGCGAGTTATAAAACACAGAGCGAACAAAGCGGACCCTGAACGCAACACAAAATCACTACCGAGTGTTTTCAGGTGGATTTTTCCTTCGGCTCCAGCCACGAGCCAACCGGCTGCATCGATGAGTCACGTCATTGGGTTGTTGTGATCATGTTCTCGTGCTCGTTTGTACAGTGATGTTTAATTTTCCATGACTGTAGTCGTTTCTTTTTGCCACAACTATAGCTTTAGGTAGAGTAACCAACCTCAGAGGAGAGTCTAGAGTATCATGAGGAACACTAACTCCAGAGCGATGAAAGCATTTCTCACATTTAGGGGCCTTGTGTTTATTTTCTGTTTGTTTTTGTTTTGCTTATTGATGTAAATTATTTATGTACAGTACTCCATATTTATTTTAAGCTTTACAAATATGCTAGATGGCAATAATACTACCAAGAGTTGAGAACTCAAGCCTTATATGTGTATATGTATGTTTTTTTTTTGTTTTTTTTTAACAGTGAATAGATCATGTATCCAGAGTCCATTACAGGTCATGTTCCCTTTTATTTAAGAAGTGAGCATTACAGATAACACTTTCTTTTACAGTGAGGATTGTTTTTGTTACACGTTGTGTCATGGATTTCTTAGTCAAAGGAAAGAAAATGTCAAAGTCTAGCCTACGAGACCGTACTATTTATGAATATGCACACATGAGAAGGCAGACGGGCGTTTATGTTGCTAATAAATGCAGTTTTAACACTACTTATCTATCAAAATCATCACTTGATCGGTCTTAAAGTCGACAGTATTGGGAACTGAAACACTCACACTCACTCGCTCGCTCGCAGCTGCTCCTCCGGATCAGAACAACCTGAAATCACTACAGAATTATCAAGTGCAATATACCAATCGATGGCCAAGATCAACACTGCTTCTCTTGATTGTTTGACACCTTTTCTTCAGCAGCTCCGACTGTAACTTGTTCCCAAAATGTCTCCTCGTCTTCACCTTCTTCTCCAGATTACCTAAGAGCCACGAAGTAGTAATTTATTTGTAGCCTTACCTCTTTACATCCGTTACACCCAGGCTCACATTTCATTTTATTAGCATTTCAACCCGTATAAAAGTATCTGACGCACAATAAAACACTAAAACGCCACAAAATACTTGAACGTTTCAGAATTACTCGCATTCATTACAAGGAAAAGTCGACTAAAACACGCCTTTATGAAAAGATTCTTTACTTTCTCGCTCAGTAAAATACAAAAACACTATTTAAAGTGCAATATGTAAGAATTTTGGTTGAAAACATTTTAAAATACGACTTAAATTATCAACACATTGGGAAGAAATAACAAGTTTAACATTATGGACGTGTTGCAGAGATATCTACTGAAGTTAGCATGCTAACCCCGACCCATCCTGTCTGGTAATACCAATCCCAACTCCCAGTCTGAACCGGTAACTGCACGACTTATTTAGCTAACTGGCTAATGCTAGCTACAGTTGACAAAATGTCTCTAAAATGCCACAAATTCCTTGAACTTTTCAAAGTTTTCTGCTTTTATAGCGAGGAAAATCCCAATAAAACACTACTTTCAGAAGAGATTCTGTACTTTTTCGCTCAATAAAACATTAAAACACTACATTTAAAGTTGCAATATGTACGAAATTTGGTTTAAAACATTTAAAAAATAACAAATTATACATTATACATTTTTACATATTGCACCTTTTAAATCCGCAGCTTTAGATCCACAAAGACGAAGAAGGAGGAGCCTCAAACTCAAAAGCTGAATCACAGCCAAGTAAACAATTTCACCAGATCTTACTTTGTTCACGTGTGCACACTTTTCAGAACCTTAAACTTGAGTTGTACTGTATTTTCTAACGACATCTCACTTCTTACAGAACGTTGTTTTTCCTTTTGTTGCCGTGTCCACAGAAAAACTCAAGGACGTTTTGGGAAAACGTTGAATTTGTAGCAAAAATATCAGTATTTAAAGGTAAATATCTGTTTAACAACCCGGAAAAGTTAAAAACTCTCACAAACATTTTTTTAAACAAATCAAAATGTCCTTATGTTTTCAGTGCGCACGCTATGAGAACCTCAACGTTGAGTTTTTACTGTAATCTGTGGCGAGGAAATCCTCCGGCCGTTTATAAAAATGTGACGTTGGGTGTCGAACATGAGCTCTTTCGGTAAAGTTCATTCTGCCTCTCCTTCCCCCCCCAACCCCTGTTTTTTGTGCAATGACATGCAGGAACCCGTCTCATGTTGGGAACCCATGTGTTATGGATCTGTTATATCAGTTTCATGTTATTTGTGGTCAAGAGTTCAAAGCATTTTTGTGTTTGAGATGTGCAGTCTATTTTTTTTTTTCCTTCCCTCCTCCCGCCTGTGATTGTGTGTGTCTTGAGGTGTGAGTGTGAGTTTTATTTTCTGCTCTTTGAATCTTCCTCTTCCACCCCTTTCGTTGTCAGTATTTTATTTTTTTTCAACTTGTAATTAAGTATATATTTACTCACTAATATATACTTTACAAAAAATAGACTTGCGTGAAGTATGATGTGCACTTGATTGCTCTTGTTTATTTTTTTCTTTTTGCATTAATGTGGGCTAGGGATAGTTTGTCAGAGTCCATTATTTTGAGATTGTTTGGACTTTTTTTAATGGTTTGATGTAAGCAGCATTTTTTTGTAAATATTGTGAAACATTACAGGTCATGCAGTGATGTAACATTTTGAACAATGTTGCACAGATGTTTAAGATATTAAAAACATGGTCACTCTTACTTGAATAATCTGGCGTGTAACGTGTTTTTCTGCTCCCTGTTTCCTGATCATGTTTCTTATTTCACACACAGTCACATCTTCACAGCCGGGTCACTGAGTTCTTTAAATCAAGTCTCAAGCAAGTGTTTGTTGATCCACACTGACCTCTAGTGAGCAAACATGAGATCACACTTTGAAGATGAAGCACTGAAAGTTAAATTCTGCATATTTCACCTGGGAATAAAAGAATAAAGATTAAATAATGGCTGAAAATGTGACATAAAAACACACTAATAGGTCTTTTTAATGGACAGATCACTAGATATATATATATAATGAACTACATACTGAGGCAAATTATTTATTAATCAACAAATCTTTGATATTCTGTTTATAAAAAATATGATTTTTTCCTCCATATGGCAGAACATTTACTTACAGTTAAAATCCCATGACTACGTCCATTTAGTAGCTATTTATTTATTTAGCACTCATTTTAAACTACTTTAAATCGCCTGTAATGTAAATTTAAAAAATCCTTATGAATAAAAATGCAATATTTTTCATAAATAAAAACTTTGTCAGCGTTTAAATCTGGTCAGTAACTTGTTGCAAGATTACCAATGTTAGCTTATTTAGCTAACCTTGCAAAATTATTATTAAATATACAAAATATAGAATATTCAGTCTATAAAAATGTTTTTTGCCACACAATTTGAAAATATTTTCTTTATTTTGCACTTCACCCTTCAGTAGCTGTGCTGGAGCTCTTGTTTATACTACATGAGCTTCATGAGGTATCAAAGTTGTCATATTAAAAAGTGCAGACATTCAGATTTAAATTTTTTCAAATCTTTTTAAAGTTTTTAGACCATTTTGTCTTCACTAAAAGTTTTGGTTTGACATTCATTCTTCAACTGGAGGAGCCGCGACTGCTGATGAAGTTCATGTGATGTGATGGAAAGCTCAGGAAAAGCTGCTAAATGGATTTTTGTGGTGAGGTTGTTTGTTTCCGAGGTCAGAATGAACCTTGAGCCCCAAAATGAAACATGACACCACACTTTAATGTTAGCTAATGACTAGCCTAGTTTATCTTACATAAGCAAGACAATAATCTTTAAAAAATTGCAGGTTTCTTTCACAGAAATGACTTCATGCCAAGAGTTTAATATAATAAATAATTGAATAGTTGGTTATTATCATTTCTTATCTGAATTTTATTACAAAACAACAAAAGTTTACTTGTTGCTAACATTAGCTCGCACGTTAAATGGAGGAGGACGTCATTTTGATAAAATGGTCGCCGCCGTAATCCAACTAATGGGTAATGTGGGCAAATTTTCATTAATTACTCGTTCTTTTTTGTGTTTTAAGTCTCATTTTCTTTAATTTATGTAAGTACAATTGTTATAAAAGGAAAATATATCATCCAGATCAACTTATTCAGCCATTTTAGCCATTTTTTAATCTTTAAAAGATGATTTTTATTCTTTGTCAGTTATAAATATAGCATTAGCATATATCACAGTATAGGAGAATGTAGGAGATAAAATAAATAAGGCTTATTAGCTATAAACTCACTAGTATTACTGTTAAACCAGCTAATTATCTTACACTTGATGAAGTAAAAGTCATGCTATCTTCAAAATAAAGCTAAAAAACACACAAGTAGGAGTAATGTTAGCATACTTGTTATGCTAAAATGGTCCATTTAAGAGTAATACATAACATTAGCCTAGCTATAATATTATCTGATAAAGTATGGGGTCATTTTAGGATAGATAAGAGTAACTTGATCCATGATAATACATCATAATGTTTATTTATTTATGATTGAACATCTGAATGTGCAAAAATCAGAAAAATGGCGTGACGTCACGGTAAAAAGCCGATAAAGCGTCGCGAATCGATACGTAATCAATAAGCTGATTGAAAAGCATCTCTGAGGGAATTCATAAGAAATTAATGCAGGTGTTTTGCGCGCGTGCACGCGAGCGACACACAGTGATGGTGGCGGTACTGATGCAGGGCACGGGAGCGCGCCGCGGCATCGTGCACGGGAGCGCGCCGCCTGTATTTGCCAGTGAGGACGATGCGGTTGTCTCTGCGTCTCATCTCCGGGCTCTCCCTCCGCACACCCCGCTGGTAGGACACACCGACACCCGGCCGCACCTCCGCCGCACCTTCCCCGCAGAGACCGCCGGTGTCACCGCCGCAGAGGGGAGGCCCGTGCACCGACTCCGGGACGCAGCGCTGCGGGTTGATCCGGTTTGGCCATGGCGCAGCGGAGGAAGCCCGCAGACGCTCGGCTCGGGTGAAGGACGCGGTGCGCTGCGGTGAAAACTTCGCAGGACGCGTGATTTTCTCCTTCAGGTCTCCGGTAATGATCTGAGGGTGTGTTGTGGGACAACCGTCGCGGCCCTGCCAGACCTCCCTCTGGGCACCACCCTGCCTCAAAGAGACCCCCTCCGCATCCACGTCCTGTCGTTTGTTTATTTGTTTATTTGTATTTGCGTGAACCGCAGCCCGCAGACATGATGGATGCGTCGGAGTGCGGGGTGAGGGTGATGTGTCGCTTCAGGCCGCTGAACGAGGCCGAGATCACCCGAGGAGACAAATACATCCCCAAATTCAAAGAGGACGACACGGTGGTGATCGCGGTGGGTCTGTCACTGTTGTTGTTGTTGTTGTTGTTGTTGTGGTGATATTCATGTTGTTTACGTGTCTGTGTGCAGCTGACAACACAAACACTGCAGTGAATCTGGAGGAAGAAAGTCACCTGGAGCTCTGCAGGCAGGCTGGAGATGCCAAGTGCGCAGTGAGCCTGTCGTCCTGCAGACTGTAGATGGATGTTATATATAAATACATCCTGTAATCACTGTGCTCGGGCTTCAGGAGGCTCCTCTCTGCAGGAGAGATTAAAAAGGGAACACAAATAAATAGGAAAATATAGGAAAGAGAGTCAGAAGAGACGATGTGACATCATTACGTTACCTACAGATCATCTGTGAGTCTGCAGGAAGTTTGAGTCTGCAGCTGTATGTGTCTTTAATCCTAAAAATATGCTCTGATCAGAAGTAAAACTCCAGCAGTCGGTGTAAATAAAGTTCATGTAGTCCTTCTACAGCGTGATAGGCCATTTAAAATAGCTTAGAAATATAAATAAAAAGAAAAAATGGCCGCTATGATACAGCTAAAAGGTAAAATGAGCGGATTTGTATCAATTATCTCTGACTTTTTATTGTTTTTAATCTTATTTTGCATACTTTCTAAAAGTGCAGTTGATATAAAAGGTAAATAAATCATCCAAATCTACTCATTCAGCCATTAACGACATTTTAAATGCGATACTTTGCTTTAAAATATGGAGAACATGTTGGAGATGATGAGCAGAAACGAGGCCGAGGCTGCTGTGAACCTGCTGTTGGTCCTGTTGAGTCATGTTCACACCAACACGACTCAGCCAGCGTTTAAACATCCTGAAGATCTGATCAGATACTTTTCTTATGTTTATTAAATACAAACAAACACCATGGTACTTTTAGAGTGCTAAAACCAGTGGTAGAATGTACAAGGTTGAGGTACTTGTACTTATGTCGAGTATTTCCATTTTTTCTTCCGCTCTGCTACATGTTGGAGGCAAATATTGTAGTTTTTACTCATCTACACTTTAGTTACTAGTTGCTTTGCAGATTACATGCTGCACACATGTTATATATGTTTTTACTTGTACGTGTACTTTTGATACCAAAGTACATTTAATATCAGATACTTTCAGACTTTTACTCGAGTACTAACACACTACACTACTACACAATATCTTTACTTCAACTCTCGGATACTTTTTACAACACTGGTGAAAACAACGGACCTAAAATGGACGACAGATTCTAGTGAATCTTTATGGACCAATCAGAACCGAGCTGAGCTGTGATGCATGTAAACATGTTGTGAAAAAAGAAACAAACACAATGTTAAAATCCAACTTTAACACTATGAAGTAATGATAATTTAGATATCAGAGGTCGAAGGTCGAACTCACTCTGACTCACCGTTATAAAAGTGCTGATTCAGGGAGATCAATACTGTGTTTGTCCACAGTGTGAATCACTGAGATACACGAGACTTTGTGCCAGAAAATTGAGATAATTTATTGAAAATAGTGATTTTATTACACGCAGCTCCAAAAAGGCCTCATTGCATTCAGTTTCTCCAGGAGGAGCCAGTCTGAAAAACAATTTATTAACCTCCGCTTAAATAGAAATCTTTGTTTTCTTACAAAAACTGCTCCTGAGAAGTCCTAGATGTTGTGTTTTCCCACCTGTCCTTGAACACAGCATCATAGTTACATCTAAAAAAAAACAACAAAAGGAAAATCATGGCATAGAAATAAAAAAAATCCACCTAAATCTGTCAGCCTGATTTATCTGATCAGTCATATTTAAAACAGTTCGGCGTCGTCACGTCCTCCAGCTGCATTATCGCCCAGGACCAGAAACTGCTCGTCACGGCCTCTCGCCATCAATCAAGCTGCAGAAACACATTACCGAGGTCGAACGCGGTGATACTGTTCGTGTCAGTGGTTTCTCTGCTTTATCTCGGGGTTCAGAGGGAGCGAGAGTGCTGCTGTTGCTGCCTCCAAGTGCTGAGAGCTGCTTTTCAGAGCGACGAGGCTTTTACCCCCCCGAGAGACCGAGTCAGGAGTTGGACGAGGGCGGCAGGAGTGATGGATGATCAGACCGAAAGATCCTGGAAGCTACTGGAGCATCCAGAGCTCAGGACTTCTAATTTTAAAACACCAAAGTGATAGAAACGAGCATCACGTGCCTGACATGATCAATATATTCGACAGGCTCAGGAAATGCTGCTTGTACAGTTTCAGCTGCTGCTGAACATACATACAGTGTTTTGAAGTAACATGAGGATTTATTAATAGATCTGCTGTCTTTTAACTGTTTTCAGGTGCCTTTCTCTCTTTTCTAGACTGTTTAGGATATTTTTAGATCATTCTGGCAGATAATCCTGCTCGTTTTATTGTGTTTCTCTTGATAAACGTTCATAGAACTGTTTTTAATAAGAAGGACGAGAAACTCTTTACAAAAATGTTTACCTTTGCCGGATAAATGTCTTGAAATAACCAAACAATAAATGAAAATAACCAGCGTACGCTTAAAAGATTGTGCATTTTAACCAGACTCCTCAAATCTTATTTTGTCGAAATGTCAAATGTTTTCCACGACTCAAAACTTCAGAGAAACATAATGAGAGGACTGAAGACTTGACTCAGACTTGATTCAAGGTCTTGACTTGGCTTGGGCTTTATTAGAGTACTTGAGACTTGACTAGGACTTGCTTTGATGATTGAGACTTGGCTTGGACTTTATCAGAGGTCTTGAAACTTGATTCAATGATTTGAGACATGATGCGATGAGTTGAGACTTGTCTTGGACTTGATTCAAAGACTAGAGACTTGACTAGGAATTGCTCTCATGATTGATACTTGACTTGGACTTTATTAGAGGACTTGAAACTTGACTTTGACTTGATTGAAGGACTTGAGATTCCATGACTTGTACTTCATTCGAGGTTTTAGCACGACTTGGACTTTACTAGGGGTCTTGAAACTTGATTCAATGACTTGAGACTGTACTAGGACTTGATTCAAGGTCTTGACTCGTCTTGGACTTTATTAGAGGACTTGAAACTTGACTTTGACTTAATTCAAGGACTTCAGACTTGATTCCCTGATTTGAGACTTGACTTGGATTTTCTTCAAGGACTCGAGACTCGATGCACAAGTCAAAACTTTGAAAAAACATAATAATTTCATTCAGCAGTAGTTTTGCCCCGTTTGCCCCCGTCTGCTTTGGGAAGATGTGGAGTTGTGTTATCATGTTGTCGTGCTGTTTTCTTGTGTTTTCTGAAAACAAATCCAGTTTTTTGCCAAATAAAATCAGTTGAAGAAAAGTGAAGATAAAGTGTCCTGCCGAGCTTTCATTGTCCTGCTGTTAATAATGTCTGTGTTGGTTTGTAACAGAGTAAACCCTACGTGTTCGACCGCGTGCTGCCTCCCAACACGTCGCAGGACCAAGTGTACGACCAGTGTGCCAAACAGATCGTTAAAGGTACGAAGGTTTAAATCTGCTGGAGGGAACGTTATGAAACACCGTCTTTATGTAACTGTAATCTATTGTATATCAGATTTAAGACTTAATCCTCCTTCTGTCTTTTAATCCTCAACTATCTTGTTTGCATCAGTATTTTTGTACAGCTAATGAATGACTTCACTTTACTTGAGACTTGATTCAGAGACTTAAATATTTGTCTTCATTGAAACTTGTGACTTGACTTTGACCTAATTCGAGGACTTCAGATTTGACTATGATTTGATTCAAGGACTTGGACTTGACTTGGACTTGAGTCATGGATTTGAGACTTGAGACTTGAATTGGGGATTAAAGAATCGATTTGGACTAATTCAATGACTTGGGACTTGACCGAGACTTGACATTCAGACTTGAGACTTGAATTGGACTTAATCTGATGACATTAAACTTGTCTTTGACTCGATTCAAGGACTTGAGACTCGACTTGGGATGTGATTTAAGGACTTTATACCTGATTTGAGGACTTGAGACTTGACTTGGACTTGATCAAATGTCTCAAGACTTTACTTAGACTTAATTGTATAAGTGGAGGCTTGACTTGGACTTGATTAACAGACTTGAGACTTGACAAGGACCTGATTTGATGACTTCAGATCCAACTTGGACTTCATCCCATGATTTTAGACTTGACTTAGACTTGCTTCAAGGACTTAAGACTTGATGTGGACTTGATTTGAAGACTCAAAACTTGACTTTGACTTGATTAGATGTCTCATGAATCGACCTGGACTTGATTCTCTTGCATCAAACGTGTTTCCGTGTCGTTCCAGATGTGCTGGGCGGATACAACGGGACCATCTTCGCCTACGGACAGACGTCCTCTGGGAAGACACACACCATGGAGGTGAGTGAACCTCTGACTCTGTACTGTAACTGTTATCTATCAATCGATAAACGCTGGAGTCAAAGCCATTGTGTAAAGCCAGTGACCTTTATTTTGAGCTCTCGCCTCCATCAGAGGATTACAGCACAGCAGGCATTGTGTAACAGACTTACTGCCAACAGTAAATCCAGTCAAGAATATACGATGGCTGAGCTTTGAGGAATCAAACGCCTGATAGCAGAGAGCTTCTTGTACCAGGAAGGTTCACTTCCTGCAAACACTCACGTACGAATTCACTGTTTTTCCAGTCGATTTTAAGTAAAATAAGTAGCGTTCCTGGCAGAGACAGTCCTCAAATGAGATCAGCATCAAGCATCTTTACTTCAGTGGCAGATTAATCCACCAAGACAGCAGCTTAAACCTCTTTTTAATTCTCTGATCTGATCTGTGATGAGAAAAACCTCTGAGTCACTGTCTTTACATTAAGTTTTAATTCCACCTCTGAACCCCGATGTTCCTCTTAAAACTCTTCAAGTTTCCTCAAAGTTTCATAAAAACACGAACAAGCATTAAAACGTCGGTATGTTGGTGCGTTCAGGGGAAACTGCACGATCACCAGCTGATGGGGATCATCCCTCGCATCGCCCACGACATCTTTGACCACATCTACTCCATGGACGAGAACCTCGAGTTTCACATCAAGGTCAGAACGATTAATCCTGCGTGTCTGAACAATTATGTTTGATATAGAAGTGGACAAGTAAAAAACGAGTAGACGTTAAAAGTTTGGAGTTTCTCTGCAGGTTTCCTATTTTGAAATCTACCTGGACAAGATCAGAGACCTGCTGGACGGTGAGAAACACTATTTATCTCAAGTTAATAACAAAATAAGTTAAATTGATGTGAATGAAGTCAGTTTTTAAGAATCTGTGTTTGACTTTGTTGATCTTCGTTCTGTTTAAAGTGTCGAAGACGAACCTGGCCGTGCATGAAGACAAAAACAGAGTGCCATATGTCAAGGTTGGTATTTTAGCCATGTGCGATTATGTTGTTATTTCTGTATGTTCAGTTTGTGCTTCAGACCACGTGATCATGATCCTGAGTCACATGAATGATTGATGGAGTGACTCTGTGTCTCTCTGTCAGGGTTGCACTGAGCGTTTTGTGTCCAGTCCAGAGGAGGTGATGGACGTCATCGATGAGGGCAAATCCAACCGACATGTAGCAGTGACCAGTATGTACCTTTATTGATTTCTTTCTCCCACTTTTAACTTATCTTTTATATCTAATTGCTGAAATTAGTTTTTTTTTATCATCTTCCAGACATGAACGAGCACAGCTCTCGCAGCCACAGCATCTTCCTCATCAACATCAAGCAGGAAAACGTCGAGACGGAGAAGAAACTGTCGGGGAAGCTCTACCTGGTCGACCTGGCTGGCAGCGAGAAGGTCGGTTGATAATCAGTGAAAGGTTTTAGCTGTTAATGAATCATATTGTTGATGTGAAATCTGCATGCTGTCTGGTTGAACAGGTCAGTAAGACGGGAGCAGAGGGCGCCGTGTTGGACGAGGCGAAGAACATCAACAAATCTCTGTCGGCGCTGGGAAACGTCATCTCGGCTCTCGCCGAGGGAACAGTAAGTCTCTCCTCGTCTCCTCTGTCTCCATGTATCTGAAGGATGTAAATGAAAGGTGTGACAGCGACATGTTTACTTGTCAGAAAACCCACGTGCCGTACAGAGACAGTAAGATGACCCGGATCCTGCAGGACTCTCTGGGGGGAAACTGCCGCACCACCATCATCATCTGCTGCTCGCCGTCCGTCTACAACGAGGCCGAGACCAAGTCCACGCTCATGTTCGGACAGAGGTACCAGAACTTGTAAACTGCATCAGGTTTTGTAGAACAGTGGAGTTGTATTTGTTTTATATGTATTTCCTGTATAAGCTATGTAATGACGCTTGATTCGACACTTGACTGAACACCGGGCGGAGGTGTTTCACTGTCCTCTCTGGTCTGATGATGATGATTTCTTGTAAGCACACCCGAGAATGATGTCACGTAACACCCTGGAGTAAATGTCAACGTCACTGCAGCAAGATGAACAGTCGAAACTACCTGAGGTGCAAAAAAAACAAGGTTTCAGATGCTGTGTTGTTATTTTCTTTCATATATATGGGACATTTGTTGTGAAATGCTCAGATAATAAATGTAACAGACAATACGACTGTCAGAGTTGAAGGTTTAACTCATCGTCACTAACCAATCCTTACATTTTGTACTGTACAATAATGAGTCATTCATTTAGACTTTGGCTGACGTCAGCGCTGTAAACTAGCAACCAGATGGCTTTGAGTTTCCTGCGGTGTGTCTGTGTTTGTGTCTATTTATAGATCCTTCTGATGAAACCCCTCCACACCTTGGTTTGATTTTGCTCTGGCACAGCAGTCCAAGCACAAGCTGCTATCATGTTTTTCTCTTCTAAAACTCAGAATAATCCACAATATTCTCGTTTCCTGTTTGTTGTTATTAACGATATTTTGCGTGACCAGTGTTTTGTGTTTGAAGCGCGTCCAAACAAAGAACAGCTGTAGAAAGCCTCCACCAAGTCTCGGGGAAAACAGTGTCCGAGTTCAAAGTGCTTATGTAACAAACCACAAAGTAGCATCAGTGATCGGGGGGATGACTGATGACAATTACTGTGCAGCCATCTGCCCTCTGCTGAGGAGAAACTGAGAGGAAATGAAGAGTTTCAATCCAAAATGGGATTACGACAGCTGAGCGAACACGACAGAATGATGTGGGAGTTTACCAGAAAGGACTTGTGAAAAGCTAGAGGGTGTTTTAATACATCCCACTAATACGTTTCATGAAATACAAAAGTAAAATGTGTCAAATATCTTTTCAACGTCTGTTTTAGAGCCAAGACCATCAAGAACACGGTGTCGGTGAACCTGGAGCTGACGGCCGAGGAGTGGAAGAAGAAATACGAGAAGGAGAAGGAGAAGAACAAGAGTCTGAAGAACATCATCCAGAGGCTGGAGGCTGAACTCAACCGCTGGAGGAACGGTGAGATACAAAGATACACTGACGACCCCTGACTAATGCTCGACAATAACACTGAGGAGCAACAAACAAACGCTACATTTAACCACGTTTGGATGAATTTAAGCACATTATTCCCTGTGAATTTTGCGTCAAAGATGAGTTTTCTTGATATTTTTGGGAAGTTTTTATACAATTCTTTGTTTGTATGATGTATTTTTTTTCTTTTAGGCGTCTTTTTTGACAATTTCTGTATTTGTCTGACGCTTGGCGACTGTTTTTTTTTAGCTCTTTGGTTGTTTAAACTGCGCACTGTTCTCACGCAGGACGAGGCTCTTCAACAGCAATGTGGACTTGTCCTGTGAGATTATTTTTAAATTTATGTTTTTAATCTTTACAAATAATATAATTTTATGGGAATAAATGAAATTCGTGAGTGTAAGCCGACAGTTTAGCGTTTAAAAAAGTTTTTTTAAACCCCCTGTGAAGCTTTTGGGGTCACTCAGTGGCTGAGATGCATTGTGGGTAATGTAGGCCCCAGGTTTTAAAAGCAGTCCACCGGTCCAGCATGGTACTCCTATAACAGCATGGTACTCCTATAACACTTTTGGACAGTGATAATCATACGATCTTCTTACTCCACACACTGTCTTCCTTTTCAAAACCTGCTGCCTACATTACCCACAATGCAACTCAGCCACAACCTCCGTAACATGTTTATTAAAATGGCACGAAATCCATGACTACTGTATATTGTGCTATCTTGACTGGGGCACGATTAAAAAGGAACTTTCTACGTCTCAAACCAGCTGAACGTCACGACGGATCGTTTAAACTCCAAGATTAAATAAACGAGTCGTGATCCTGCAGCTGTTCGTCCGAGAAGTCCTCATTATCATCCTTCGGATACGCGGTTAATTACAACCTAATTATACATTTAACATCATGTAATGTAGATGAATCGCACAACAATATTTACACAGGTTTAGATCGTATTCAAACACACTATCGAGGTCGTTACAGTGTGTGTTGTTGTGTCTCTACTCCACACTATCTTCCTCTCTTAGGAGACTGCGGTCTCTCCTCCTCAGCATCCTCGCCCTTTTTTCCATCTCTGTTGCATGGTAACCATTTAAACCCCACCGCTCTCTCTCTCTCTCTCTCCTCTTTCTTTTAATGTCTCTCTCCCTCGATCCCTCTCCCTCTCTGGTCTTTGTTTTTTTAATCTTTTAATTCCCTTGCGGATGTCGATAACACTCCCCCTCCTTAGCAACAAATCAGCTCAGCTGCAGCCTGTGAAGCCTACACACACACACACACACACACACACAGACACACACACACTATGCTGATGCAGTGTTTCTGACATGAGTCAGCCGCTGGCTCCGTGCCGAGCCATTTAAATGGAGCAGCTCTTCACCTCTTCAGTCTCTCCACGTCTCCTCGTTCCCCGCTGGCTTTCATCTCACCTCAATTAAAAAGTCAATAAATATTACAGGATCAATTCTTTTTATCTACTGAAGTCACACGGCTGCTGACAGGCTGTGCACACACACAACAACACACAGCTAAAGATGATATCACACTGCTGTAACAGGATGTTTGGTGCAATAAACTACGGAGGACCGAAACTGGCAAAGTCAAAAATAAACAAATGGCTCGATAAAGATATTAATAAACCATTAGATTCACCAAAAATATGATAAAAACATTAAAAAAACAATATATATATATAAATATAACAAACAATAAAATAAAGTACAACAGACCGCTGTGTGTTTATTAAAAGTTTGGATGAGTAACAGGTGAGTTGTTGTTGTTACAGGTGAAGATGTTCCTGAGGAGGAGCAGCTGAGCGCCAAAGATCAGAAGAGCATCGAGCCGTGCGACAACACTCCCGTCATCGACAACCTGCTGCCGGCCGGAGGAGGCGTCTCCGTCACCGGCGACGAGCGGAGCAGATACGAGGAGGACATCACCAACCTGTACAAACAGCTGGACGAGAAGGTGAGACTGAGTCCACACCTCCGTCATTGTAAGGCCAATCTGAACTGCACTTTATTTTGGTAGTATCGCTCTATTTTGAATTTATCTAAAAGTATTTAAGTCCAGATATTTAGGCAATGAATTCATGAGTTTATAAATGTGTGATAAATTGATATTTCAGTTTTCAATTGTTTATCAATTTATGACACATTTGATAAATGTGTTAATTTTAAAATATATAGGCATGAATTGAATTACAACCCATGAAATAAATGGATATTTCTGTTTTAATTTGCTTATTAATTTATTACAGTTAAATAAATGGCGACATTTTGGGGATTTTGGCAACTTCGCTCCTCCGATAGCTTCTGAAAAACCTGTGTAAAGATAATAAAAAGAAGTTAAAGTGATACAGTGATCCCGAAAAAAGCCAAATTAATTTAGATTAGAAAAAAAAGATTAATTAATGTGATTTCACTACAAATAATCTTGATATATCTGCTTAAAAAATCTAAAATAATAATATTTTTTTTGCATTTTCTTATCGTAACTTGACATTACTTATAATAACTACTACTATTATTAATATTTCTGCAGGATGATGAGATCAACCTGCACAGTCAGATGTCTGAGAAGCTCAAGGAGCAGATGCTGGACCAGGAAGAGGTTCGTCTCCCACACCATGAAATTATTTGATATTAAAATGTGTCTCTGTGTATTTACATTTTTACCTACACCATATGTCCTTCTTAGCTGCTGGCGTCGACGCGGCGCGACTACGAGAAGATCCAGGAGGAGCTGTGCCGGCTGCAGATTGAGAACGAGCTGGCCAAGGAGGAGGTGAAGGAGGTGCTGCAGGCGCTGGAGGAGCTGGCCGTCAACTACGACCAGAAGAGCCAGGAGGTGGAGGAGAGAGACCACACCAACCTGCAGCTGACCGAGGAGCTGCAGCACAAGGCGGTGAGTCGACTGCACAAAATCAAATGTTTCAAAATTACCTAATGCAACAAGGACTACATTTCCCATCACCCAACATGTTACATTATGGTGGTTATACTTGTAGGCGTTGCTGTCGGCGGTGCAGAGGGAGCTGGGTCAGCTGCAGGAGCTGAACGGCCTGCAGAGGAAGAGAGCCGCCGAGGTCCTCAACCTGCTGCTGCGTGACCTCGGCGACATTGGCGCCATCATCGGCACGAGCGATGTCAAGAGCGCCGCAGTGAGTACAAACACACGAGCTTTCACGTCATCTTTCACGCTCATAACCTAAACTTCCTCCTCCTTCAGTCCTCAGAGACGAAGGGGAACGGCTCGGCGGTGGAGGAGGAGTTCACTCTGGCTCGTCTCTACATCAGTAAGATGAAGTCGGAGGTGAAGTCTCTGGTGAACCGCAGCAAGCAGCTGGAGAGCGCTCAGGCCGACGCCCACCGCAAGATGCAGGCCAATGAGAAGGAGCTGGCGTCCTGTCAGCTGCTCATCTCACAGGTAAACAGGGACAAACAGGGACAGGGACACATGCGAGTCTTAAATCTGTCGTGTTTGAGCATTGTTGCTCTTTTACATCAAAATTAAAGATGTGTTTATGCACATATTCCCATAATTAATTACTCTGGGGTCGTGACTGGACTTTTAAATACATTTTAACAACATTTGACCCCACAAAGGAGTTCGTTAAAGTCCGATGGAAGCATCAGAGAAGTTAAATTTTATATATAACTTCTTAATATTCTTGATATTCTGACCGTTTTCTCATACAGTATTTAGACAGTACACACTTCCAATCACTGTTACTCAATTGCAAAGTGTCTTGCATCAAAATTAGGTCGCCTTTGTAGCAGAAATGTTCAATTATTTACGAAATTGTTGCCCATTGACTGGAGCAAACTAAGAAAGAGGCTACAGACTTCCCTATTACTTCTTTTCCTTCTGATGCAATAACTCAAAGTTACTCTGGATGAATGACCTCATGATATTTCTCTTGCTATATTCGGGGTAACCATCAATGGTGTTCGTGTTTTCTCCTCTGTGTGCAGCACCAGGCCAAGATCAAGTCTCTGACTGACTACATGCAGAACATGGAGCAGAAGAAGAGGCAGCTGGAGGAGAGTCAGGACGCTCTGACCGAGGAGCTCGCCAAACTGCAGGCTCAGGGTCGGTACACGGCAAGACGAACTCTAATCTCTGCAAACTCTTTAAAAACAAATAACCATCCTGTTAGTTGAAAGATGTCACGGTAGAGTCAGTGAAACACCTGATATGTCAAGTGTCTTCTTTGTTGGTTTTCAGAGAAGAGACACGAGGTGTCTGGAGAGGAGAAGGAGAAGGAGGACATCGGTAGACTGGATGGAGATGATGACATCAAGGTGAGGAGACGTGGACCTGAACATCACCGCCGTCTGTTCACTGCTGGAAACTGCAACAGTGAAATGATGTTGAACGATCATGCGTTTCTAATGTGCTTCTTTGTCTCTGTTTCCTCCAGAAAACACTGGAGGAGCAGCTGGAGAACCACAGGGAGGCTCATCAGAAGCAGCTCAGCCGCCTCCGAGATGAGATTGAGGACAAACAGAGGATGCAGGACGAGCTCACAGAGTGAGGACACACACAGACACACACACACAGACACACAGTGTGACGTACAAGCACAGCAGGTCATGATTTAACCAACAGCTCGAGAAAAACACTTAAAATTTAACTCAATAATATTTGAAAATGTTAAATCCAGTGTCATCCATCTTCAGTTTCACAAGTCCTCCATTCATTACAGAGGATTTCATTTAACACACAGTTCAAGGTTTAACTTGAGCCTGATTTCCACTCAAGTACATTTTCAAAGAGACTGTTGAGGGACATGAGTGTGTGAAGTGAAGCTCGGTGGCTCGATGAATAAAGCTGCTGCATGAAAGTCATTAACTTGTGGGCTCAAAGTCAGTTTCCAATCTCAGGTTTTCAAAGCTTCAAGATGAGCTGGGGACGGACTTTTAGCACCGATGAGAATTAGTTCAGTAGGTTAAGAAGCTCCATTTGAATGTGAGACGAGTGTTCAAGCATTGCTTTGACTTTAAAGGCCAATTCACTTTTAAACGAACTAATAGAAGGAGAAGGACAAACAGAGCTCTGTCTGTCTGGACCACAGGTTTGTTTTTTTCTGGTGATCCATTTTCTAAATCTGATCTAAATTGTAGAACCGAGTCAAATTGAAAATGTGTGTGAAATTGGATGAAAAAAAAGTTTTGTCAAGAGATTTTTTCTTTTTTCTTTTTTTTTTTAATTCAGGAGGAATTTTTTTTTTTTTTTCATTTGTAAAAACCAAGTCAAAAAGAAAATTTTCAATAGATTTTTGTTCATTTTTTTTTTCCGAAAAACAAAAATGGGGGAATGTAATTTTTTGGGGGGCAGTAATGTTTTTTTTTTTTTAATTGAGGGGAAATGTTCATTTGTTCATTTGTAGAATCCGAATCAAAAAGAAAATTTATGACATTTTTTTTTTATTCAGACAAATGTTTTTGCTTTTGTTTTTTGTGAAGTGAAACCAAAGGAAAAATAATAATTTCTGAAAATTTTCCGAACATGTCTGAACGTTTCCGAAAATATCCGAAAATTCCAAAGAATCTCTGAAAATACTGAAGAATTTTCGAATTTCAGGAGGAATGTTTTTTTCATTTGTAAATCTGGGGACAAAATGAAATTTTTTGGAGCAGAATTTTTTGATTTTCTTTAAATTGAGGGAAAAAAATTTCATGTGTAAAAACATATTAAAAACGTAAATTCCAAAGAATTTCCAAAAATTCCCGAAGAATTTCTGAAAATTCTGAAGATTGATTTTTATTCAGATGAATTTCTTTGGTTTTTGTGAAGTGAAACAAAGGGAAAAGAAGAATTTCTGAGAATTCCGAAGATTTCCGAAAATGTCCGGAGTTTTCCAAAGATTGCCTCTTGACTTAAATATTAAAGTCTTTAAGTAGAGTTGAAACCAAATTTCAGGAGGAAGGGTTTTTATATTCACAAATCTGGGGACGAAAAGAAATTTTAGGGGGCAGATTAATTTTTTTAAATTGAGGGGAAATTTTTTTCATATGGAAAAGCCAATAAAAAAAGATTTCCAAAAATTTCAAAGAATTTTTGGAGAATTTCCAAAAATTCTGAATAACTTCCGAGGGGGGAAATATATGAATATTTTTTTATTCAGATGAAATTTTGGGTTTTTTTTTTTGTGAAGTGAAACTAAAGGAAAAGATTAATTCCGAAGATTTCCGAAGATTTCCGAAAATGTCCTAAGTTTTCCGAAGATTTACGGAAATTCCCAAAGATTTTCAAAGAACTTCCGAGGAATCTCTGAAAATTCTGAACATTTTCCGAAATGGAAAAAATGAAAGAACTTTGTCTTTTACTATGTGTGAAATTGAGTGAAAAAAGACTCTTGGCTTATTATCCCTTCTTGTCGTCCTCTCCCAGTCTGAACCAGGGTCTCTTGTTGGAGCAGGAGAGGCTGATGTCGGACTACGACAAATTGAAGGCTGAAGAGCAGGAGAAGGATGCCAAGCTGCAGAAACTCATGTAGGTTCAAACAACTACTGTATGTGTTCTGTAAATGTTTGAGTTAAATCTCTGGTTCTCTGTTTTCTGTCCAGAGAGCTGAATGAACAGAGGGAGCAGGCCAGAGAGGACCTGAAGGGCCTGGAAGAGACTGTGGTGAGTGTCTCTGACTCATGTAGGTAGCTGAAACTGTTTGGAAGCAGTTTGAAGCTGAATCTGAGAGAGAATGGACTTCTACCCCCTGAAAAATGAAAAAAATGCTGTTTTAGGATACCACATACCCCCCTCTGTACTCTACCCTAATTGGTACAGTCTGGGTTCCCCTGAGTATAAATTAAATTGGAGTCTTCCACTTCCTGTTTGACAGATGGCCATTATGCCTGGAGGTAACCCAGAATAGAGCACATGCTACAAACATTTTCATACATTTGAATGTTGTAATGCAGCTTTCATTTTAAATATTTTCATTATATCATCCAACGATGATAACTGTATTAATACAACTACCCAAAATGTTAGCACTAGGCTCATTCTCTCTTGCCTTAGTATTATAGCTGTGAAATCCTTAAAAGACAATCTCTTATGCTTCAGGTATGGCAACAGGCTGGATTTGAAACCAGGGTACTACAGCACTGGTGTCTTATAGTCGTGTAACAAATCCACCATGCCACCGAGTGCCCTTCACTGTACACCTTCCTCTCTGACTGCTTTTTAAGTCTTCAATTTGGGTGTTGGACTTCTAAAACCACTGAACCTCATAGGAACCAAACTCACAACGTCTGAAACTCGAAACAATCCTCTTAACACATGAGCTACTACATCAGAATTTTGACCAACAACACTTCCTTCCTATCCTTCCTTCTCCTGTTAGCTTTCTTAAGATAAGTTGAGGATTGAACTCACAATCGTCAGAACTTCTGAGAAGTCTTCTAACAGACTTAGCTATTTCACCTGAGGTACTTCTCTTCTGTTTCTTAGAGTTTTTCACTTTTTCTTTTGTGCAAACAACTTTAAAATTCAAAGACTTGAGCAAGGATCAAACAGATGTCCTTAAGATCTCCAGGGTAGGCTTCTCACATCCTGAGCTATTTGATCTGTGTGATTTAATGTTTCTTGAAGCTTTTTTGGCCTCCCTCTTGTTGTTGGACTTCAAAATTCTTAAAGTCATCTGAGGATGGGACCAACTTCCATCCTCAGACTTTGTGATCAGCCCAGCAACAACAAGAGCTAGTGGATGTGAGAGATTTTCATGGCATCGAACTCACAAACTCAAAACCTGAAAGAAGCACCTTATCAACTTGCGCTAGCTTGTCAGGGACATTGGTAAAGGATTTCTCACAACTTGTTCAAAAGAAGCCTGAGTATTGAACCTAGAACCTTAAATATAATGGGGACAAAATTACATTTTTAGGGGCAGAATTTTTTTTTTAAATTGAGGGGAAATGTTTTTTCATGTGCAAAAACCGATTAAAAAAGTAAATTTCTGAAGAATTTCTGGGGGATGAAAAATATGAAGATTTCTTAAAGTCGGACAATTTTTTAGTTTTTTGTGAAGTGAAATTAAGGAAAAAGAATTTCCTAAATTTCTGAATATTTCCATTATTTCCGAAAACCTCCGAAGATTTCCAGAAAATTTTGAATAATTTCCCGGGGATGAAAAATATGAAGAATTTTTTTTTTAAGTCGGACAATTTTTTAGTTTTTTGTGAAGTGAAACCAAAAAATTCCCAAAAACTTAGGAAGATTTCAAAAAATTCCGAGGAATTTTCAAACTCAAAATTTCAAAGAAGCACCTTATCAACTTGCGCAATTTTGTCAGGGACATCGGTAAATGATTTCTCACAATATGTTGTTCAAAAGAAGCCTGAGTATTGAACCTAGAACCTCAAAAGTAAATCTGGGGACAAAAATACATTTTTGGGGACAGAATTTTTATTTTTTTTAAATTGAGGGGAAATGTGTTTTTCATGTGCAAAAACTGACTAAAAAAGAAAATGTCTGAACAATCTCTAAAATTTTCGAAGAATTTCCGAGGGGGAAAAAAATATGACGAATTTTTTTTTTTAAGTCAGACAGATTTCTTGTTTTTTGTGAAGTGAAACCAAAGGCAAAAGAAGAATTTCTGAAAAAATTTCCTAAATTTTCCGAAGATATCCGAAAATTTCCTAAGGTTTCCGAACATTTTCGAAAATGTTCCGATAATTCCCAAAAAAAATTTCAAACTCAAAACTTCAAAGAAGCACCTTATCAACTTGCGCTATTTTGTCAGGGACATTGGTAAAGGATTTCTCACAACTTGTTGTTCAAAAGCAGCCTGAGTATTGAACCTAGAACCTCAAAGGTTTGAAAAACTTCTCATGATAATCACTTTCTTTTTGTTCTCTCAGGCCAAAGAGCTGCAGACGCTTCACAACCTACGCAAACTCTTCGTTCAGGACCTCACCACGCGGGTCAAGAAGGTACATCACCTTCCCCTGGTTGTGTTCATGTGAATCATTTTTCTGACAACACTGGTGTGACGTTGAACCTGTGGTCTGGGTTTTCAGAGTGCTGAGCTTGACTGTGAGGAGGGACTCGGCAACGTGGCCCAGAAACAGAAGATCTCCTTCCTGGAGAACAACTTGGAGCAGCTCACCAAGGTCCACAAGCAGGTAAAGTCATAAAAATGCTGTGGTATAGAAGTATGAAGTGGTAAAAAATGGAAGTACAGTCACCTTTAAATTATAAGTACATGTACTCTGTCACTTTCCCCCTCTGCCCTCAGCTGGTTCGGGACAACGCAGATCTTCGCTGTGAGCTGCCAAAGCTGGAGAAGCGTCTGCGTGCCACGGCCGAGCGAGTTAAAGCGCTTGAGAACGCCCTGAAGGAGGCGAAGGAGAACGCCATGAGGGACCGCAAGCGCTACCAGCAGGAGGTGGACCGCATCAAGGAGGCAGTCCGGGCCAAGAACATGGCCAGGAGGGGGTTCTCCGCACAGATCGGTGAGCTGACGGACAGATTGTTGGACAGAGGTCAAATGAAATCTACGTTACTGAATTTGTTTCTTTGTGCCACAGCGAAGCCCATCCGGCCAGGCCATCATCCACTGTCATCCCCCATCACCAGCTCCATCAGGGCCGGAGGAGTCTACGCCCACAACTGAAACCACAACTGCAAGTTTAACCCTGTGAGTACAGTCGGTAGATCATGAAGAAATGCCTTGCTATTCTTAAAATTCTGTTGCTCATGAAAAGTTACGTGATAAAAATATGAATTGTGGGGAGCTCTGTGGATCACAGCTGCAGTCGGGTTGATAAACAGGAGTGAACATGAATCCCAGAAGTTAAAACTCTGAGCTCTCCTCCCGTCGGTAAACGTCTCCAGATTAGAGCAGAATCTGATGTGACTCCAGGTGTTTATTCCTCCAGAAGGTCTGGATCTTTGATTTGATAGATAGCCCCCTAGTGGCAGAAATGACATATTGTGCTTTTAACTGATGAATGAAAATATGAATCTAAAACCATAAACTTGAGGGAAAAAATGTGTCACAATCTCATTAAACCTTTGTTTCTTCCTTCAGACAGACCATAAACAACTCGACGCATGCCCACCGCCTCACTTGGAACCACAAGCCCCGCCCCTCCCGTTGGAGCACCAATGGGAGGCCATCACAACAGACTGTCACCGCTCAGAGAAGCATCGTCCAAACATCCATCGTGTATATAACTGATATGAGATGTAAACATATTTAGTTTGCTGAATGTCAGAGGCCTCACTTACAAAATGTTTTGCTTTATGTCCTAAATTATTCTTTTAGGCGAAAACTGACCGATCAAAAAACAATTTTATGATTCTTCTGATTATAAATTTTCTTATTTATATTCAAAATTATGCAACAGAGTAAATAAAGCGTAACATTTATAAATGAGGCCCTGAGTTTCTTTCTGAATGATGATAACAAAAAATTTGAGAAATCGTCGTCACCTGAGCCAAAGTTCTGCAGGTGACTCGTTGCGTTAGTGTTTCTGATTTATGATCGCGACTTTAAGATTGTACAGCTTCCCAAAGCTTGACGAGCCGGAGAGAAAAGGCAGTTTTATAATTTAATCTCAAACCAGCATTAATTTATTTAAAAAGAACGTTTATTCACCTTCTTGCCAAGAGCTTAACGAGAACACGACTCTCATGTCTGTCGGATAAAATGAAGGTACAGCAAGAAGCCAATTAGCTTAGCTTAGCATAAAGACTGAAAACAGAGGGAAAGTTCTAGCCTGGCTTTGTCCGGAGGTGATAAAATCAGACTACCAGCATCTCTAAAGCTCATTAATTTACATGTTATATCTCTGGAGGTTGGCACGAAAATAGTCAAGACTCAAAGCCGTTTCCAGTCCTAATGCTAAGCTAAGCTTACTAGCTCTGGTTGTAACCTCATATTTAACGTAGAGACATGAGAGTGGTGTCAATCTTTTCATCTAAGTTTCGGCAAAAAAAGGAAATAAGAGTATTCTCAAAATGTCAAATGTTTCCTGTAAGAGTGTCATATGTTTTGCAGCATGTGGGGATTTATAGTCAACGCCATTACAGCTAAAGTCTTCGAGTTTCTCACCTCGATAAAGTTCAGTTACAGTTGAGGTTGAGTCACTTTACGCGGACAGAAAAACACTTTTCCCTCGTTGAACACCCTGGTTGTATTTACGTATGTACTAAAACCTTGTATTGTCTTTGAAGTTGTCGTCGCTTTTTTGACATTTTCCCAGTTATTGTCGGCTCTGTCGTCTACCTAAAGGTGACAATCATCTCAAAACAAACACTACCAAGCTTCAGAAGGAGGTTTTTCAGTAGGAAGCAGAATGTGAATGTCATTCAAAAAGCCAAAAAAGTCCTAATTTAATTGTTCTTCATTAATGAAATCATGTTTAAAGAAAATGAACAGAGATATTCTCACAGTTTTAGGACGCTGCTGTAATGCCGAAAGGATTTGTGTATTGTACTGTCGTCCTGCAGGGACACTGACCAGCCAATCAGACGTCCCAGGACTCAGAAAACATTACTACAGTGTGGTTTGGAGACTACAGCAGGAAAAGGAAGAGAAACATATTTCTAAAATATCTGTAAAAGCTCCTGATCAGCCAATCAGAGATCTTAGGACAGACTCGAGAATTCCCCTCAAAAAACACAAAAATAAGAAGTTTGAAATCGATTTAAGCCTGAACAATCCTGGAAAAGTCTGTTTTTCACTCTTGTGCCTTTAGAATCACCAGAATAAGACTGAATTTAGTTCAGCATCTTTAGAGTTTAAACAATTAAAGGAAAGGTTCACCCAAAAATGAAACAAAAAGCAAAACAGCGTTGCATCATTCTCGTAAACAACCGAAGTAGCTGGGGACTTTTTAAAAACGTATCAAATGACCAAACAACAGAACTACGGAAGCTCTGAGATCCCAAATTGGTTTGAAACGACGTTATTTACACCCTTTTTAAAAGCTGTAGCAGCAGTCAGGTTGATAAACAGGAGTGAAGATCTCTGAGCTCTCCTCCCGTCGGTAAACGACCCCAGATCAGACAATGGATGGGAGTAGATGATGACTGAATTTCACTTTTGGGTGAACTTTTCCTTTAACTGACACTATTTTAAGATATCAAAACACCTTGCAGGGTTTCCCAGAATAACTTCTTTCTTTGAAAAATAAAAGATTGTGATCGATGATTCCCCTTTACTAATCAAAGACATCTGTGCTGCCAGTTTAGCATGTTTTCGAATCGAAAGAGCGATGATGCGAAGGGCAACTTTTCAGGCAACGGTGTGTCGGGATTGTTGCCAAAGAACATCACAGCTCAGCCCGATTATCAGCTTCTTTATTTGACATTTAACCGTTTGATTGTGGCTGTTTTGAGCGAGCAGGGCGGCTGTACACGACCAATAAATAGATGAATGTAACTGCATGGAGCTTGTGTTAGAGGCATGCTCAGGGAGGACAAACTGAGAGATATTTGTACACACCGCGCATTTACCTCATCATGATGTACATTTTGAGTTCGCAATATGTTTTTTTTTTTAGTCTGTTTCTTTCGGCTGTGGCATCTCTGAATATACCTACGACTGATGCAATTAAAGCTAATAAAGATATATATCTATTTAACTTTCATTTTTTGTCTGTTTCTTGTCCAAAAACAAGACGAAACTCACATTTTTCTTGTCGTGATATAATCTTTAATCCCTATACATATATTTCCCTCTGTAACATTGCACATTATCATCATCATCAGTGTTGGACAGAACAGACAGATGGGGGGTATTTTGGTCAGGTCACGATTAATTAAATTAATAAAAATAATCAATAAATAATAGAAAAATCTTCTCCACACAATCACATATAAAGTTCTACATATTGAATACAACAATGTAACAGGACAGTTAAACCATTGCGTCTGTACAAATAGATTTTCACATGTTTTTGTCACATATTTCACATACTTTATGATATACTGCACTTTCAGCCAACATACAGGAGAGGTTACTGACGTAACCCGGGTTCTCTGAGTCTTTAAAGGTTGCTCCTCTCCAAACCTGCGTCAAATAATATTCAACAACACCTTTTCAGAGCTCGACGTTTAAAGAGGGAATAGTATTTGTCCCAGGTGAGGTCTCGTCTTCACGGAGTCCCTTTTTCGCTCACGTTCATGAAGATGCTGGCGAACAATATTTATGTCATTAAGCCAACACACTGCACACTTTTACTGCAGAGAAAAATGAAATCTGTTGACCGTTAACAAACACTCTGGTGAACAACAAGGTCAGGGCTGGGTTTCTTTCATAAAGCAACTTTTGACTAAGACATCTTTGACAGAAAAGAGTCAAAATAATGCAGATAAAGCTGAGAAAAATGTCCAATCCGGCATTTTTTCTTCCATTTTTTAAAATCTTTTCAAGACTGAAATGTAACGATATTAAAAAGTTTGAGCCTCTTTCTTACCTAGAACTGCTACATCACAGACAACTGGAAGATGTTTTACTTCTGACTGACTCTGAAGAGACATTCACACCGTTAAGAGTCGTTAAGGTCACATGGGGGTCGTTAGTCCACCTGGTTGTCTTGTGAGAGTCACATGAGTCTTCGGATGTTCCTAACTAAATGAAAATGACCCGGAAGCTGGTTGAAATCTCTGAACACTAAGGAAACATGCTTCGATGCTTCCTTTCTTATCTCCTTTAGCGAAGAAAACACTGGACTGGGACAATTATTGTTATAATCAATTAATCATTTAGTCGAAATTTTAAAAAAAAGTGAAAAATGCTTTCCCAGATCCCAAAGTGACGTCTTCAAACTGTTTTTTTTTTTCCAAACCAACAGTCCAAAACTCAAAGACTCTTCATTTACTGTCATAAACGACAAAGAAAAGCAGCAAATCCTCACGTTTAAGAAGCTGGAACCGGACAATGTTAAATTTTTCGCTTGAAAAACGCTGAAACTGGAACTAATTTTCTTTCGATGGACTCATCGTTGCAACGCTACACTGGACAGTCCACTAGGAAAGGAAAGGAGACGATGCAATCCCGAAAATCTAGGCTAATTAAGTAGCCTAGTGGCACTGCAGTCGGATTCTCGTAGCACCATGGTTGTCTTTTTCTGATTTCTCGTTCACGTCTTTCCTTGACCTCGTGACGTTTTCCATCAAGGTCAAGATAAAGTCAACTTTGTGAAAACTATTTGGGCTTTTTTGTAAATTCAGCAGGTTTCTTAAACTGGAAACTGTGATAAGAAACTGGGACTTATGCTTGTTTCATGTATTAATTCAAGGACAGTTACAGTCTTCTCATCACGTATCTGATGTTTTCATTCAGGAGAAGCTTCCAAGAGTAAGGTGGAAAACACAGTTAAAACAAATTTAAGTGGCAGTGAAGTATCTACAAAACCAATTAAAAACCTGTTCAGCATTTTATATACAAGTAAATCACGGTCCCAGAGTTTAAATTCCCCCCTAGTGGTCAAAAACCACAAATGCAACTACTGGGTTGTGATATTTTTCAACGCGTGTGTGGTGAACGATTTCCTGCTTCCTTTTCAAGAATTGTTTGCTATTTACAGAGCTATTGCACAAAAAGGACAGCACCAATATTCTCAAAAAGAAGTACCATTATCAATGATTTTCTCAATTAACCGATTTGATGTTTGGCCAGTTAAATATCAGTAAACTTGATTGACTAATCAACGACTCATTTCAGCTTTAAACTCACAATTTCTGCTGTTTCTTACAACAATGAGAGATGTTTCTTATTGTGGAATAAAGTTCAAAAATAAAGGATTAGTACATATTTATCTGCATTATTCTGGACGTGTTCTAACTTAGTCAAAAGCTGCAGGTATCAAACCGAGCCCCGGTCATTCAGTACAGTTTCAACACAGATGCACACACATCCACATGCATCCTCACCCATTTGCACAACCACACAGCGCACACACCCACAGAAACAGACTCAACGTACACGGTGTCCGTCGTGTTTTTTTACACCCAGGAGTCGGGGGAGCCGGTGAACTTGTTCGCCCTGTTTGAAGGCCTCCGCGTGGTGGAGTAGAAGTCCACGTAGTTGGTGTTGGCTTTGAACCGGAGCGACTGGCTGGCGTAGCCGTCGGGGGAGGACGGGGTGAGGTGGACCGGCTCGTCCTCGTAGCTCTCCTCTCCGTAGCCTTGTGGGGACGACAGGTACATTCTGTAGCTGTTGTAGTTCTTCCTGTCAGGCTCGTCGTAAAATGGCTCTGTGTGCTGAGAGAGGAACGATGGTGTCATTATTAAACACAAGCCTTGTTGCAACAGCATTTAAAGGTGTAGTTTGAGGAATATGGCTAGAAGGAGGCGATTTACAGAGACTCCAATCAAGGGATGAGAAGACACGGGGCTTTCTTTGTTTTATTCAGGTTTACTTGTTTGAAAAGACTTAGCCATGGATGCTTGTTACAGACTTCTACATGATCACAGTGGCTTTTTAGTTAATCTCTGCTACTTATAACTTACTTTTAAGTAATCTTATCTTATGTCGACATGTTTATCACTTTAACGCAACAATATGGCTGAATTTTAAAACATTTCTTACCTGGGACCTTCTCAGATCCTCTCCTGACTGGGAGGAATACGTCCCAATGAAATACGGAGTTTTCTTCTCAGACCCTGAAATGCAAAATTAAACAAAATCGTAAGATTCACAGGTGGAAAAAAACGACTTTTCAACAATCATAAGTTGGTTAGTTTGTGTATTAAAAAACATTTTTATTAAGTGTTTAAACAGAAACATCAGTGGTCCGACATTAGATCCCTGAGGGACGCCACAGTACGAACCTGTGTACTGCCGTTTGTGTAAACTGTTGTCTCCATAATACGTGTCGAGTTGCATAGATGACTGCGCCCTCTGATAGTTCGTACTGTGTCTTCTTATCCCGAGCATCGCCGGCGAGGATGTTGCACTACCACCTGAGAGAAAAAAAGACATTCAGAAAGTCGTAAAAACCTACTTTCTTTATCGGATTTTTGTTTATTTTTCAATACAAGGAATCCGTCTGTCCTTCACTTCGACCTCACTCACCGGATCTCTCACCTGATTGGATGACGGGGGACATCTGCAGCGGGCTGGTGGGCAGGGTCGGCTGTGAAAGGTAGCGGTCTCGCTCCAGAGTGGAGACGGGGGTGACGAAGTGGGTGTAGTTCCAGCCGTCCTGTTTGTAGAGACTCCTCAGCTCTCTGTACTGCCACAGCGTGTTCAACACCTGAGCCGCCGCCTTCACCACCTTCATCGAGTACCTGCGACATCGAGACACACAGCATCTTACAATGATTTCCACTTAAAATACTTAAAAATAGTGATTTTTTTGCACTGAGGGTTAAAACACAATGACATATTACAAAACTCAACATTTCAGATTACATTGCTTGAAATGTTGTGATTTGACCCTCAGAAAAATTATTCTTTTTTTAATAAAGAAGCAGCAAAGAAATAAGACAATTTCAAAACACAAAATTAAATGTTTGAGGTTCAATAAATGTAAAGTCATCACAGGTAAAAAGCTGCTGCTGTCTCTTAAAAATAAGAAATGTTCTGCAGAGACTTTCGCACCCTTTCCCTCGTCCTTTGCTGATGTTCACCAGCTTCTCGATGCCTCCGCTGTCGGCTAAAGCTTTGGCGTTCTCCATGTTGCGGCTGGTGACCTCGTGCAGCGTGCAGCAGACCGACGCCACCGTGTCGTCCGACAGCACCGGCGGACTGCCGCCGGGGAGCCGGTTCACCAGGTCCCGCATGGCGTACTTTCCTGGAGGAGGAGACGCAGAAAACATGGACGACATTTAGAGTGAAAGACACAATTTAACCTTGTGAAAAGATATTTAAACACTGATGAGCTCCGTTCACCAACATCCAGTATGTTTTTATATTACTTTAAGTATTTTATTGAGCCACAGCTGTAGTGCTACATCTGTCTGTCTCTGAATTCAAAGCCTGGAGTTTCTATAATTGTCCATAAAATATCTGCAGACATGATGAAACACCTTCAACACCCATGTTGTCCATTAGGGGGCGATGTGTTCTCACTCTTTCGATGACTGGACTCATGTCATCCTGTGATGTGAACAAGCTGTTGATGTTTCTGACTGACATGTTATGATGATCTTTTCACAGTGGATCGGTTTGTTGACTCTGTGTTCGTGTGTGTGTGTGTGTGTGTGCGTGTGTGAGTGTGTGTGAGTGTGTGTGTGTGAGTGTGTGTTCTGACCTATCAGCTCCTTGTTGCGGCCGTCCAGCGCCATGTTGCGGAGAGCGGTGGCGACGGAGCAGACGACCCGGTCGTTGTCCATCCTCAGCAGCTCCACCAGGATGGGCAGACCTTTCTCCTTACGCACCGCCGCTCGGATGTAGGCCGAGAACTGGACACACACACGCAGTTTTATATTATCACATCTTCTCATGTGTTTCTTCTACAGTAAGAAGTTTACTCGAGGTCGTACCTTCCAGTTTCCAGCAGAGAGGTTCTGCAGCGACCCGGCAGCGCCCTCCAGCGTGGCCGGGTTGGAGCTCTCGGCCAACAGGTTGAGGTACGGCTTCACCACCATCGGGTGCCACAGCAGCTCCGCCCCCCTCAGAGGCTGCGAGAAACCCGGGATCGGCCCAACACCGTCCCACTGCACCAAACAAAACTTATTAAAATCTAAAATAATAATCTGAGGGGATTATAAAGATAATAATCTTTGAGGGGATCCAGTGTCTTAGGGAACCTCCGTGTTCGTACCTTGTCGTCGGGCCAGCCGCCCCTCTTCCTGCCGCGCCTCCTCTTCCCCCAGCAGAGGTAGTCCAGCTCCTTGGCCGGGGAGGAGAAGCCCAGCAGGGTGTCCAGCTCCTGGTTGCCGAGCAGACGAGAGGAGGGCATCTCCACCTCCAGCCGGTACGAGAGGTTCCTCAGGGTGCAGACGCTGTTCTCCACGATCTGAGGTCAGAGAGATAGAAGGGAAACTTTAGTCTCCTTCTTTTGAAGACACGTTTTTTTTGTTGATCTGTTTTTGTAAATAAATCCTACATCCTGTTTCTTCTCCTTCTTTTACTCCTGGTTTTAATTTTACTATATTACTCCCCTCATCCCCTGGCTTTACGGGGACGTAACACTGCTGGAAAAAATGCTTTAATCAAACGAATCCTGTCATTAAAATCGGAATCGGACCAGAAAATTCGGTCTTTGTGATTGAAAGTTTAAATTATACATTTGGTGTAAAGGAGATCAGTGTGCAGATATTAATTCATAAATAGTATTGTAAAAAAAAAAGACCTTCAAATTCAAAAACATACATTAATTTAATATGGAAAAGGTGACATATAACCAAGGTGTAATATAATCCTGGAGACATGAAGATAAGTCACATCATCTCTACGTTGTGCTGATGATAATCAAATTAAACCTCCCTGTTTCTACAGATAATATAAATGTATCTGTGTGTAACTGTGTTATAAAGATCTCTGACACCTCACGGTTAATAGGTTAATAATTATATTTAATGATTAAGGATCAGTTATATCGTTGTCGGTGTTAGGTGGAGGTAAAGGCAGGTATCTGAGGAATACAACAAGTGTGTGTGTGTGTGTGTGTGTGTGAGTGTGTGTGTGTGAGTGTGTGTGTTGCACCTTGCTGTCGTAGTCGGAGGTGTTGACGCAGGCTTTGAGGACGTGAAGCAGCGAGTCGACCAGACCTTCACAGCAACGCAGCTGACTCCTCGCCTCCTCCCCTGCTGAGCTCAGGTTCCTCACACACACACACACACACACACACACACACACACACACACACACATACACGCTAACATTAACTCAGACCGAGGTGCAGTGTGTGGATTCCCCCACAGGGTGGCTCAAAAACCTGCCCGGATACAGTAAAGGAGGGAGCTGCTCCTCCAATAGGAACCTCCAGCTGCCGCTAATGGAGAGCTGACATGAGACGACTGCACAACAGCACATAACTCCCACAATGCATTTCTATACTATCAATCTACAGCCTGCGAGCTGTAGATTGCGAGCTGAGAAACGCTGGAGGCGTCTGAGCTCAGAGAGACAGTTTCCCTGCAGCAACGAGTCGTGTTAGAGGAGATAAATCACCAGCAGTTTACCTGTACGACACTCCTGATCAAAGACGGTAACGAGGCCGTTAAATTCGTTTTCTTTAACTTTGCAAAAATCCGTTTTTCTGCAAGCTCATGCTTCACTAAACACCCTGGACTTGTTCCTGATTGGCTCCGGACACTGAAGAACGAGTGGCGTCCGTCCAGTCAGGACAGTTTGTAACATTTGGGCTGGGAAGTCTCCACTCAGCAGGTTTAATTCGTTTGATTTGGAGGAGATGGAGGAGATGGAGGCCAATCAGAGTCCAATACAGCATCAGTTTCATTCAATAGATTCTCCTCTGGAGAGTTCGTTCAGTAAATCAGGTTACAGGTGTGGTTACTGCTCCGCCAACGATGATTCCTGTGTTTCATCTGGCAGCTTGAGATGCTTTAATGGACGCAGAGTCGGTCGTTTGAGGGTTGAAATACTGGAAATAAACAATGAAGCAGTAAATCTGAAAAACTGGGTTTAAATACTTTGACGTCGGTTGATGTGAAGCATCCATGTCTGAGAAAGTCCCATTTCAGATTTATCAGATCTTTAAGATAATCAATTCTACGTCTTGAATTTTATGGAGTCATAGGAGCCAGAAAAAAGAAAAAAGAAAAAAAACATTTGTAAAAGAAGAAAGAAGAAAACATGTTTCAATGTAAGGAGAAATAATTAAAATAATTATAAAGACAAATAAATAAAAAATAAGTATATTTAAAAAAAAAAATGTAAATACAAAGAGAAACAAATATTTTTTTTATAAAAAATAAAACATTTGGAAATATAAAAACAAAACTTATAAAAGGAATAATTAAATAAATACAAATGTAGAAATATAAAGAAAAATAAGAAATTAAAAAAAGGACAAATTAATAAAGAATACGTACATTCAAAAATTGTGCAAACATAAAGAGAAACAAATATATATATTTTTTTAAATTAAAAATGTAGAAATAAAAAGAGAAATTAGGAAAAGAATAAATTTTAAAAAGTAAATAAAAAGGAGAAAAACAGACATAAAATATGAAATAATAATTATAATATTTTTTATTTTCATATTTACTTTATTTCTGTGTATATATATATATTTTTTAATTTTGCATATTATTTACTATTTTTTTTCTGTATTTATTTTTTATATCATGTCTTTTATTTATCTTTACGCCTTTATTTCATCTCCTTCTTTCTTTTCTTCTTTTTTATAACAAACAGATCAGTTGTCTTGCACACAGACTTAAAAGCGTTGGCCATCGTGTTCGTTATTTTTTAAATCATTCTTAGTTTTTGTTGAGTTTGTTTGTAGCTCACTGTATGTCAGTTTCTGTATAGTTAATGAAATAAATTTACATAGAAAGAAATGCAAACAATAAATATGCTTAAAATCCACATTTCTTCTATATATTCACACATTCACTTTCTTGTTCTCTTACAGACATATTATTTTTATGGCACTCCTGTGACTCCATACAGTTTGGCCCTCTTGTCTCAAATTAGTTCAAAGATCTGCAGGTTCACACTGGTTCTTGAAGCCTCATAGCCTCCTGCCATGAAAGGTTGGACAGCTTCCTCTTTAATTAGATATATTTTAAAGAAGAGGAGAGGCCGAGTGCTCGCTCGGTTTCATGAAAAAAACACTGAAAATATTCTGCAGCACTCAGAGAGTGAGAGAAAGAAGAGAAGTTATATTAAAAGACTTAATTTAGTCGGTTTTCCTGGGTGTAAAATATCGCTCACACCAGGAAATATTAGTGTGTTGTCTGGAGGTTTACAGGATTTTTTAAAACATGAAGATTCATCTTTCGAATGAGCCAAAGCTAAGACGAGCCGCATTTATTAGTGTAAAATCTGCATATAACGAAGCCGAAGCTTCACCCTGGGCTTTGACTTTTAAGACACACTCGCATCGCTTTGCTGTTATTTGTCTCTGTGAGCTAATGTGGTCAAATGCATACTTGGGACATCACGGCTGCATAAAATCTCCATTACGGAGCCTCTCATTGACGATTATGTGGCTGTGATTATGCGCCGTGGTTTTTACAGAATCATTAAAATGAAAAGCAGACAGAGAAAAGCAGCGCAGACAAGCAATAAATCCAGAAATCATCCTTGCGATTTAATGAGCTGACGGCACGACTGGAAACTCAACACGCTCTTTGTTCTATCCTCTTTTTTTTTTTTCAGAAAAGTGAGAATAGATTTGTTCAGTTTCGAGACATTTTAAAGTGTAAAAGTGTGAGATGAATATGCAGAAGCATCATCAGCAAAGATGATGACAAACACTGATATATGTGTCCATTTTTCAATAAAAAGGAGGATCTTTTATCATCGTCAAGAGCGGAGGGGTGCGTTTGTTTCGTTCCTCACCTCAGACAGCCGGTGGTGTTGCGCAGCAGCACCGACGACTGGAACTTGACTTTGTGTTCGTCGCGGTGCGAGACGCTGCTCCAGCCCGAGTGAGGGATGACGACCGTGTTGGTCAGCGTGGACAGAGCGTCGCGGATGATGGTCATCTTCACGGCGTCGCATGAGGAGAGGTTCCACAGGACGCCTGGAAGGAAAGTTCAAACTTCAGAAGATTTGCCAACATTTCACTTTCGTAACTGCACTGCAAGTTTTTGTATTTTTCAGAATCGCTTGGGAAATACCAAAAAAATTGTTTGATACCTCACAATTTTGGGTTTAATAAGGAGAGAAGAGACGAAAAAAAACATATAACGTGGAATCATTTAACAATGTTTTTACAGCCCAAGCAACGAGGAAGTAATGCCAATTTTAACCAAACAAAAGGGTTAATAATGATTAATAAGAACGGAAAAACAGGTTAATAAAATCCTAATTCTCACTTTTTAAGAGGAAAAAGTAAAAAAAAGTGTTTATAGTTCAGTAAAGCATTAATTGCTATCATTATAGTTAAGACACAAGACAAACAGTATTTAAAGGATTAGATTGACATTTTGGGAAGTTATTCTCTCTTTTGAGTTAGCCACTTATCTTAGCTTAGCATGAGCAACATGTTTAAGGTTGCACCTGGGCTATAGGCAGAGTCGACGCCGTAACCTACGCAAGTGGCCTATTTAAAAAAGCATTTTGTTAATTAATGTTTTTGGCTTTTTGAAATAAAACAAAGCAATGCAAATGCAAAAAAGATTTTTATTTTTTTTTAAAAATGCAAAAAATTTGAAAAATTGAAAAAAGCAAAACAAAGAGAAAAAATATGAAAAATGCAAAAAAAAAATGCAAAAGATGTTCAAATGTAAAAATATCGAAAACATTTGAAAAAAGCAAATAAATACAAAAATGTGAAAATGTAAAAAAAATTTAAAAAAATATTGCATAACTGTGAAAAAAGCAAAAAAAGCAAAAAAATAAGAAAGTAAACAATTGCAAAAAAGTGAAAAAATGAAGAAAAAAACAACAGAAAAATGGCTAAATAATAATAATAATAATAATAATAATAGTAAACATTCAGAATGTGAAAGGCAAGTAGCTTAGCTTAGCATGGGCAACATGTTTAAGGTTGCATGTAAGCTCTAGGCAGAGCCAACGCTGTAACCTACGCAAGTGGCCTACGCCGTAATTAGCATTTATACATGTGAGCTGGTCTGTGTTGCTGGCGGTGGTGATTTCCAGCCAACTTTCCCCTTTAAACACACCGACTCCTTCGGCTCACAGCTGCTGTGTCTCTGGGCTAGAGAGAGCGGACGGGCAGAGTGTCCGCAGGGAGGGCCGCCTCTCCGTAGCCAGAAAATGGCATCCCTTGGTCGAGAGGCTGACGTGTCTCAGAGGAGTGAAATCAGGACACAAAACCTCTTTTATTCAGCTTCCTTCACGGTGTTTCATACGTTGTGTTCTGTCTCTTTAATCCCTCTCTCTTTGCTATCTTGTCTTCATATCTTCTGGTTTGAGAATAAAATTTGCTTCAGGCACAATAAGAAGAAACCCCCCCAAACATTTGACAACGGGGGGCCAAATAAAACTGTGGAAGATAACACAGAAAACTTCCTCGTAGCTTCCAAAAGCTCCAAACTGGCACACATTTTTAGCGTGGGCGCGATTCAAACTACAACAGTGTTTGTTCGCTACAGTCTGCGAGCTGCAGGGAACAAAATCTTTGTACTTCAGCTTTTTATTTCAAAATGAGTAAAATCAAAGAGTTGTATTTTTAAATTTGCAGGTATGTTTCTAAAAATTAGACTATTACGGAAAATATGAGGTGAGAAAAGACAGAAAACTGGACGTCCTGCAGCCAGTTACGTCCACCAGAGCATGACTCACAGCTTTAATAATCAGAATCCAGCCCTGAGCTGTAAAACTTTTTAAAAGCTTTATAACAAACTGAAGACTTCTCTCTGTTTTCCTGAAGAATCCGTCTTGCAGCTTCATATCTGCTGGCATTAGACAGTCTGTGTGGTGTGGCTGCAGAACTGTCAGCAGCATCCTGTTTCCAAAGCACATTATCTGAGCATCTGTCCCGCGGACTGTGCCGAGATCTGCTCTGTCAACACAACGCGCTGAGTGTTTAAGCCGCCGCCGCTCTCACCTCCCACAGAACAGCCGATACACAGATTAATACGCTGCCAGCCAGCCAGCCGGTCAGACGGGCGACACAGACCGACGCTCGGCCAGCACGCCGGCCAGCCGGGCGGCCGGCGAACCTCGCGAGCAGGCAGACGCCCACACGCATCACAGCGGGATTTCTATGTGTCATGTTTTGGAGAGTGTCTTTGTCAATGTGGACGCTGTTTTCACCTGAATTCACCTCTTCAGGGATAAAACGAGTTGACAACTGACCAACACGGGGGACTTCAGAAGCTCCCAGTTGTTCTCTGACCTGCTGGAGTTGTTGTTTCATGTTACTTCTGCCAGAGAGGTTCGGCCAAAGTGACAGAGTGCTGGTGTGATCGAGGACGTCTGAAGGGCTTTTAAAAGCATTTCTGCTGTTTTCTCATCAACTACTGCACCGACCTGAAGAAAACTATCCAACACGTCTTATGATCGACTATAATTATGTGTAGTTTGATGTAAATGTACAGACGCAAACGTTACAATAACAAAATGAGACAGTCAGCAGCTGGGATTTAAAAAACATTTTCTTGATGAATGTTTTTGGCTTTTGGAATAAAAAAAAAAGCCCGATGCAAATGTGGGAAAAAAACTAAAAATTGTGAAAAAAGCAAACAAATTTGAACAATGCAAAAATTCAAAAATGCAAAAACGTAAAAAATCTAAAAAATGTGAAAAAAAAATGTGAAAAAAATGTGAAAAAATTAAAAAAATTGTATCACGTGAAAAAAGCAAAACAATGCAAAAATGCAGAAAACTGAAAAATAAAAAAAAAATGTTAAAAAAATTTATCATTTGAAAAATTGCAAAAAGTGAAGTGAAGTGAAAAAATTTAACAAATTGTAAAAAAAAAAATGCAAAAATATGAAAAATGCAAAAAGTTGCAAAAAATGTGAAAAATTCAAAAAATGTGAAAAATTAAAAAATTGCGAAAAATTTTAAAAAGTTCAAAATTGTGAAAATGAAAAAAAAAAAATTAAACATTTGAAAGATGCAAAACAATTGCAAAAGTGTAAAAAATTGAAAAAAAAACAGAGAAAAATGCCAAAATAATAATAATAATAAAAGCATTCAGAATGTGAAAGGCCGTCTCTGAAGCCAGTGTTTGGTTTGTCTCTTCTGGGCTACTGTAGAAACATGGTGGTGCAACATGGCCGACTGTGTGGAGGACCAGCTGCTCCCTTAACAAAAGTGTGACTCTTGGTTTCAGGTGCTTATTCACTGATGAAAACAACGACCGGACCTACCGGTGACGAGCTCTCGGACTTCGTTGTCGGTTGTTTTCCTGAGGAGGCGCAGCAGGGCCGGCACGCCGCCGCAGTTCCTCAGCGCCACCTTGTTGTTGTCGGTGGCCTTGCCGTACACCAGGTTCCTCAGGGCCCCGCAGGCGCTCTTCTGGACCTCGGCCACCTTGTGATCCAGCTGGTCCACCAGGTGCTGGATCCCTCCCAGGTGACACACCTGCAGGTTGTGACCAATCACACAGATGGAAACTGACTTCCAGAGGTTTAGCTCACTAAAACCCTCTAATGGAGACAAACACTGATGTCCGGGCTGATGTAACGCTCCTCTGCGAAGCCTCCTCTCACCTCTCATCATCATTAGCACAGAAATGATATATTCTTTCATTTTTTATGTTAAAGCGAGGAGATCAAAGCACATCACTGAAACATTTATTGTTTAAGATGCTTTGAAAGGAGCCTTAAATCATCTTGTCTCCTCAGAAGAGCTGCTATTAGCCGAAGACAAAGAGTTACATAATCAGCAGCAGGTTGACACGCAAACCAAAGAGCTTCTCCTCCTCCAGCGTCAGATCACAGAAGAGAAACTTAATCACAAGAGACAAACGAACCAAAACGCATTTATCGTTGAATAAAGTGAGTTTTAGATTTACGTCTTTAAAATTCAAAGGAATAATCGTCACTGTCTCGACTCGTCGTTTAACTCTGAAGCGTTAACTTCACATGAGATCAGCGTCAGCTCGGTGTGAGACGCTGAAGGTGTTTTCATTTCACTGTGAAGAACTTTAACTCAACTTTCTTCTCAGATTAAATGTAGGATACATTATTTATTCATCTGTTTTTGAACACTGACATAAAAACTTCAAAGTAGGAACTGTTTGCGTTCAGATTTATGGGATTCATCCACGAGGCGTCTTTGAAGCCTGCAGGAAATGTTTCAAGTAGTTTCTAATCATCTGATGTGATTTATTAGTTTATTTAATTACGTCCTTTAATTATCTGCTTATTTAACTGAAGCGTTAATTAGTTTTCAATCTTTCTCCAATCTTTATTAGTTCTGAGTTTGTTTTTCAGTTTAGTTTGAGCTCGTTTGTTCATTAAATGTAAAGATAAATGTGTTTATAGACAAATATACATTCAAAGTGGAAACTATTTACCCAAATATTACTGTGATGTTGTACTTTCTGATAAATCCTGTCAGACTGACGTGGGATCAACCAATTTTTTGACATTTTCAAGGTTTTAAAGTTGTTGTTTTTATCAATTTATAAATGTTTTACAATTCTTTTTCGATCTTTCTCCACAGTTTTGTTCGTTTTTTAGTTTAAAGTTTGTTTTTTTCGTTTAGTTTGTTTGAAAAATGTGAAGATAAACATTTTGTACGGGTTATATAATGTAGTATTTTTCAATAAATCCTTTAATTATGACACGGGAATGATCCATTTTTACATTTTCTTCAAAGTTTTAAAGTATTTTTTAATCATTTTTATGGGATTTATTATTTCATTTATGTCCTTTGATCATCTGTGCATTATATATTTTTTTTTTTCAGCCATTCTTCAGTTTTATTTTGTTTTTTGCTTGTTTTTTAGTTAATTTTTAGAAAAAAATGAAAATTTGTATTGAGCTTTTTTTAGATATTTTTTCACGAGTCAGTATAGATTTTATATTATATTACATTTTTAGGTCGTTGGTATCAGTTTAAACTCTAAAATTACAGTTTAAATATCCTCCACGTAGAAAAACTGCCACTTTCTCTTCAAAAGACTGATGGATGAGCTATTACAGCCTGTTTCTGAAGTTGTTACCTAGTTTTGATGTTTCTTTTTGCAGTAAAAGGAGAATAAATCATCACTAAAAGCACCAATAATAAGAATGATCCTCTAAATATTGCAGAATAAAACCTGAGCTGAAACACTCGGTCGCCTCACTGGAGGAACAAACCAAACTTTCTTGTGTCATCTCTAAATAAACTCGTCTCAGGAGAGCAGCAGACGCTCCGACTCTCTGTTCAAACCGTCACTGACAAACATTTGTTTTCTGGCTAAATGAGCAGGCGTGTGTCCAAAAGGCTAATTAAAAGCTCATCACCAAACGAACCAAACGGCACTTTAGCGGCTCTCGCGTGAAGCTCCGCCATTGTCCCGGAGTTATTTATTGCGACGGGAAGCAGAGCAAAGAGGCAGCGTGCGGCGCTTCAGCGTGTCGGAGAGCGGCGGCGGCGGCGGCGGCACGGTGGCGGCACATTTTGGCACCGACGTCACTTAAAGTTTTGTTTTTAGCAGATGGCGCTTTGGCTCCCGGTTTGGCAGCGAGGATCTGAAAACAGAGTCAGAGAATAAAGTCTGAGAGACGGTGGAGGGAGACGACAGGAGATATCTGAGGAAATGTAAAGCTGGAGGGATTTTCCCCGGAGACCAGGAACCTTGTGTGTTTCCTCCGCAGGGACCAGAGTCTATTTAAGTTTCGGGGACATTATTGTATCGCAGCTGTAATTTAATGTACATTACACATTAAATCCATCCTGAATATCTGTCTTTTCTACCTTCTCACTCGTCCTTTATTGCATCTATAGAGGTCACAGTCAAACCACCAGAGCTGCAGCCATTTTAAAAGAGACTGAACCTCCAAACGTGGCAGGGAGGAGTGACTCACGACTGTGACGTCCGTCTCGTTATTTTTACTCTGACAGCCCAGCGTGTCCCCGTCACCTTACCTCCACCTTGACCCGGTTGTCTCCGTAACACAGGTGCTGCAGGTAGGCGGCGGCGTTGGCCTGGACAGAGGGGAAGTGGTGCTGCAGCATGTGGATGACCTCCGGCAGCTCGGGGTCGCGCCAAGCAAACTCCCTGAGGGGGGAGAGAGAGGAGGAAACTTTCAGAAGGGTTCATTCACTCCACACTTCACACAAAACTGAAGCCTGGAGTCATTTTTCATTCTCTTTGAGTCATTTTGCAGGAGAACAGCTTCATTTTCTAGCTGCTAAAAGGGAGATTTTGTGGATGGTTTGTGATCTAATATCTTATATCTCAACAACTATCACATGGAGTAGCATTAAATTCGGTGCGGACATTCACGGTTCCCAGAGGATGAATCCTCCTGACTGTGGTGATCCCCTGAATTTTCCTCTAGCGCCACAAGCAGGTTGATAGTTTTGGATTCGAGCAAAAAAACCCAAGAAGTATTGAATGGATTTTCTTAAAGCTTAATAAGGACGTTCATGTTCCCCTCAGGATGAACTACACAGGCCTCAGGTCTGAATTTTACTTTATCTAACACTTTTCTTTAACGACCAAATGTAACGATATTTTAATTAATGACTGTAATTTTCACGATTAGTCTTTTCAGTCCATAAAATGTCAAATTTTGTTCAACCAACAGTCCAAAAACACAAAGTCTCTTCATTAACTGTCAGAAATCACAAAGAAAAGCAGCAAATCGTCACATTTCAGAAGCTGGAACCATGTTTGATGTTTTCGCTTGAACAATCACTCGTTGTCAGTCGACTAATCGTTGCAGCGCAATCATGCTAGCTCGCTGATGTTAGCATCGAAGACAGTCTGGATGAAAACTAAAGACAGATATCAGACGGTGAAACGGTTATCTTCCCTGCATGGATTCATAAATCAGCAGATCCATGAAAAATGACTGAAACGATTAAATCGATTATCAAAAAGTAAGCGATTAATCTGTAATCATGACATAAATAATAAAATAAACGTCCACACATGCATCCTGTTTATCTACACATGTGGGCACCTGGGGTCCTTGTGGATGCTCTCGATGGACGGGGTGCGCGTGGCCACTCGGTCCACGATCCCAGAGTGGCGGTGGGAGAAGACGGGCTCGCCGGAGACCCGGTAGGAGTCGACGTACAGCGCCGCGGTGCTCAGCCCGTAGCTGCTTCTTTGGTACGGCAGCGTGCCGCAGTGGCTCGTGGTCCGAGGGAGCGTCCCCATACCTGAGGAGAGGAGCGAGGAGGTCAAGACAGAGGCGGCTGGAGGCAGTTTGAAGCTTTTCTACACATCCAAGGTCGCATAAAAGAGAAAGAAGTATCAGTTACATAAGTGCTTGAATACGCAGAAGGCCATTTAAAAGCCACAAACCTGTTTAAATCTCGACTAAATGAAAACTAAAATGGCTCCTCAGATCCTCCGCTATCAAACTCCGCCGAGCTTTTCCAGCTTTAAATCATCCTTCAATTAAGAAGCAGCCGAGTACATGAAAGGTTTCAGCCTAATTAAGTTCTGACCTCGGGGAGCGATAATAACAACAGTTCCTGCGCCTGTAAACTCAGATTTCCGCCACAGATTTTGTGAGAAATAATCTTCTGAGCAGATGTGAAACCGAGCCAGCGGGATGCTGATGTGAAAAACTGAGAGCTGTGTGAGTTTTTCTCTGTGAAGGTGATGAAGCAGCTGAAAGTCATGAGAGGATATCTGAGTTATTTGAAATGTTTTCCCCACACGGTCATTACTTTACTACTCGTCTGTCAGTGTTTATGATGGTGTTTCTACTAAAAGTGCTGCTGTCACGTCTGATAATCCAGAATGTTGACTTTTTGCAATGTATTATGTATTTTGTGTTACTCCAACGTGACTTTTTCTGCAAGTTTAAGCATCTTGTTACGGGGAAATTAATGTTTTTTGTAATTATCTTTTGGAAATTAATGAAAAATGTTGCCTGTAGCCTATTGTTGTTGACATTTTTTAAGTAAATACTGTATATATTAATGATATCTACTGTATATAATTTATGTATTTTTTTTGTGATGTAAGATGGTTATTCCCCATTTCTATTATCATTTCTTGAACTATATCTCGTAAATCTAAACAATCAGATCTTCCAACAAACTAATACACAGAGATTTTACATGCAGAATAAAGTGTTTGTTTAATTATATATTAAACTTTATGAGTCAGTTTACATCCAACAGCCGTTAACAATATAAATTAATCTGTGTACCTTTTTTTGCATCAAGTAATCAGTCTATAAAATAGTGGAAAACTATGGAAACGTTGAGGTAATGTAGGAAACTATGGATAGATACGGACAATTTCCATAAACTCACTTAAATAAACGCGGATTTATCTGCGTTTGTGTTGGAAACATTTGGGATAATATGAGTAAACAACACATATTACATGTTTAGGTCTGCAGCAGTTGACAGGATGAGAAAAATGTGTTTTTTTGAGCATTAAAGCACGTAAACACTTTCCAAAATAAAAATATGAGCCTGAACATGAACATGTGTGGGGCTGCAGTACCTGTGTTGCTCCTGTAGAGGGAGCCCTGGGCGTCGTGGGTGGGGCTGTGGTACATGGGGCTCTGGAAGGAGCGCTCATCGAAGACGGGCGTCATGTGGCAGTCTGGAGACAACGCCGCCCTCAGCTCTGGATCGATCTGCCCCGCGTGGCCGGCGTACGAGCTGTGAAGCCCTGTGAACCAGATCAATAACTTTATTAACACAAACACGGACAAAAAAAGGCTTTAAAGACACTTGAAGTGGTCGTTTTTGGTGATAAAGTTTGATTTCACTCATACATGAATCATCAAATCACAGCTGAGCACCTGCAGAATGAATGAAAAGCTGTGTCATGACAGAATAAAGGCCCGGTTCTGCCCGTCACGGTGTTACATGAATCATATGTACATCTCATCTGTAGGTGCGGCCGTGCAAATCATATCATCCCAAACAACACTGTATCTCACGACGCCGACTCGTGCAAACTCTTGTTGTGTTTTTATAAAATGCATGAAGACTTTGGTCAATTCAGAAAATGTGCTGCAGGCGCCGTCATCAGCAAGTCAAACAAGCAGAGCAGAGGGTTTCTCCAGCCTCCAATCTGAGAGCAGATCAGTTCAAAGAGCGCTCCAATTATAAAGAGGCTTTAGGGCACCGGGGGGGGGGCAGCCTCGCTGGATCGGTCCGGCAGCTGAAGCACACAGTTTGCTCTCCGAGCTGGTGATGAAGGAGCTATTTGCTTCTGCAGTTTTTCTCTTTCCTTTACATAAATTTCTCAGTGAATGAGGCAGAAGCGCTCAGTTTTCTTATCGCAGGAAAACATGTGCGCCTGCTGCGACACAATCTGGTTGAATCTGGACCTCGGTGCCGGTTCTCGAGGGCTCGTCAGCAGCGAAGGACGCGAACCTGAACTGTGACCTTCGGGTCGGTGGATGCTGGTGTCAAGTGGTGCAGATTCAAATCGAGCTCACCTTTACAGTGAACCCCACCCAGTGATAGCTGGCTTCAAAATGGACGTTATTCAACACTGGTAGATGTGAAAAAGTGAATATTGTTTAAGATTAAAATTAAATTTCATTCGACCGTGAGGTTTTGTATTGGTCAACCTTCGTTCTTACTTCCACTTTGAGTGGTAAAATCGATGTTTCAATCATTAATCCAATATTTTGAGCTAGCTATTTAACCATTCCTCCGTTAGCAGACTTTAAGCTAACTATTTTAACCATTTATGGCTAACTACTTAGCCTATTACTCATTTGTCATAGCTAGCTATTGCTTTTGAGTTGTTGCTATAGCTATTTCAATCATGTATCCACTACTTTAAGCTAACAATTTCGACCATTCATCCATTAGCAGACTTTAAGCTAACTTTTTCAACTATTTATCGGTTGCTTGTTATGTTAGCTAGCTATTTCAAAGTGCTACGTTTTGCTGTTTCACCATTTAGGTAACTTTAAGCGAGATGACTATTTCAGCAACTATCCACTACTTTTAGCTAACTGTAGGCTACTTTGCTAAACATATTGACTAAACTTCAAGCTAACCTTTTCAACCATGCTATGTTAGCTATTTCAACCTCACAGTTTTTTGCTTTTTTACCATTTTGCCATCTATTAAACCATCATTTTAAGCTACTACTTTTAGAAAACTATTTAAACTATTTAGTCAATACTTTTAGCTCAATTAGCTTTTTCAACCTCGTACTTTCTGCGTTGTCACCATGTACCTAATCAACAATCACATCTATTTGAACTTATACATTTACTTGCAGCTATTTTAAAGCATTCATCCAATACTTTGCTGCGGTGTCCAGGTGTTACAGCTGACTCAGTATGTAAATAAGTATTTCCAAAGCGAGTCATTATCCTCATTTTGCTAAATTAGTTCAGCTCCTCCGTCTCTCCGGGTCCCCTTGGCAACCGCACGATGAGGTAGTCTTCAAGCACCCTCGGTTGGAAATAACACTATTAGAAATTTTCTATCTCCTGCCTCATTGTTGAAACCTCATCCTCGCTGGTGACACTGCAATTTTTCCCCCCACAATAAAAAGAGATCACCTCGCAGCAGCTTACGTGTTTTGGCCGCTCACCAGGTTTCACCACCTAAACTACGAGCGCGGCTGATCAGTAATAGCCTAATCTTGTATATCCATATATTGCTTATCTCCCTCATGTAATCTGGGATTATGCTGGATCTGCAGGATAACTGAGAATAAGGACTTAGGCGATGTATTAGGCCACTTAGCAGCAACTGCGGGATGAAAAATCACTCAGCTAGAGAATAGGAGGCATTTTATTTAGTTCACTGACTCTGCCTCCCACACACGACCGATTCTTCCACCATCCTCTTTTCACACAAGGCACAAACACAACAAAAGCACAACACACAAAAGGTCCACAAATGCATCTGCACATCACCGACATCCTCACACTGATGCAGCAACACACACACACACACACACACACACACATGGCCACGTGGCACATGAAAAATTAAACCATCGCAGCATAATAAAGCCTTCCAGCGCCGTCAGCTGATAATCACATGCTGATGCTTCACGGGGGCTTTGTGATAGAAACACCCCCTATATGGGTCAGTGGGAGCGGCTTAATGAAGTGACATAGGGGCTGGACGGAGGAATAAATCTGTGTCGCTGCAGCATCAGCAGTGCCTCTACGACTGTAAATCTTCCAGCACGGCAATGTGGAGGGAGATATCTGTCGGTGTGCAAGTTAATAAGGGAGGACGAACTGCGATAGATTGATACGATGGCAATTTTCATATTATTATGCGTGAAAGCAAAAGTATATTCGATTGTTTTGGTTTGAGATTTGGTCCAAAGAGTCCTCGAAGGCTTCTCCTGTGAGCCCGATTCAATAAACAGCCTGGTAGCAGAGTACAGAAATAATCCCCCATCTCAGGTTTCTCAGCCAGCGTCAGTCGAAGAAACACAACAAGGTCGTAGGTTGGGTTTCCGGGGACGTCAATCAACTTCTCATCATCGTCGTTCCTGCCAGAACATTATGAGTAAATGTCAAGAAGCAGATTGTTTTCAATGCAATAAAAAAGGTTGAGTAAAGAGCGATATCTCAATGGAGGAGACGGTTACACCTTGTTCACAAGTTCTGACTGCGACATGTTGTGTTTTTCATGACAGATGCTCAGTTTGATGACTATTTGGGTGGTGAGTCATGGTGATATGTTAACGGTTTATATTTTTATTTGGACCTGAGGAAGAGTGATAAAGGCCAAACATGCGCAGATGTGAGAATTTCTCTACTTATATTTAGATTTTAGACGATTGGTGAGGACATGTTGGGGTCAGATTGATCAATATTTACAATTATCCTAATAATCCTGCAGCCTAAAGCCTTGAAAACTCTCATATCTAATATAAGGTAGCAGTTGTTGTCCTGCAGCTCTGCTGCTTCTCTGTCCTTCCGGTTCATTAGGCCAATTGGACTCACCTGATGTCCCAGGTGTCAGCCAGTCCCTTGTTAGACGGTAAGAAACAAACTGAGCAGAGCTGCAGTAATTAAGAACCAGAGCTCTGCCCCAGTTACACACTGCATATACCCTACATGCTGTACTTATTATTTGTTTAGTGAATAAAATCATACAAAATGCTTCTTTACAATTTCCCAGGATCCTAAGTTTACATTTCCATTTCCATTTGCTTATTTTGTTCAGGCAACAGTCTACGCAAAGATATTTAAATTACTGTATAGAAAAAGGCAAATATTTACATTTAAGGGAGCTGGAATTAGTGACTGTGGGGCATTTAGCTAGGATAGGGAGGGAAGTCGAATAGGTTGGTGTGTTTACCGGGACAACTACTGCTCGTAAGCATAGGGAACGCAACCAACAAATGCAACCAATCAGAGGAGGGCAGGTCTTGCAAGAAACACAGTAGGATCCACTTAAAGATCAACATTTCAGAAAAAGCAGGAGATAATGATAATAAATATGGAAGTCATGTCACCACTGAGTAGGATCAGACAGTGATCAGAGTATAAACCATAAAAGGGCAGCGTAAAGCACCACTTAGCATCTCATTAGCATGACATTAGCGTATGTTTTCTGGACTGTGTGTAATCAACTGCCTGTTTGCTAAATATAGAGCTTCATGTTCGGAGCCATGATTCAGCTGCATGAAAAAACCTTTCAGGAGGAAACACTCGAGCTGGATTATGACCACCCGCTGCTTCCTTTTGCTCCCTATCGACTGCTTCACATCCAATAGATACTAACATGGTCGGTCCTCCCAGCCATCAATTTGCTAATCAGTGCATGAGAGAGAATTTCTGCAGGAAGCGCTTCACATCGAGACGCTGTGATCTGCCGTGTTGCGCTCGTTTAAACGCCGCGTTGTGATCTCCTTCTTGCTTGTTTTCCTGCAGATTAAATCCCTCGTCGCGATTAAGAATTAAGTTTCAAAAACATCTACCTGTTTTGAGTGAAATCCTCCCTCCTTCAAAGATTACGCTCCTTACTTTTTCAAACTGGCACGCATCAAATACACTTTCATCAAACCCAGCAGCATTATCTGCCACTGCTTTAAGATAATTTGACTGACAAACTCCATGAAATGAGCTCCCTAAGCCGGCACGCGAGATAAAAATCACCTGCCGAGTTTGCGGTTTGCCCTGAAAGTTATTTTGTTCAACATGCAGGTTTATTTAATAATTCTCAGAGATACAGGAAGCCCCGGCCGGGTAAAAGTGTTGTGTGTGCGCTACAATATTAAATCAGCGCTGCTCAGTCAACTTTCTCCGGACAAAGGCAAGGTTATTAAATCAACAGAGGAAATGTTGTCGAGGCTGCGGAGCGTGGCTTTGTTTATTTACAAGGAGGAAGGTTGGCTGGAAATATTTAACACACTCGCTCGGCTACAAACATCCGAACCATCTTCTGCTGCAGCAGAAACTCTGCAGTGAAATGCTCAAAGGAAGCTTAATGTGAGTTTTTACTGGCCCAGATTCTGACCTGATTGGACAAACTGACCTCTCTAACTTGACTGATTCAAGAGAAGGAGCGCTGAGTCCGTCTGACTGTAATATAATATCACACCGCCATTACGAAGCTGCCGAGGACTCCGGATGTAAAGATATTTATGCACATACAGTTTATCCTCTCATGGATGTTTAATGTGGCTGTGGAGGTTTTCTCACGTGGATTTAATGTCTTATATGAGTTCCCCTCAGGGACAATAACATGAGCGATAATAAAGAAGGCTGCCGGATCTCAGGCTTTAAGAAGATGTGGTCTAAACTCTGATAGAGAGTCTGTTATATCTCGACCTCAGCATGAACCACTGCAGCTCGAAGTGTCGGCTATAAATCGAATATAACCTGACGTTTTCTTTATAAACTGTAGAGCAGCGCTGCTGAGGCGTCTATAATCTTTGCTTTTTGGGAACAACTGAAGAGTTTAAGTTCTCAAGGCCTCACAAATGTGGTTAAAAGAGACATTTTAGAGGGGAAAATTTGTTTTTTTGTCTTTAATGTATCATCATGAAGTAATTGCACAATTTTACTTTCACTTTCGCTTTGCAATTCTGTGTCTGCCACTCGGCAGGAGATCTCCCGGGAAGATGACTGAAGATCTGGCAGGCTGGCACCGTTTCTGTCTCCGTTATAGACTGAATAAATGAATTAACTCGTGTTGAGTCCTGTGTTGTCGGTAGCTGCTACTCTGAGGGGAAACAGAAAGCGACCCAGGTGTTCCAACCACATTTAATTAACAACAGCAAAGGATGATATAATGGACACATTTCAGTTATGAAGACAAAAAAGCAGCGACTGTGAACATCCAGTCTGCTCTTAATCTACATCAACAGAAGTCTGTCTGACTGAAAAAGTCAAGATTGTTTTGTGTCTTTGGGTTCAATCGATGGCCGGCACCGGCAGACTACAGCTGCAGCGGTTTAACAGTTTCACAGGAGACTGTTTTATGAAAATTGATGGGATTGATTAACAGATAATAATAATAATAATACTGTATAACGTGAAACTGTGATATTTTCAGAGCCAAGCCCAGAAAATGATACACCGCGACGACCTTATGCCCGACATGGACCATATTTTAATCATTCAAGTGCATCAAGTGGTGTTGGATTAACAAATACACTTTCAATCCGTCACATCACTTGTCTCACAGCTGACACACGACAACAACAGCTCCACAAATAAGCACACAACTTCTTCATATTGTTGGTTGCTGGTGCAGAGCAGCGTGGTGTGAACACACAGCTCCACAAATCTGCAGCCAAAAGACAGATGGTGTGTTTTTTTTAAAAAACATTTAATCAGTGCAAAGACGAACAAGAGGAGCAAACAATTAAAAATCGTTTGAAAAGAAAAGGTAGTCTGGTGAGGCGTCTCTCTGCGACACCACAAAGCCCAGAACCGTGACCTCAGGTTCTGACCTGGTGTTGTATCAGTGACCTGAGTGTGGGTGTCAGACTGACCTATGAGGCTGTCGGGTCGGGGCAGCGCGCTCCTCTGGTACAGCCCGTATGGATCGGCTCCGTAGGCCAGCGGCTGGCTCTGCCTGGGCAGCGTGGAGCCGTAGTGCTGCGGCACCGCCGTCATCCCCGAACGCAGCGGCGACCCCGTCAAAGCCCTCCCCTCCACCAGCGACAGGGTGGATCCCAGGCGACCACCTCCTCCCACTCCTGTCACCCCTCCTCCCCCGCCGCCACCCAAGGCCTGCGTGCCATCAGTCGGGGAGGTCGGCGAAGGGCAGGAGGGCGGCATGCTGGTGCCGGGGAACACGGCGGCCAGGGGTTTGGGCTCGGAGAGGATGGGCGAGTCGTAGGTGCTGCCTTGGGAGGTTCGCAGGGAGATGCGGGAGGGCGAGACGGTGCCGGCGGTGCCACAACCGGGAGACTGGCTCCTGGAGGGGAGGGAGGCCATCCGGCGTAACATCCGGCCGGACACCTGCGAGGAAGACGGGGGAGAAATGTGTGACGATGAGGCTCCTGGTTGAGTTTAATTTTCACGGGTCATCATGCATGAGCAAGCAGTGATAGAGTGTAACTAAGTACGTTTACTCAAGTACCATAGTTAAGTACAGTTTAGAGGTACTTATAGTCGGTATTTTACTTGAGTATTCCCATTTTTTGTTACTTTATACTTCAAGCCTCTTTAAATCTACATATTTGGATTATTCATGATACCATCCAACTATCATTATTTTTCAAAAATAAGTAAGATATCATTAAAGGAGCAAAATGCAAGAACTGACCATGTTTTCAATTCTGCTTCATCATAGTAACACCAAACACCGTTAGCTCAGTTAGCTCAGTTAGCCGTGCAGCTACCGGTCCGGACTGGGAGCCGGACTAGCTGGTTAGCATGCTAACTTCTGTAGATACCTCTGTACAAGCTCTTGCCTCTTCATGTTTTGATGAGGAGTCATGTAAAAAAAACATCTTCAGAACATCTTTATCGAGACCCAAAGCTCAGATGTTTAAAAACTTGAGTTTAAAAATGTTTTTAACTTTATAATTTGCTCTTTTTTTTGCGCCCTTTGTCTAGTTTTGGTAAGTTTTACTCGAGGAGTCGCTTCGTTTCACTTTTTGCTTCAGGAAAAAAAAACATCTCCACATCCAGGAGACTCATTATTCAATGACATTTAATGACATTTCACTCATTTTTTAATTAAAATTCACTTGACTCTTGGCATCCATGTGCTCTCCGGGCCCAAGTCGACAGAAAAATGTCAAGTAATATCCATAACAGGGAGCCGACGATTAATCAGGTCACATTTCAGTTTTTCCCTGAATAAATACCTGAAAACGAAACGCTCAGTCGCTCCAATTTGCAAATATACTCGCTAATTACCAGTAATGTGACACTCGTCTGATGAGGGCCGTCATTTTCTTTCTTTATTTGTCCGTGAAACTGAACGTGCCTTTGAATAAGTGTCTAAATTCATTACACTGCAGGCTGAGCTCTTCGTAGTAAATATGACGTTTCAGGGAAGATTTCATATTTATGCTGACAAACATTTACTTCTTCCCTCCTTATTACCCGACGTAAAATGTCCCTCAATTAAAGACTCAGCCAACTGGATGCCGATCTGTGCCGCCTTAATCCATCAAAGCCTCGAACGCCTCGAAGGAAAATTAAGAGCCGAGGCATGTAAGCCCATCCAGTGAAGGCTGCTCGGCCTGGAATAAATCATTTCCTGATTTATTCCAGGATTCGAATGTGCTCGCTATTATCTGTCATTCCTGCTCCCACTGTCACGCAATTATTAGCCACAATGAAAAGGAGCTGATGGTGTTTGAGCCCGGACAATTTTTTCAGGTACGATTTTGATTTGAAGAGGTTTAAAGCTGATGCTCTTCATCATTCATGACAGTAAATATTGAGCCCAATGCGAGCCGTCATTACTCCAGGGATTATTAGTCACAGCGGGGGAAAAAAAGCACCCAGGTGACACAATGCCGGAGGAAACAGTCGAAGTAGGAAGTAGAAGATGATTTCTCTGCAAGATTCAGCTGAATAAACAGTGTTCAGATTGTCCGGAGTCGTATTCAGAAGCTACTAAACTGCCCTCGTGGTGAAATAACGTCCTCAGCTGCTTTCAGAGGTCGAGAATAATGTTTGAATCTCAGTTTTTAATCCATTTAACGAGGAATGCTGAGTTAAAAAACGCCACATATACAGTTACAACTGTTGCTCGCAGCCATAGCGAGCTAATTAGGCTAATGCTAGCTCACGTGTTGGTTGAAAACAAAGTCTTTGACTGAAATTTTAACGCTTCCAGTTGACTTATTTATCATATATAATATAATCTTAAGTGTTACAGTTTGTGTTTTGTTATTTCCTGTTTTATTTCGAAGTTACATCCTCTCGTGTCACATCTCACTTTCCACTTTTCCCGCCCTTTTTGCTCCTCAACCCCCTCAAGTGTTGTTTCTGAGGTTTGATTTCTCATTTCTCGTACCTAATGGATCAATATTTCTATATTTCATATATTTTTATGCAACTTTTTCAGACTTGAGTCGAGGCAACACGAACACAACTTGCTTTTCTTTGCTGCCAGGAATCAAATCCCCCAAAAAAGGTGTGAGAAAGATCAAAATGTCGACCTTTTTTTTAAATAAATCAGTGCAGGAACTTTCAGACTTGTACAAACAAAATAAAGATTTTAAAAAATGTCTGATATTATAACTCAGTGGCGGTTCAGGCCTACCTGCCCAGACGCTTGACCCTCGGCTCTCGGGCTCCTCGATAACGAGGCTCGGGGCTCCGAACGCACCACGTTCTGGTTGCTGTAATAACTAACGCTGCTGTCCTGGTAGCCGCTGTCTGAATACGAGGTCATCTGCACCGAGTGACCTCCTGAGCCTGCGAGGAAAGAAAGATAAGAGGGTGAGGAAACACCTGGAAATGCTTCATTATTACCCGCTCGGCGCTTCTGGTGATCAAGGGTTTGATCAGCTCAGCCGCCGTCGCATCAGTGACTGCGGTTTCGATGATTTGCATATTATCTCACTTGACTTTCAACTTGTTCGAAGACATTATGCATGTAAATACATGCGTGTGGATATTTGCATTAAGCCTTTTTACGCTGGTCCTGGAACAGTCTGCGTATACGGTACAGCTTCAATAAAGCTGGCCTACTTTCCTCTGTAGGATGAAGAGGAGGAGGAGGAGGAAGCAAGCGGGGGATATTTTTACCAGTCCGTCTGTACAGTGGAGTATAAACAAGACCGAAATTTCAAACAGCTGCTCAGAAGTTTACCAGTGAAATTGTAATTTATTGTAATCTTGTGTTTGGACGCACGACATGTGGTCTGATGCAAAGGTTTGACAAAGTCTTTCCAATCTCGGTTGCATCATTTTTCTGTAATCCGTTCACACACACACAAAAAAGATAAAAACTCCACAGCTGCAGCGGCGCCTCGCTCTATCAGCCACCCTCTGTTTCCTGGTTTTAACACAAGCTTGGAGGACGCTTGATGGACCGAAGTGTCAAACGCTCCAGCGGAGATGCCTAATGTCCAACAGCGACGGGCTGCGGTTGTACCGCAGAGCTCCTCCCAGGTGTGAGGACGTGTGAAACTTCTCTGACAAGACGGTTAAAAATAAAGAATAAGTCCCGACAGCAGAGCGCTGACAGGCTGCGTGTTCGCTGGCTGATCGGGACAGATGGTCGATAGATGGTTTTTATACTTTTCTTTCATTTCTACTTCAAATCTCAGCGAAAACCTGCACATCAGCCTCCTACTGTCGTGTTAATTATGAGTGGGATCTGTGGGATTCGTTATCAAGGTTCAGATTTCAACCCGCTTGGCGAGCGTGTCGATGTGGGAGGCTAACTATCATTTCTTCTCATCCTCTTACTTTTATTCTGTATCTTTCTAATAGTCAGCAGATCCCATGAACTGCTCTGCTGCTCCAAATCCTCACTAACACCTCAAGAATCCCACTCAAACCCACTGAGATCTGGGTTTTGTGTGCAAAACTCTGCATTTACACCCGGGTCAGCTGACTCTGCAGCAGAGACGGGTTTTATCACCTCGGCTCGGCTTTGATCGAAACATAAGACCCGGGTGAACAAGCTAAAACTGTGATGAGGATGTCTTGTTACTGGACACAGTGTTGGAGGTGGAGCCTCCTATGAAAGCTGCTAAGTCGTGTTTTGAAGCTAAATAAGCTCGACTTCCCGGTAATGAAAACACCTGGATCGCCGACCGAGCCGGCTAACTTCTGGTTTAGCGCCTGGCTAACTTGAAAGGGGATACAATAACGTAATCATCTTAATCTTCAAGACTTTCCAAATGTTGTTGGACCGAGTTCAAACGAATTTATCCACCGTTTTACAGACGCTTCACTCACAACGGGTCGATTGTTGTTTTCTCTTCTGTCACAACTGTTTCTGGCGCATTCGTGGCGTGAAATGTGACGTCAGTGACGAACAACGTGACGCTTCAGATAAAAATCTCAGACGGGCTGGGAATGTGGTCAACAGGGGCTGACCCGTATCTGAAAAACTTGTGTAGACCCGCTAATTTTGGTGGAAAAGCAATATGAAGCACCAAATTACAGATTAGTCTGCTTATTATTTTCTCAATGATTAAACTGATTCATAGTTTGGTCTATAAAATGTTAGAAAACAGTGAAAAATCATCCAAGAGTTCAAGGTGACCTCATCAAACATCTCAGTTTGTCCTACAAATAGTCCAAAAACCCCAAAATATAAAATGTATTCTAATGGAAACCAAGAAAACAAGTTTGTTCACCAACTGATTCATTAATAAAGTATCATCAGATTCACGACTCACAGCCGACCAGACACCATGAACTTCAGCACTTCCTCTATAAAACTCTGCTCAGACCGTGTGGTGTGTACATTTAACAGACCCTCACTGTCATGCAGGGAGGCCCGGTCCGGTTCAGGCAGGTAGAGTCCGTCCTCCACCTCCATGGGACGACCCGGACATCCGGACGCCTCCATGGCTCCGCCCTGCGAGTCTCCTGCCAAAACATCTCTGTGTTGATTCAGATATTCAAACATTTCACTGCAAAAATCAAAGTGTGGAGGAGTCGGACAGCAGACGGACTCTTAATCTCAGGAACTAAATATATTGATTCTTTGACACAGAAGAATAAAGCATTTTATAGCAGTGACTTTTGTTTTATTGGGAAGCCGACAGTGAGGAACGAGCGAGGAAACCGAGTCGAGGGATCTGTGACAGAATAGTAAATGGGTCCATTTCAAAGCTCAGATATACCGGAGGACACATTGTTTTGTTTTGCTTCGGCGGCCGTTGCTGCAAACCGGCAATTTTCTGCCCCTTTGGCGGCTAAATTGACTTCGTACATCTGGAAAAAAAAAGCTTTTTATAATCAATTATCAGGTTAACAAGTCAGAAATCGTACCTGCAGATCTCCATGCGAACGACTTCTCGGAGGAGCTTCGGCAGAAGAGACGAGGAGGAAATGGGGGAGAGGAGAAACCAGAGAGAAGAGAGAGAGACGTAAATCAAATCAGAGTCATGGCCGAATACTTTATATTCAATCAGTCCAGGAAGAGGAAGGAAGGAAGGAAGTGTTTCTAATGTAGAGGAGAGAAATATATTCATGTGAGCCTGAAAAACATTTCTTCACATTCAATCTACGAGAGGACGAAGCTTTATTGTGTGAATTTACTTTCTCAAATTGATAAAAAATGGGAGTGAGTTGACCTCAGCTGGGGATCAGATGTTATATAACCTGACGCATAGCACATGAAACGAGTTATGTAGGCTAAGAAAACACCTGCAGCTCGACACGAGAACAAAGACACCGGCTGATAAACGGCATTATCTGCAAAATCAAAACCCTGTTCGGGTTATTAAACACCCTGACGCTGATTGTTAAACATTTCTGATGATTTGAGACACAATCTTGACTTGTTTTCATGCATTAAAGGTCAAAATTGAATAAAAAATTGAGGTATAAATGAAAGAATCAGTGGTTTTGTGGGTCTGAAGGTGTTTGTGTTCAGACGTGTGCAGGTTGTGACTGAACATCGTCCCTCATGAAGACAAATATCACCATTATGCGGTTTGACAGAGCCGAATGCAGCCGTGCATGAGTAACAGCCGGCTGTAAGCCCATATAACAACAATGATTATGTTTTGGGGGCATTTAAAGGCTAAAAAATGTCATTTAATTCCCATAAAAGAAACGTTAAATGAAGGTAAATTGCATCTAAAGTGAATCAGAACCAGTCAATGACATCATTTTATCATCCTCATTATAGAAAACTTCCCTTTTTATCACAACCTCGTGAATAAAGAGCTCAAAGGATAAAACCCATCTGATTTTTATGAACATTAAACACATTCAAACGGCTGAAAACTCCTGCGGCTGCATGAAAAACCGTTTCTGGAAGCGAATCTGTCGTTTCGCCTGTCAAGCTTTCAACAGAGGCAGATTTTATCTTTTGTTTTAAACAATACGTCCCTGATTTCAGACACGAGAAGACAAAGGACGGCTTTTTATATCTTACCCACCAACCGCCAATTATGCCGGCTGAAACGACAACTGTTGCTAGCGGTTTCTTAATAAGCTGTCATAAGCTAATAAAGCTAACAGAAGAACCACGTTTGTGAAAACACTGTTTTACCAGCCGACTTGTTTTGCTCTGTGAAAGGATCTTCAATGTGCTCTTGATGGCTACATAAATAATATTATGCTTGAAGACTGACGTTGTGTTTCTACGGAAAGCAAAGCAATTTTTATGCGCATCAAGATTATTTACAAATACGAAGCGAAGGCACAAAACAAACACTGAAATTTTGAGGAATCTCAGGTGAGTGCTGAGTTCATTGAGAGGTTCAACTAAATTCAAACACACACAAACCCTCGAGGCGAGAAGAAGCTTTGCTCGTATGGCTAATGTGCGATACACTTGCGCCAGTGACGCGAATCAACACAAATAATCCTGCAATCAAACGCGGGAATTTGCTCTGTGTTAGCATGAATGCACATGGAAGCTAAATCTGCATGTCCAACACTTGGAGAGATTAGATTTAAGCTTTATTATTTTACTTTTCAAACAGCTTCTTCAACAAAAGAGATGCTTTTAGGACGAGAACTAACTGATTGATTTGTTGAACTGAAGTCTAAAATTAGCTAACAGCTAATGTTAGCTTGAACTCTGATATAGTAGCCTCCAAGACCAGCTTCAACAGAGCGACAAAACAGTGGAAGTATCTTTATTTTTCCCCTAACGAAATAATGTATTATGAAAAAGCTCCTTAGCCTCGGAAGCTACACTGAGTTAGCCTACAAATACAGGTACTAGCAGGACAAGCTAACATTTGCAGCTCATGTTATCGGTTCCTTGCAATCTTGCGTTTGTATTTTTTTTGTTCTGGAAAGTCCAGAAAAAGAATCAAAACCTTTAAACACAGACTCATTGTGGAGCCACAAACACACCAGGTTAGCTAGTGTTGCTACAGTTGCTAAGCTATGATTGGGCGTGTTGAGGAGCGGTTTAGCTAACGGTCCAGGTGTTAATGAAAACATAAACAATCTTTTCTTTTGTTTCTGGAGAGGAAGATGCAAAATCAGTGATTGAATGCAGCTTCACATTGTCAAACCTACCTGCTACTGTCTCCTCCTGGGGACTCGGCTCCCAGCATGCACCTCTCCAGCTGGCTCGCCACGATCTGCCGCTCCTCCTCCAGCTCCCGAGTCAGTCGCTCGAACTGAAGCTCCTGCGGGGAAAAAAGACATTCACGGCAGCGATTACAACCACACATCCACCATGACACTGCGATTTTAAGCCTCCTTTTTAAGACCTATTTGATGCCAGTTAGAATTAAATGTAAAAACCCACTTTGTGTTCGGTCTGACTGATTTCTCACCGGCTGTGAGCTTCGCCGAAGAGACTGAAGCGCCGTTTTAAAACCTGTTAAAGTGGATTTGAGATTTTAAAAACACTAAAAAACTGTGTCCAAGACCTTTCAACGGCCTTCAGCTCCGGTAATATAATTACACATGATTTCAGTACAAAGAGAGAGAGTCGAGCGGAGGATGATGAAATACAGAGTTCAAGGCTACGACTGACATTAGAGGGCATAAACAGATAATGAGCCGCTTCTCGTGCAGAGTTTTGATGATTCTGGGTACGTTTGACTCACAAGTATTATTAAAAAACATGATAACAGATCTTATACAGATGTGAGCATCATGGCGTCCTGGGAATGAGACTCAACAAATCTTTGTGGTGCGTTCAGGAACAGCTGGGACAAATCCTACTCATTCTACCTTTAAGTTTAATACGTGACCTTCAGTTAGCTTTGACAGCAAATGTCCTTCAGAGGGAAACTGTACTCTATTACTTTAACTTGAGTAAAGAAGCTGAATCAGTACTTTATACTCAAGTATCTGTACTTCCTCTGGCTCTCTGCGACTGACCGCTGTTTTCATTGTCAAACTTCTTACACGCTTATTTCCTTTATTAATGGAAAATAATAGTTACGTCCACAAAATGTTAAGAAAAATGATCCAGCAATCCAGTTTGCAATGAGAGAAACTTGGAAAAATGACAAATAATTCATCCCAGATCGAAAGTTTGAAGACTGATTTGGAGGCAACTCTCACAATTCAAGTGATTTTTGAATAAATTCTCAGATTTACAGCTCTTTTCTTCCTGAATTTGCCTCATTCTGACCCTAATTTCCATCATTTATTCCAGTAACTTTATATTTTGTGCAATCAGATATCGATATAGTGATGCTAGGGTTAGAGAAACATGTTCACTCTTACATATTACGGGAAAAAACATTTACTGAAAAACATAACTGAAATGCTGTTTTTCATGTCCGTCTTTAGTGGAAATGTAAACGCTGTGAGACACGTCTTTATTTTTAGACGAGTGTTTCTCATCAGCTGTCTTCTGGACGTTAAAGCGTTTGAATACGTTTGTGTTGTCTCGATGCTGAATGAATTCTGCCCACCAGGATGTTCTGGTTCCAGAAACGATCCTGTTTGCTTCTCGATGACGCACCAAAAAACACAAACAGAGGCAAATATTGTTTTTAAAGTCAGACTGAGACATACGCCATGACTAACCTGACTCTTCTCTGGGAATTTCAGACCGTGCATAACTATATTCAAAACCTTTTAGAGCCTTCAGTGAAGATAATTTGATTCTTCAGACTATCAGGCCGGCTTGTTCCTCTGTTTCTGGCCTCACTCTTCAGGCGGTACCACCTACTAAACAAGAGATGAATGTGTGCTGCAGGTTAATGCGACATTTTGGAAAATATATGACAAGCCAAACACGACAAAACAACAATATGTCTCGAGCTTGCGTCCAATGCCTTGCTCAAGGGTATGAAAGCGAAAACAGATGTTTGCCGACTGTCGGCGGGTGGCTGGTTTGTTCTGGCAACTCTCTCATTTGAATTCTGTTACATAACACGGAGGAGCTTCCCAGCTGCTTCATAAATCTTCTAGGAACCACAGCTGGTGTCATCACGGAGCGCCACCGGAGAATTAGCTGTCTGCGACTAATGTCTAAATGTGAAACAACCCGGCTGGAACACACACAGCATCCCAGGAAGACCTTTACGGTGGGAGTCATTCAGGGAAAACTTGTTTCAAAGTCAATTTCACACCTGTAGTCCGGGTCAATCGATTGTTTGAAGGAAAACAGACGCCAAGACATATTCAGATGCTTCAGTTAATACCACAGCGTAAAAATACTATGTATGATAGTGTGAAAAGACCGGAACGAGGAAGCCTGTTGGCAGTGAAGCTACTGCACACCCTCTTTCTTAGATATCTGGACAGGGAAGATATTCCTGGCTCGGACTACACATCCTACCAAGGAAGGAAATGAAATCTTGTGACCAGCATCCAACGTGCCCTGAAGAGAATCACAACAAATATGCTTTTTTTCTGACTGCATATCTCTTAAAACACACGTGTCACCTCAAAGATTTAGATACTGCAGTCCACTTTGGATAATCCAAGGGGATTACTTTGAGTTTTACTTCGAGTATAAACACAGATAACAAAGAAAACATCAGATGAATACGACGAGAGTCCAAAGCTAAGATGGCGGCTACTGCTATCTGTCTATCTATATATCTATCTGGTACAGCCTCCAATCATAATCCTTTAAAACTACAAAAGACACTTTCTGTAAATCCATACTCGCAGCTCTCCATCTGTTTACATCTCCTGATAAAAAGCTCTTTTGTATTTGGGTCAGCTCCGGGCCGTGAGACGCACCGAGCCGCCCTGACGGTCTCTTTAGTCAGATGGCGTACAGTAGATTTTAGTTAACGGTCTCCACATGTTGGTTATTTGTGTGTGTGGACTGAAGGAATCTGCACGATATCTTCAGCTGACGGAAAAACAGAAACAAACAGACCAGCGATGATTCAGCTTCTGGATTTAAGATTAAAATCCTGAGACAATCTGACACCTGACGTAACGTGCCACACATATATACAGACAGGCCTATACATTATCACTTCGGCTGCAGACGGCATGAAACTTTAATGATCCCCATGAGGAGATTGGGTACACACTGCTAATTTTGCAGTGCTAATAAGTGTTGATTTTTTTCCGCAGCAATTATTCCGAGTTAATTGGAGAGCTGTTTGTCCGCTTACAGGGGCTGCCATGGCTCCGAGGCGGCTGCTCCAAACCATCGCACAAATGTTAATTTATTGTGCAAATGCAGAAAATAGACTTGTGTTTTGAGTCCAGACTTACATAAGACAAGTTAAGGAGTTTATTCTCTAAAGTTTTTAAGTGGTTTGACATTTTTCGAGGGAAAAAAGTAGAGAAACTTGAGGTTTATTATGTCGGTGTAGAAACCAAAGTTTTACCTTCAACTGGATGTTTTTGACGAGACTTGGGGACATTTTCCAGCCTTCTTAATGGCAACAACTGCATATTTTTAAGGAGATGTCTGGACATTTCAAGCTGTGTTAGTGGCAACACAAACAGATTGTTTGTCGTAACGTCAGGACATTTTCCAGAACATGAAACACAAAGTTGAACCTAAAGAAACGTAAAGTTGCAACATAAAGACATGGAAAGCTTCAACGTGCCTGTGGTTTGCAGAAACGTACATTGCCAACATTCATTCTGGTGATTGGGTCGGATTTGCACAAGTGAGATAAAACCCTCGATGGGTTTATGAAGAAAAAATAAAAGCTGAGATTATGTGAATGAGAGAAAAATGCTGCATGGGGCTGAGTGTAAAAGGAAAAGGTCCAGGATGCTTCTCACACGAGAAAGAGACAACGAGACGTCACCTAAAATGTGAAGCGACAGTATCAGATGCACTGTTGACGCGTTCGCTCCTTCAGAGGACACAACAGTGTGTCATTCAAACAGCATGCTGCTGAAACGTGCTGCATCCTGCCACAGCATCGCTGCTGACTCTGCCTCTCTCTGCTCCTTACATCACTCCAGAGCAGCACAGAGCCAGGACAGGAACACACAGCCCTCCTTGTTTCAGCCTCGCAACGTTACGGCACGCCTCGAGGGACAAACAGAGCCACGTCTCGCCCCTGCGCCCGTCGCCTCGTGATGTCTGCAAACACGCCTAGCCCTGCCAGGCCGAGGCAAAGCCGTGGCAGGCGACGTCTCGTACCAGCTGGAGGCTACCGGACGACTCGCCACGGTTTATTGTGTGCTGTCACAAAGTCTTTCCTCCCTCTTATCGAGTGACTTCAACCACAGACCTCTGCATGCGTCTTCCTCCTTCTCGCCATGTCTAATCACAGCCCAGCAGTTTGTTTTATCCAGACTGCATCTGTGATATCCGTGAAATGTTCGGCCTAGTTCTGCCGCTGCGACGCATCCCTGCTCTTAACATCTTAAAGGAGGAGTTCACCCTTAAACGCTGTCTTACTCTGACGGATATCTGTCCGGTGACATGCCAGAAACCTTTCACACAGCATTAATTGCGTTTGTCTTTTATTTCTTCCCGAAGGTGGCCTCTTACTCTGACATCCAACAATCACACAGGGAGAAATCATCAGAGGAGAAGCAGAGATACAGTCTCCTACTCCCACAATAGCCTCGATAGACCACGATGCCGTGCATCCGGCTTTTGTTTTGCCATCTCGCTTGCTCTCGCCGCCTACACGTGTAACCCATCGATGGATTAAAACACTTCAGTCTCTTTATACGCCCAAACGCCCACCTTTGATGGGAAGCAACAAGTTGTGCTTGTTTTCTGAGGGATGTCAGGAGGCATTCTGGGAGACGGCGGACGTCACTAAGTATATGAGGCAGACGGAGGGCAAACCGGGTTCACGCAGAGAGAAAATAACCCCTGACGAGATCTAAACCAGAATCCGGGGGTGGGTTTTCTGTAGAATCAGGAGACATCAGCTTTTTGCCACAGACCGCCCGTGATCTGGAGTCAACAAGGCAGGCTGCAACAAGAGGCCATCATAAGCTCTCTCTTTCCAAAAATATGACATGCATTCAAATCCAGGCAGATGTCAAACAGCAACAGTTTTATGCCTCGGATACCATCAGGGGTAGGGCAGCTCGGGGTGGTGACATAACTGGATTGACAGAGCCGGTTTAACCCTCCGATTCAGACTGTGACCCTGCAGCTCGTACGAGGTTGAGCCTCTTGCAGGGAAAAAAGCAGCTCCCTCGATCATATCGAGCTCGGCCGTTTGGTAAATTTGCTTTGACGTCGCGCGTGCCGTTTCTGGACCTAATCGTCAGAATCAATCCGGGCACGGAGAGCGCTGACGTGGCCCAGTTGTTGTTGTTTTATCGAGCCCTCCCTCCCTCGTTTTTTCTCTCCCTCTCGCTTCTGCTGAGCGTGCATGTTCTTTTCCAGCAGCTCCATGCGTCACGTTCATACAGCGGGATCCTGCGTTTACACCTGGGAGCTGCCCTGCACAACAACAGCCTGCAACGGGGAACCAAACGCGTCTTTGGATGAATATCTGGTTTCATTTTGGCAGAAACGGAGCCTCTGTATTTAAGAAATAATGAAAGATCAGCGTTGTTTTTCTCTAACAGGATAAAACAGACCTCTGGGACAATTTTTTTGGGACGTTATTGTTGTTTATTGACCTGGCTGCTCACGCCAAACCCATCGCTGGGCCACCACTACAAGCTCATGCTGTGCAGCCAAGCATTGTTCAACCCCCAGAGCTTTATTTTAAATTCAAGGGAAGTAACCAAACATATTCAGTATGTCTGAACTGAACTACAGAGAAAGAGTGTATAAAATGAGAAACAGGACAAGCAGAATATTTACAACCGACTGTGATTCGGTAGCCGCTGGTTTGAATGTTGCACTTGACATAAGAAATCTGTAGCTTTCATGAATTGCTGGAGCGAGCAGGTGAAAAATATGTGTGAAAAAAGTCTCCACTTTTATATTGATTTTGGTGCTTTATGGTGCATTTCGCTCCCTGAAACATATTGAAAGGAATATGTGGACATTTTGAAGTATATGCTGGATGTCTGTCCGTTAAATAGAAGATATCAAGAAGCCGATTAGCTTAGCTTAGCATGAAGACTGGGAACGGGTAACAAAATCTGCATCCTAGCTGATCTAATTTAACCACAAATGAACATATTTTACTTTATTTAATAGTTACAAAAGCCAAAATGATTTTTTTTGCCAGTTTGCATGCCCGACTATTTCTTACGTAAGAGCAGTAACTTCCTGGAGTCTTCACTAGCTTCCTACTGTCGCATCTGTTAAATACTCAAAACCAACTTTGTGCTAAGCTAAGCTAACCGGCTGTTGACTATGGCCTTACATAACATACATTAACTATATGTTTACTGGTTGTGTGGAGCTAACGGGTCGTGTCTGTTTGTCTTGCAGTAGGAGGAGCAGCAGCAGAAGAGGTCGGTGTGTTAACTGGGGAAACTACAGCTCATAAGCTGCCGTATCAGACCGCAGGACAAAACCAGAGCTACTCTATGAGACACTGTCGCCCGCCTTTGCACACAGAGAGGACGGTAAAACAGGCTGATTATATTTTCTGGTCACAGCCTGTTGAACAGTCCGAGACAAGCTACATGATCTAACGTTTGCTTCCAAGTTTGAAAGCAGAAGGTGTTGGTGTGTTTACCGGGGAAACTACAGCTCATAAACCGCTGTGTCAGAAACACAAGAAAAAAACAGACATAACCAGAAATACTCGTGGAGCGTAGAGAAAGCAACCAGTCAGAGGTGGAGTAATATTACTAAAATGACAAAATGCTGTCCTGGTAACAGCCTTGATATGAGATCAGATGAGTGACAGACAGAAATAATACAGCAATCAATGAACAGACAAGTATGACAGTCGCATCCATCTTGTCATTTAACTATAAGCATATTCTATAAATGTCTAACTATTTCTTCAGTGCCAAATGTTTGCTTCCCAAATGAGGAAAAACTGACAGGATTTCTGGTTCATTGCTTCTTCAAAGCGTCTGTGAACTTCAGAGGGAAGTAGTTGAGAAGCTTTAGCACACAGCTAGTTGGAGGTCAGTTTCAATGTCAACCCCAACAAGCACAAAATCTTCTGACACGGGACTCGGGCTCGGTGAAAATCCATATTGTGACAGCTCCCTAAACTGTTTAGCTCTGATATCAGACACATATTTCATTCTTGATTTCAGAGAACGATGCAAAAAGCAGCTACGGGCGTCTCATCTTTCATTTTCGGAGCATCTTTGCTGCAAGCTGTTGTCTCAACATCTAATCAATCTCACAATGTTTGCTCCAGAAGTGACAAACTGTGGACTAACACCACGTATAGGTTTTCAAGTCCCCCCCTGTCTCCAGCTCTGGTATTTCCCTGCTCACGTCTATCACACTCCTAATTTTAATGGGCTAAATGAGAGCAAAGTGGAAAAGCATCAGGCCCTGAACACAATGGCAGGCAATAACTGATGTGCTCCATTTAGCACGTCTAATTTGACATTTTTGTGGAGGAACTGCAGGCGGTAGATTTGACGCTTCAGCAGCGCTGCCGCCTGCATTTCAACACAGAGAGGAAGGTAAAGCTAGTTGATTATATTTTCTGGTCACAGCCTGTTCAACAGTCTGAGACAAGCGACATGATCTAATGTTTGCTTCCAAGTTAGAGTTGCGGTCGTGCTTCTTTGTTGTCAGGTGGGTTTCTTTCTACTTTGTTCGCCGTTAATCATCCATTTCTTGCCATCTTGTTATCAACACGCAGCCGCTGATAAAAAAGAAATCAGCCCTCTTCTCCGGAGCGGGGACACATTATGGCTTTCAGCGAGTGTTCAGAACTGAAGGACGGACCAGATGATTTGTCATCAGATCCCAAAACAACCCATATGAGAGGTTTCTGAGTCAGTCAGCCCTCACACCACGATGACAAAACACATAACGTCACTGTCAGTGCCTTCCAACAAAACCCAAAATAACAAACAAACATATGCACATTCAAAAAATGCTTCGTATAAGCATTTTCTTTTTATTTCAGTGCCTACATCCACTGAGTTAAAGGAGCTCGGTGGTACTTGTGTGTTGTGCTTGAAGCCGGTCGTTAGTTTATGTTAGCGCCTCCGGTAACCAGACCAGTTTGTCTACTTATTCAATGTCAGTGAAAGGTTTCGTCTGAGTCACCGCACTTTAGTTTAACACGACAATGTTGCTGCATTTTTGTTGCCACATGACCAGGTTTTGACCAAATGTGTTCACTCTCTCCTCACTAGATTATAAACTGCTTTAACGTACATTGACACCAGTGACTGAAGACCCGAACGGGACTTAAACGACTCTCAAGGTGTACCGGCCCTCAGAGGTTAAATGCCGGGGATATAATGTTTCGCGCTCACATTATTTGCTTACTAACCATCTTTCATATCAGTGGAGGTGGTGACGTTATTACAGGAGACAAGGCTGACAAACGACCAACCGCAGTTTGACTCTGCGGGGAGATTTCCAGCCAAAGGGCTTTTTTTTCTTTGGTGACCAAAGCCGGCTATGTTTCACGGGAAGCTGGACCATCTCCAGCTGTTTCTGTGGCCGGGACACCAGATGTTTTTAAAGGAGACCTTTAGGTTTTTGTGCCTGAACCCAAACAGAGCCTGAGCACAGCGCTGTGACGAGAGAGAGAAACATTATCTGACATTATCTGTCTTTTTGCAGAAACGTACTTGGCTAATATTTATTCTGGCGGTCGGGTTTGACTGAAGAAGCCTTTTGGTTGATAAATAAAACGTCTTCAAAAGCATTATTGGGTCATATTTAGATGTATCACAGATATCTGAGGTGATTATGTCTTTACGCAATGCTTCGATCTGCAAAGCAATCATGAAATAGACTTGGCATCAACTTCTGCAGCACAACATCCACCTTTGTTTCTGAGGTCAAGAAGTTTCTCGGAAGGAAAATGTGACCATAAGTCATCTCGAGCGCCTGGAAAAACCACGTCTGACATTTTTCTGGGGCATTTTTCTGGACAATAAAAGAAACATTGTGAAAAAACAGTTGCCCTTTCAGCTGCCTTTTATAGGAAAAGTGCAGATCAATACCACAATCTCAGTCTGTGGAGTTGTTTTGTTACCTCGAACTACATAGTTGAGATTGCTGGCTCAAACTTATTGACCCTTAAACTGATCCGGCATTCATTCCTGTTAATTACAGAGGTGTGACGATCCTGAATCGAGCTCCCGTACGAGGAATAAAACAACCAGCACATCCATCACATGCATCCTCGTCGCTGCAGCAGGAAAATGATGCAGCAGTCACAGATTCTCATGTGTGAAATGAATGAGTTCCCAGCAGCGAGCGAGCCTTTGAGGCATTAACTATGATCGAGGGGTGACAAAGCAGCTCCTGCTGCGCTCCGACGGAAAAAACCAAAGCGACATCAAGGGAGCCCAGCAGCCTTTTCCTTAACTTCACATCAATCGAGACTTAAGAGGAATCCGAGGCCCCAATTTTTGTCTGCTAGCTCGGAGGAAAATCGCAGATTAAAAGTAAAGCAGATTCCCTTTTCTTGGACATCATAAGCCTTTAAATAGCAGCGTGGCCGATTCGGTGTCACAAACCCAGGGACCAAGTTGAGAACGTGGCGACTGTCCAGGCGTAATTAAGAGCAGGAGGACAGACGGACTTCCGAGCTGACGGGATGGAAAGAAAGCATTAAAATAACAGCGGGGAGAGGAGACAGACGGAGGCAGCCGCCAGTCTCTGTTGTGTTTTCCCTCCATTAATATGTAACGCAGATCTGAGGGTTTTCAATAGCAGAAAAAAACAGATGTCAACATCTCTAACTGTCAGTTCAAATCAACATACAGAGCTCAGGATGTGTCGGCAACGCGTTAATTAAATTCTACATCATTTAACCGGAGACGACTGTCACAACTTTTGTCACATCGGCTTTGAGCCGCGGCGGCGAGGACGTCGACGTCGACGACGAGATGAAAATGAGGGGAAATAAGTGAGATGCTGAAGTTGATGATTCGGGGGGAGAAGCTTCACTTCAGAAGACGAGACTGTAACTGAAATGTGTGGAAAAAAACAAGACGAGGAAACGTGTTCAAAAACACTTTCACAACGCCGCTGTCAGTTCTCGTAAACGTTTGTTCTCAAAGTCGTCTTTGTTCTTCATCTCGTGAAAATCTGCCACGTCGGAAATCTTTCAAATGAAACTTCTACTGCAAATTACAAACAGTTTACTCCTGTGTCGGAAACACGGTTGTTGTTATTATCTCACACTCCTCCAACAGAGAATTACAGAGGTCCGGGTCGAGAGGAAATTATTAATGAGAGTTTTAATAGAATTTTGGGTGCAAATTCGTTAAGGCTCAGCACGGAGACCCATTACATTTCAGTCTCATCTGGAGATAATCCTCAGGATTTGCTCACTAAATTTGGGTGAATCACAGGCTGCATTTATCCTGCGAGGAGGGGCGGAGCCACGCGGGCGGTGGCGGTGCTGCCCACCGGCAGAGTCCAGAAGGTGTCGGCTAGTTGGCTTGTTAGTGTCATACATGGTTTACCAAACGGGCCGACTGGGTGCAGAGTCAGGAACAGTGGACTGACGACGAAGAGACACGAGATGACTGCAAAGAGACACAAAACAACCACAGGGAGACACAAAATAACCAGGAGGTGCTGCGAAACCACCACAAAACGATGGAGGGACCACAAAGAGACACACATGACAACAAAGACATGCAAAACGTCCACTGAGAGACACAAAACGACTTCAAAAGAGACACAGAGACACAAAACAGAGATGCAACACTACCACAACAAAAGGTAAAGGTGCAAAAGAAGCACAGCGAGACAACGACCCCATGTTTTGTGTCTCTTTCAGTCGGGGGTGTTGTGTCATGCAGGACAGGTGGGGACACTCTTACACGTTTGTGTCTGTAGATACAAACAACTATTCATTGATGTAAGTGTTGACGTGCAGCAGCGAGGTCCCTGGACAGCTGGATCACACAGTGGAGTAGATAAGATGACTCAACCAGAGAGGATCAGAGAAAAGTCTGAAGGTTGTCAGAACTACAAAGGACAGAAGTTGATGAATCGGAGCGTAGATGAGTGGAAGCACACAGAACCAGAACCAGAAGAAGCAGAAGAAGAAGAAGAAGGAGAAGAAGAAGGGTGTGTCTGCAGCATCTCCTGCCTCCTACCTGCTCTTTGACGGACGCCAGGAGGTTGTTGGTTGTGGTGGTGTTGCTGTTGGCGTTGGGCGTGAGGCCCTGACCGCTCGGCCCCTCTCTGACCACCATGGGCCCTTCCCCCTCTGCGTCCCCCTCCTCCATCTCTCCCTCCACCTCCCCCTCGATATAGTCCAGAGCCGGCTGGCTGCTGAGGCGCCCTCTCTGACCCTGCAGGAGCAGGACCAGAGAATCACTCACTGAGATCATGCTGACCTTAACCTCTGAGTCTTTAACCCTCTGCTGAGAAGATCTCACTACAGACTCGCTCATCCTATCTGGACTCCTGTTTAATCTGCTGTGAGGACCAGAGGAGGCTTTAACCCTTCATCTGGTCGCATCTCGCTCCACTTGCAATAGTTGTACCTTAAAAGGTGATGCATTGCTTTCCGCAGGTGTGCACGAGCCATTTAACAGCATGTCACGTTTGCACATAGCAGAGCTGGAGCCCGAGCCTCCTTCATCATATGCTACACAGCAGCCTGTCTGTCAAACGTGCACATCAATCACTCAGCCACCATCTGGCAGCCAAGGACGAGGTCACAGCGACTCGCCGGACCGGAGACGGAGCGGGGGAGCGCGGCTGCCCTGGGAGCCGAGCCTCGCTCTCCCTCTCCCCGCCGGCTCTCGGCGCGACTCACCGGCCAGATGTTGCTGTTAGAAGCAGGCCACAGCTGGCTCGATCCGTCCTGTTACGCATCCATCCTCCTCCGTGACAGCTACTCCACTCGGCACGCGCCGACGCACAAACAAACACAGCAGCAAAAAACAGTCCCCCGCGCGCGCGTCCACGCACTCCTCTCCTCCTCGTGCGGGTTTTTATTATTATCTTCCGCTTATTTCAGGCTCAACGCGCACCATCGATCGTCCGCGCGGCACCCAGCCTCCCACCCACCTGCCCGCCCAGCCACTATTACCGATCAGCGGCGTGACGTCACCATGCGGCTGTATGGATTATATATATATTTTTTTCCTGGTTACCGATACATGAATCGATCAGCTGCCGATGCGCCCGCTTTGCATGCGCGCTCCGCTGCGGCTGCGGGAGGAGAGACGCGTGCAGTGCGGGCAGATGCAGCTCCGTGCACGCAGCGGCGCTGCTGGAGAGGAAGGATGCAGCCTGCAGCCCGAGCGTGCGTGAGCGTGCGTGTAAGTGTGTGTGTGAGCGTGTGTGAATGTGTGTGTGTTTCCTCCTCCCTCGCTGGAGGCCCGGTGGGACTCCCAAAGGATGATTTAATAGTAAAACTTTATGAAGTAGTTCAGTACAGACGATGGTGCTCCATTTATATGGAAGGCCATTAGTGCCAAAAATGTTTGTTAAAAAAAAATATAAATAAAAACATATATAAAGATAATAAGTGTGTCGTGTTTATTTCTTAAACTTTTCCCCATTTTTTAAAAACCATTTTTAATGACACATCTTGAAGAAAACTTTTTCACTGTTATTATTATTGTTTTTCAAACTGCATGTTTTTTGTTAATAATCCTCTTATAGGCGACTGTGCGGTGGCCCTGAGGATCAAAACACAACATTTCACAAAACATGCCTTGCTGTTTTGACCCTGAGGGCCACCGTACAACTGAGCTGAAGTATTATGAGTCATAATTTTTATTTCAAGTCAAATTATTGCTTTTAAACCACAATTTGCCCTCATATATCATATTTATTTACTTTTTTTCAATGTTTGTTTGCTTAGTTTGCGGTGTTCATTGATCTGCACTTTTATCTTCCTAACACCACCGACAAAATATTATGTTGCCGATCTCAAGCAGATCGTATGCACGCTCATTATTTATTACCACGCTGAAGAGCTACGAAGCTGTCCGACGCCGTTTACTTCCTCCTTCGTCTTCCATACTTCCTGTTTACTTTCTTCTTATGTCCTTATTAAATCCTTTACTTCTTTCATTTTTATTTTTAACCCTGCATTCAAGTGCTCCATCAAACGGTCCCATTACGCAAGTTGAGAGGTCGTTCTTCTTCTTCGTCGGCGTGCAGGAACAACATGGACGGTACACAGATGTATTGTATTTTAATGCTCAGAGCGTTTAAAAAAGCCATTTGAATCTTTGGTGATTTTGTCCCAGACTCGCGTAACTTTTCCCAGTCAGGAACTCATTTTTCGGGTTATTCCAACACCACATGAATGCACCACAATACCTTTATTACATATATACTTCCTGTTTTTCCTTTTTTATTTCTTCCCGTCCTTCTTTAATTGTCCTTACCTCAACTTTTTTTAAATAAATGCTTTGAAATCACAAACTAAATCCCTCCACCTCTATTATAAAACTGTGACACACTTATAATACACTTTTTGCTTGTTATAAGAAGAAAAACACCAGCACACGAGTACATGCACATGCCCATTTATTGAAATGATAACTGAGAGTCTGTGTGCAGTCATAAACATGAGCGAGGGTCTTACATCGAGTGGTGTCAGCTGGATTCCTCCACACTAACAAACACTTCAGGGATCTTCTGTTTAAATGCTGCCTTCTTCAGTCTCCTCTGGTACATTTGCATTTTTCCAACAAAAAAAAAAAAATGAAATTATACCACTTGCAGATAATAAACGCAAACAAGGGAGCAAGGACATACGAGTAACAAGACTTCGGGGAGGACTACGCAGAGTTAAGCCACTAAAGGTTCCCGCTATTGGTTTGTAAACTGATATGCCACCAACTCACTGGGAGAAGAGGAAGAAACTCAACGAGCTAAACTAAAAATACTGTACCTGAATATTTATCAGTTCATAAAAATAAACCCGTTCTTCAAAGCAAACTATATCCAAAGACGATACATTCGCCATTCTTCGTACCGCGAAATAAAAATCCAGTGTCACCAAACACAGTTAAGCGCCTACACTTGACACTTTTTTTAATACCACATATAGATAAATTATACATCGTTACTTAAATATATTGTGTTGAAAATACTGACAACCCCAAACCAGACGGTTGTGTTGAACATGACACATTTCCTGTAAAGTCGATTCTTTTCAAATGGGAGTCTGGTACTGCGGCAGGTGATGAATGTGTTGGATTTACTGGGACAAACTCGGAGCTTTAATCTGGCTGTTATACCCAAATAAATCATCCTGATCCTTTTTCATTTTAAGAGCATTTTCTTCACCTGACAAATGTCCCTGTAGGATTAGGATTTCACTGTCGGCGGCAGCTTCACAGTCACGGCTAAAAAAAATAAAAATTACAACCGGTAAATGAGAGTCGAGCCTCCAACTGTCCGTCAAATGTCACAGGAATCCATTACTTTTACGTTGAGAGATCCTGATTCTGCAAGCCGAGGACGAAGAGGAGGAGACGGACTACTTCCTTTGTCTCTGTGAGCCAAACTCCAAACAAACATTAAGTAAGCGAAGGAAATAATTGAAAGACTTGGCTTCTAAACTGACCAGATTGATGAACTGTTTCTTGTCTCAGTAAAGATCTAAAGACATAAAAGAGTTTGGCACTGAATTTAAGGATTTAAGGAGGAAAAAAGCAAAATTTTTCATCTTGAAATACTTCAGTGTTAAAGTATTTAAAAGCCACATTTTGTTGAAGGCGCTTCTGTGAGATAAAGTCTGAAGACCAGTAGGGACGATTCGGCCTCGAAATCTTTACATCGCATTTCTTCAATCCTAATTAACATCGTCATGATACCACAACTTTAAATATTAGATGTTACTAGTGATAAAAAACGATACTAAATGCCTCTTTTGATATCACGGCAAAAGACAAAAAAAAGTCCTACGCAACTGAATAGGACAAATTTTGGCGCACACACATATATGAACACATTTGTAATATTGTTATAATATTATATTGCGTCTAAAGCAAGCGACAGAAAACATTTAAGACTTTTGTGAATTAAATTTAAGACTTTTTTTTACTTTTTAAGACTGAATTCAAGACATGCAGAAGCCCGGCGTTGATTATTTCTAAAGGTGTATCATTATCTGAAGAATTATCCAGAATTTAGTAGTTTTAGTCTTTTATTTTAGTATTTTAACATCAATTTTATTTGCTTTTCATGCATCTTCATCGTCTACACTAGTCAATATGGTGCTAAAATCATCCTTAGATTTCTGTTCGTTTCTACCGTTTCATCTCTATTTTGTTATTTTTAATCACAAAAACATTAAATTGTTGTTAATTTCAATTCTGTTAATTGCTACTGCTGAAGTAGAGGATTTCACAATGATGAAAATGGCCTTTTCAGATTATGTTGATATATATTGTATAGATATTGTACGTGTTGATGAATGAATATGGCATCTGTATCTCTGATTAACAGACTTTTTAATAAAGACAGGCCTTTATTAGAGTATCTTATTTTGATAATTAGCTGAGAACTTACTGAAAACATTAAACTCACTGCTTTTTGACAACTATGTAATGATGTGAAGCCTTTTCTGTCATTTCTTTGGGTTATATGATCTCCGCCTCGTTGACTTTGATCCCCAGAAAAAGGCTTTTTTTTGCCCCCAAATTGAAGTTTTGCAAAAGAAAAATGCTGCCGCAGTAACCATTTCTCTCCTCTGAAGAGAACGAACCCTGATGGATGAACACACGTCATGAGATGGAGGGTTTGGTGTGACCAGGCAGTGCACTAACACTAAGTTCTCCTACTGATGTCTACAAAGTCAAAAACACTGCATGAGGCAGGGAAAAACTGCTTGGTTGGCACGTTCAGAACTCACTTTTTTAAAACTCGTCTGCCTTAATCTTCACAGGGAATTACGCCGGACACGACTTTCAGCTCGTCGCTCTGCTGAAGGTGGCGGTTTTCCCTTCGATTTCCCGGCTTTATCTGTTGTTGCAATAACGTAACCGTGAAGGATTTAAAGATGCAGGAATGGACCCAATTTAGTTCTATCATTAGAAAGCTTCTGACACATTTGGACTGGCTTCAAACACACTGACGAGCGTCCTAATTCAATAAAGTTAGAATTCAAGACCTTCTGGAAAATAGTAAACATCACTCGAGTTAATTGGCTAATTCAATATGAGGCATTTTCTCCTGATTATCGTCATAAAAATGCAGATTTGACATTAAACTGATGCTTTCTTCTGGATTCTAGCAACTCAAAAACAACAGATTTGTGGGAGGAAATAGAAGATCAGAGCAACCTTTTGCAGAGCAGCAACCTAAAAACCATTTTTAACCAAACAAACCATCAGTATGCACTTTGGCATGTGATCACAGCTGCAGGGTCGCTGTCCCTACGAATGATCGTATCCGCCCCCACAGCTGAAAACACACAGCCCTCTAACATCCCTTCAGACAGCAGGAGCCCTTGATCAAAACAAATAATATTTCACGTCACTGGAACCACGTTTCATTAGCACAAACACCTTTAACGTTCACTAACTCGATCTTCATACAACCAGGGAGGGAAACTAACACCAGACACCAGTCAAAAAAAGGTGGAATTTAAGCTCTGGCTGGTGAAACGGGAAGTTAGCTTCCGACCCTGCGCACAACTCGTCTTTCAAATCGAGGGATACAGAAATCAAAGCACAGCGAGCACATCTACTCGACGAAATCCGTGTGAACTCTTTTTACAAATTAAAGCAAATAAATAGAGAGGACGGTACCTTTGCATAAACATGAGTACAAAACCTAACAGTCAGTGGATGTACAATAAATGCGAGTGAATCCGACAGGGGCGGAGTGGCGTGAACCGGTGTGAGGACGACCCCCCTTTTCATTTGACGAGGACCTGAGTGCGCTACTCCAGGTCGTCCACGTCCTCCGTCTCGATGGTGCTCGTCTGTTCCGAGGTCATGCCTGGGAAAAAAAACAAAGCGAACGTCAACGTCGAGGCAAACATCGACTGCTTCGTAAAGACGATCTATTCTTAGGTCCTAACTCCACATTCTGAAGCTCATAACTAATTCACCAGTCGAGCCTGTGTGGGTTAATAAGTGTCAATCTACTAGTGAATTAGTAATGAGCAAGACCTCAGTTTGGAAAGTGGAACAAAGATTTAATGGTGTCTAAATAACTCTAATAACTCCGTGTGATTTAGGTTTCAAAGACGCTCAAAATCAGCTAACATCTTTGTTTTTTCAAGGTTTAAAACGCATTCACACAAAGATAATCATTAAGTGTCCCTCATCGATTAACTTCATGAATCTGAGAAGAGCTCCGTATCGTACTTGAGGTGTCGTCGTCATTAGGAGACTTCTTCTTTTCCTCCACGTAGCCATGACTCAGCAGCTTGGTCATGCTGACTGGAGGAGCCTTCTTGTCATAAGACCTGAGGAGGCGACAGAAGACATCGTCGTTACGACAAAACTTGAGGTTTACACGCGTCTCTCGACCTTCACAGAATTAATCTTAGACTGATTTATGGTGAATCAATAATTGATTCATCATTGAGGACAATTTCAAAGAGAAAATGTTAAATATTTAATGGTTTCAGCTTCTCAAATGTGAAAATTTGCTGTTTTATCTTGTCTAATATTATTGTAAATACACCAAACGATGAATCAAACGTTAACATTAGACCATTAAGTTTGTATGCTGCTATTAAGTTGCATTTATTAGGTGGATAATCTAGAATTTAATGTGACAAATATCAATTTATTTTAACGAGATGGATTTTACTCACGTTCTCTTGTATTTGCTGGTCACGGTGAGACCTTCAATCTGACTGGCAACGCCATCAGGAGACATCTGTGGGATGGAAACGTGGTCATTTGTGTGCTGACAAATACACAAATAAAGACAAAAAGATGTGGGTAGTTTGGACTTTTGTTGACAAATATGCAGGCAAATCACCGAGCAAAAACAAATGCAATGATGGAGGAAAAAATTAATATGAAGTCAGTCATGCAATGGAAAATGATTGAAGAAAGTGGCATGAACAAAAACCGGCTTGAAGCAAACTTGTCGACGATCTCCTGCAAAATGAAACTGATTTTAACTTTATATAGTTCTACCAAACCAAATTATTTTATCAATATGTACACTTCCCGATAAATACGACTTAATTTGAGGAATGAATTTACCCAAAGATGAAAAGAATCAACAACAAACTTCAGCGAGTACTGTACCATAAGGTAAAGCAAAACCGTCTTAAATTGCCATTTTTTCTAATGGGGTTTGATATTGTGTTTCTCAATAAGGGGCAAGTGTGTTCCCTGTCAACACATTTTGTAATTAAATTAGTTTTAAAAACAAAAAGAGCATCTTGTGCACCTACTTATGAAGAACAATACACTACTTTAGCCAACAGGAATTAGCTTGCCAATCTTTTTCCTTCCCCCCGATGGACAGTGAGGGGCAGTAGAGTTCAACCTTTAGAAGAAATTGAGATTTTGTGAAATAATCTGCTGCAGAGAAGACAGCAGATGTGCCGAACTTACCAAAAGATGAAAAGCATTAACAGGAGTGTACAGTTAGCTTTAAAAAAAGACACGGTATCTTAAATTGGCAGTTTTTCCAATGGAGTTTGGTATTGCGTTTTGTCTTCTTTCCCCTCCCCAGATAGTTTCAGCTACTTTGATATGAAAGACAAACAAGACGATTGAATGAAATGTACTTTATATGAATATTTGTTTTTATCAAGTTTTCTCTCAGCACTTTACTGAAACGTTCATTAAAGCTCAGAAAAATCACGACGGTAAATTAAATCAAAATGAATTTTAACCAATCTGCGAAATGCGACGATGGAGCAAAATTAGGTGAAAATAAAAGGAAAGGTGATGGTAAAAAATAAATAAAAAGGATGGAAGACGGTATCAATGTTGGTGGTGACGCATTTGGGTCCATTCACCTTCTCTTTATTAGGGGAAATTAAATCGGTCTCCCAGGTGGAACCATTATCAGTGCCAAACGGTGCAGTCAGAGGCTGCATGTGCGCCTTCATCTCGCTGTCGGGAGACATCACTTTGCTTCCGCTGTAAGCACAAAACCACGGTGATATACGATGTGTCATCACTGCTCGCCATTTATCACATTCTGGGAAATTTGGGCTGTGGACGATATGCTTGGCTAGTGTTTCACCTGGCCCTTCATGGATATAGTATTTAAAGAATTTAAAGATTTTGTACTTTATCAGTGATTCTGTTCGAAGTTAAACCCAGAGACAGATTGTTCCTTTCATTAGCCTCACAATTTAACAATCATTCAACAACAAGACTTGTTTAGGGATTTGAATCACACACAAACTCATCATCCGAACATGCAACGATGCATCTTCCCCGTTCTTCTGTGCGTGTCTCACCAGTGATCTTACCTCTTTGACTCATCAGCTCCAAACCAATTAGCAGAGGGATTGTACTGCCTCCTTGGTTTGTCATCACCATCAACATCATCGTGACTCAACAGCCCTGCAGGTGTGGGGACACAATGTTCAAAACACTGCCAGCAGTTATGACGCATTACACTGAGTCTCACCTTTGAAAGCACAACTTGATGTTTAACTCACCGTCTATTCACCTCAGGGGCTTAACAATTATTCTGCATAAAAATAATGTCACAATCTGTCTTTTAGTCGGCATATGTGAGAAGAACAGCAGGCTTCCTTTATGCAGCCCAAAATTACTCAGCAGCATACTGTTTTTTTTTCTTTTTTTAATTAAGCGTATATCTGAAATTCAAGCAATTCCCAAATCATTAGAAGAAACTGATATTTTTGTGGAATAACTTCCTGCTAACAAGGCAGCATGTGCGCTGAATTTACCAAAAGATGAAAGGCATCAACAACAAACTTAAACGAGTAGTTAAAAGCAACACAGTCTTAAATTGACATTTTTTCGAATGGAGTTTGGCGCTGTTGTCTTGTGCTAACAGGAATTGGCCAACTTTTTTCTTCCCACAATGAGAAATTGAGAATTTGAGAAATAATTAGCTGCTTAGAAGACGACATGTGTGCCAGACTTACCAAAGGAAAGGCATTGACAACAAACATAAAAAAGTAGGGTACTGTTAGATAAAAGCAACACAGTCTTGAATTGATAATTTTTCTAATGGAGTTTGGCATTGCCTTAATATGAAACAAGGGCACACTGCCCTCTCAACTCTTCAAAGAAATTTTCCAATTGTTGAAATTGTTTTAAAATTAATAAAATGAGTCTTGAGCACATATGTGGGAAGAAAAAAAACACTATTTCAGCTAAAATGTAACTTTTAGCCAGTAGAGCAAAACTGCTAGGAGAAATTGAAATTATGTGAAATAAAATGTCTTAAATTGATAATTTTCTAATGAAGTTTGGCATTATATTTTTTAAATATGAAACAAGATCATCCCGTCAACACTTGCAAGAAATTTTACTATCATTAAAATATTTAGGGGAAAAAAAGAGTCTTATTTACCCATGTAGGAAGAAAAATATTCTATTGTGGCTAACAATTGAAGCTTAAACCCATAAAATAAAGCATCAAAGCTAACATCTGCAGACATTTCATGCCAGTTGTGCCCAATTTGCAGAGGATTCATTCATCCTGAAGCATAAAACATTCATGTGGAACTCAACACTGAACTTTGAATTGTTTCCCCCTGATAGCTGAAGTCAGCAGTGTTACAGTATCAAAAAACAAAAGTGGCTGTTTTGTTTTCCCAAAATGCATAAAAAACATTTTTCTAACAGGATCCCCCACTTTCATGTTGTGGACCGGTAGGCCACTTGTTCAGGATTTGCATTTCAAAGAGTCGAGACACAAGTGCCAACATCAAACAAGTCACCTGGGACGCTCTTTTATTTTTAAAATGTGATGACTTCCACCGTTTCAGTTTATTGTGCAGTTAAGATAAACTTTTGACTCTGAGGGCAGGAGGAGGTTAGTCAGACACAGACCAAAATATCTAATACTTCCACAATAACAACTTACCTTTGTGTCCTCCTCCCTTTGCGAGCTTGACGTAGTCCGAGTCCGACTCAAATATCCCAACTCGCCGTCCGCTGACCCTCTCCGCCGGGGTGTTTTCATCAGCGGTCTGGGACAGACCGGGGATCTGGGAGCTTGGTCCAGTCACGTTGGCGTTCACAACCCCGGGCTTTATGCCTGCAGTGATTTATGTACCGACAATTACATCCACTTGTTTTGCTCTGTGGCATCCATCATGTATTTCAGCTAAAAATGTCAACATTTTGTTTCAGAAATGTTGAGTATTTTCAGTTTGGCGTATTCAAATGTATTACAGGTGATGGGTGCCATAAAATCCCTTGTACTTCATCTTAGAAATACTTATAATTGAACTGAATCTTACCACCAGGCTTTGTCCTTCGATGGTTGGGTACTGCAGCACTCATCTCAGCTGAGGAAGTAACACAATCTGAATACCAAAGGAAATAAGTTATGATCCATTAAGTGGTCAGTGAAACATAACGTAAATTTAAAGATACCTCGCTTGTTATAAAACATGAAGTATAGTACGTATCCAGCAAAAGAGCAGAAACATTCATAAAATATACCAAATTATGTTGAACGAGCAGCGATGCGTTTAATAATGGCCAATCAGTCTTAAATTATCGATTTCTCTTATGGGGTTCGGCCTTGTGTTTCTCTATATGGAACATAGAGGCCTGTCTGCGCTCACTCATTGACGTAGCGAAAATTAGGACGTTACTAAAATAATGAACGAAATAAAAACATGTCCCCTGTGTGTGTACGTGTTCAACAGCGTGTACATGCTAAGAAATACTTATACAACTCATAAAACGAGTTAATTACAATATAAAAAGACATTTAAACAGACATAAAAGTGAGCCCAGTTTTGCAGAGATTGCACGCATGATAACTAGCGTAATATTGAATTATAACAATACAAACAACGTATTTTCTATATATAAAAGCACACAATATAGGAATATATATGACAAATAGCCTTTTCTAGCGGCATAGTATTATTTCGCCATGTAGCTAACAAAGCCTTGCTAATTTAGCTAGCCGTCTAGCTAGTTGCGGCGTTGGCTTTCCACCGCTAACCTCACTTTGCGCTGCAACATCGCTAGTTTTTAGGTGAGCGGCTAACGACACAGCTCGCACAAAATCACACAGATATCTTACATTATATGTTATTTTTCTTTTGTTGTAATTATGGATCGGCTTTTCGCAGTGAAATCCCGTTAGCTTCCTCGGCAAGGCTGGACCGAACACACTTCCTGTGGCACCTGCTTCTGACTTCCGGTACGCTAAACAAAGATCGTATATACGCGACAAAGCCCGACGTTAGTGGCTGTCCTATGAGCCGCATGATAATTCACAGCAAAGGGCGAAGAGCCGATCTGGAAATGGGACAGAGTGAGAGCTCTTTCCAATATTCTTGCCGTTACGACGTTAGGAGAAGATCTTTGATTTCATTCAGAGGACGACATCACTGCTCCCAACAGCACAATAAATAATAAAGTAAAGTAAGTTTGTCTTTATAATAGAATAGAATAGAATAGAATAATGAATAAATAGTTCAATAATGCTTTATAGATCAACCATAACAAATAAGTCAGGACAACTTTGGGGTCACCAGATGATGAAAGGGTTATTATAAATCAATTCATTAGAGTCTTATTAAGAGCAGACTTACTGATTAAATTACTTTATTAATCACTTATTCGCATTTGAAACCGCAGACTTGATGGCTTGTTAGTAACTGACCCCATAATGGATTAGTAACATTTATGATCACGTTAGATCAAATAGAAAGGACGCACCAGCTGCACTTTTCTTTTACTTGAATGATTTGCTGCTTTGAAGGCATCATGTGTGCCGAATTTACCAAAAGATGAAAAGCAACAACAACAAACAACAAACAAGTAGTGTACTGTTAGCCAAAAGCAATGCCGTCTTAAATCGATAGTTTTTCTAATGGAGTTTGGTCTTGCATTTCTTAGGAGACAAGAGTGTCCCCTGTGAACCCTGCAAGAAGTTTTGCCATCATTAAAATTGTCTTTTAACAAAGTCTAACCTAGCCTAACCTATGTGGTGAGAAAAATTAACAATTTTAGCTAACAAGAATTAGCTTGCCCATCTTTTTCCTCACCACATAGAAAAAACTTGCCTTAATTGATTGGACTTATTTCTAAGACAGAATTATCTGGACCAATTTCTTAACATCTTATTACCTGCAAACTTCATGATTAAAATCCTTCATTAACAACTTAAAAACGTTTATAACTGTAGACCTGATAGCTTGTTAGTAAGTACCAACATTTATAACTGCATTATTAAAATATGGGAAAGGATACACACCAGCTAATGTTTTTTTCTTTTTCCTTTGGCAAACCAAAACTGATTCATGATTTATTAACCATTGATAAAGCTATTAAGTTCAACTTAAAGGTACTTGTTAGAAAATGGCACAGTTTACTTTCACAAACTAACACATTTTCCTTTGCGATATAAGAACTGACAAGTTGCATCAATATTGGCCAATGAGCACTCATCTGAGTTGAAAAAATCTTTATTAGGCTCAACAGAAGTAGATTTCATTAAACAGAATGTATGCAATTAGAATAAACAATATTAGTAGTATTATATTAACTCTATTAAGAACAAAAAATTACAGTTCAAGCCATTAAATCAACTAAATATGCTGTAAAATATCTATCAGAAAGCAGTTATTTTGATTCCACACACAGCTTCATTCCAAAATGAGATAAACATTTTCTTGAGACCAAAGCGGAGAGAACTAACTGACAAAAGTTTTGCTATCCAAAGAGGAATGTTTCTCAGAAAACAAAACATTAAGGGGTTATGGTTTCAGCTAGTTAATATAAATCAAAGTATCATCAGCGTATATGCAGGAAAAAACCTTAGCGGTCGGAGTAGGTTAATGTGTGAAAACCCGGTTACTGATCATTCACCAATTTTTGGAGAAAATCGTTGGTGCTCTCTGATTGACTCGATCTCAGATATCTTTGCCGCAGTCGGGGCAGAGGATGTCGTCTTTGCTCGTCAGGAAACCTCGGCCCACCAGAGACACGCAGCACCGTTTGCAGTTGAAGCAGTCGTTGTGCCACTGACGCTGCTCGAACGAGATGTACTTACTGCCTCCGAGACCTGGGAGACAAAGGGAACAAAGAGGAGCATGAGTACTACAAGGAGACTGTCTCATGATCTCAGTAATCTAATAAGCCTGTAATTGGTGTTGATTGGATACACAGGATGCACAGGGAGGCATATGATCTGGCAGAGGTTCAGTTCACGTTAAAGGTGTCATTTACAGTACCTGTAGTTGGGATCTTCTCCAAACTTTTGACCTTGTTTTTTTCATTATTTTAGGACAAATTAAGAACCTCATACCAGTTTTGTTAGCATTTGTTTCTGATGACGAAAAATATGCAGGATTAGACAGTTACCGCCCTTGTTCCTCGTATCTAAAACTCAAACACTACAGTCAGATCTCACCTGAAGTTAAAGTAAGTTGGAGGAGCTTTGGATAGTTTAAGAAAATAACCCTGATGATTTCATTTGTCTTGGTTTGGAGATTATAAATTCAGAATAACAGTAAGACTTTGTTATACTGGAAATGTGGTTTGATAATTGATTATAACTTGATTTTTTTTCTTCTTCCCTTCACTTTAGGTACAACTCTAATTTGCGGAAGAATCTGTTTAATGCAATCATTTCATTTTTGAGCCAGGTTCACACGAGACTAGTATTTCCTGAGGACCTCTGGAAGACATCTGTAATCTTAATCACATGTGCACCTCATAGTGCTCACCCTATTTCTCCTCATGTGATAATATTAGTCCCATGTGAATCAATATGTTGCTGATTTGGGGTTGTTTTTCTGGTTTCTGCTATCAGATATCAGCTACATTGACATTTAAAGGTGATGACAGGGAAGGCTAGGAACAACTGAAGGTTGCTATATTCAAGTACAGTCACAAAGCATCTTTAACTTGAGCTGCAAATGTGTTTTTATGCTTCTTTTATGGCTGCTGAAGAACAAACACTGATGAGCTGATGAGTTTTGACAACATATCCAGGAGATAATGTCAGTGAAAACAAGGGAAATACAGACTTTGCTTATCCAGTGTGAATAAGCCCCATGAGACACAAATCAAGGAGTGGTAATTTCTAAATTACATAAGGTCCCCTGGTAATGCTAGTCGCATGGGACTAGGGCTTTGGACAATGTACAATTCATGAGGGAACAACTCAAAAATTGTTATAATGATTTTGCTCCTTGATTTTTATGTAAACTTGTATCCATTTCTGTGGAGCTGCAACCTCACCTGCTTCTTGCGGTTATGTAGCAGTTAATGGAGAATGACTAAATTGTAATTAAACCACTGAATGACTGGGATGGACATTCCTGTCTAATATAGAAATCTGGACGAGATAACGTCAAAAAACCTGACATCAAATGCTGGTAATAAAATGTCAGAACAAGTAGAGCGTTTCCATAACTGTAGAAAACTGCAGACAAAATATGAGACCTAAACAAGAACAAGCAAAATGCTGAAAATGCTAAATGTCGTTTCCAAAATACAAAACATACAGACCTCTAATCAATTTGACTGAGATGGGAGATTAAAGGCATAAAAGTGGGATAAAGCAAGAGAACTATTGCACTTTACCGCTGATGGGGGTGGTGCAGTAAGCACATTTCTTGGCAAACAGGTTGCAGAAGCAGTTGAGGCAGTAGGCGAAGTCGTCTCGGGAGGTGAAGCGCTGACCGGCCAGCTGCTGCTTGCAGCCGATGCAAACGAAGCACTCCTTGTGCCAGGGCTGGTCACGGTAGTTCACTCCTCCAGTGGTGATGGGCTGAACGATACCATCAAAAAAATGCTTTGTCAATAAAGTTTATTTTGATTTAAGAAACATACAATATTAAGCAGCACTTTTATACATTCATTCTCATTACGATTATGCGTTTTCTTGTGGTTTTCTGTTCATCATGATTGGATTTTCACATGATTTACATGTAAAATGAAAAAGCAAACACAATAAATGTTCATTTTTATTTGTTTGTATTGATGTTCAAAGATGCAGAGCTCCTCCTCACGTATGTGGGTTCGTGCGTGTTTAATTTGTGCCATTTGTTGCCGGCTTAGTCACAGACGAGCTTGATGAATCCTGTCTCACCTACCAGCTTCTACAACAAAAAGACGCCTCAGATTCCCGCCTGCCTGACCATCTGTTTCCTGCCCCTGACTGTTACATAACACACATATAAGTCTTCTTCCCTCCTCCACTGTATGTCTACTCATAACTGCGCTGTTAGCAGTGATTTGGATGCCAAGGCTGCATGTATTGCTTATCCAGCCTTCTTTAAATGAAACCATGTCCACCACAGTGTGACGAAAGCTTTGAAAGCTGCCTTCCCATGGAAACAGCATGAAATATTGCAGCTACAGAATATTTTGTTGGGTTGGGGAGGTAACGACGCGTTTCATTTGGTCATCTTTTGCTATGACTTCTTGGAAAACATTACATGATACGTCTGAGAGTGAGGAAGGAAGTCCTGGCTAAACATTTGAACTTTACTGCCTGACTCATGTCAGATACATTTTCATCAGCAATGGTGGTTGTTTAACAATAAAGACTCCAACGATCCCCGACTACTTCACGACATCATCAAACTACGTTTTCTTATTGTTTTGATTTAAAGACCCCTTTAAAGCTGCCCCAGAGACGCCTCAGGGAAAAACCATGGTTCATAAAAATGATGGGTCATGTTTAACTTAAATGCCTCTCAAACAGAAAATCGATCTTGTTATTATCCGGAGGATGAAAGAACTGCTCATTAGTGACCTCTCCGCAACCTTAAGAGCATTACACAAGAACAGACTCGGTTGCATCCAAATTTAAAGGCAAAAGTACGAATCAATAGGAGCTGCAAATGCATTAAGAGCTTCTCGTGAGCGTCGGCATGAGTGAGTGTGAATCACCTTCTTGCAGTGGACGCACTGCTGGGCAAACTGCTTCTCGTAGCAGGGCAGGCAGTAGTTGTTGACGTCCTTCTGCACAAAGCACCTGGTGCCAATGGGCTGCTGGCAACGGTTGCAGGTGAAACAATTCTCGTGCCAACTGTTGCCCTTATGCTCCATCTTTTTAGAGCCTGGTGGGTGGAGGGGGAGGAGAGGGAGACAGAAAAGAGTGTGAGGGTGGGAGAAGGGAGACACCGTCCATCCTCTCAACTCACTTAAACTGTTGTTGTTCTGGTAACATACTGTCATCAACGCTCTCATGAGATTACTCATTACGTCTTCATTACATCATCAATTTAAGGCGTTTTAACTGAAGAGAGAAAAGACACTCTGTGCCTGAAATTCATGCCTACGTCAGTAATTACACGTACAGTTGGCCCCACTGTCCTACAGGCATGCAGATCAACTTCATCCAATTACAGCTAATTGCAATTTGCTGACGTTACGTGAGCTCTGTTAATGATTGAGAACTCGAACTTTACCAAGAAAAACACATGACAGGTCCAAGATTCAAAGGCTGCCACACCGCCTCAGATAAATAAGCTTGCTTGATTTTGGTGATTTTTTGTTTCGTGTTCACCTGAATTAATGCACGACAATAATGATAATAGGGACATAAAAATCAAAATAAAAGGAAAAAATTTAGATGAAAAAAATTTAATGTATTGCAGTTTTAATGCCTTAAGTTTGGTATAACCACTATCGTCATCTTGATTTTTGAGGGACAATATTTGGATGGTAGCTGAAGTGGATATACTGATTGGACCTGACTGGATCTGAGGACACGCCATGGTAGAGGCTTGTCAATCACAAGCTTTATCGTTTATTTTACTCTAAATGGGACCTTAATTTACAAACTGAGCATCATCTTTGATGGAAGAAGGCTTGAAACTACAGATTGAGACCATAAACTCAACAGCAAAGTGGCTACTGAGGAAATAAATCCAGTGAGAAGTAGTGTCACAATTTCTCTGTCCTCACCTGGCATGATGGTCTTCAGGCATGCATGGCACTTGGCAGAGTACTCGTTGCTGTAGCACTCGATGCACATCAGCATGTCATCCTTGCTGCAGAAGGGCCAGTCCACCAGAGATCGGCTGCACTTGATGCAGAGGAAGCATTCGCTGTGCCAGTGGCGGTCCTTGTACGACAGATCCTGCAGAGTCAGTGAAAGGAGGGAGTGTTTGGTTGCGTGTTGGTTGGTCGCTCGGAGATTGTAATTGTTGTTATTGAAAATTGAATAGTAACTGATGTCGCTAATGGCTAACAATTATGGTTGAACCCAAAACACAATATTAGACATTTTAAACAGGATGTTTTTCAATTTTGAAACATTTGCAGATTTGGTCCCACCAGTGTTGATGCCATATAGACTTGCGTGAAAGCTTCAAAATTCACAAATGGGGTGTTTACAGACATATTTTAAGCTTTAGATCAAAACTCAAATGTCTAACCAGAGACATTATTACCATCAGGCATCTCCAAAAGATGAAAATGCTAACTTATGACTCATTACTGCAGCAGTTTGGACCAAAGTGGTGGACCGACCAACGAATAGACCAATACTGCCTTCCCTAGACCCCTTCCCTAGAAAGTTCTTTAAATAGTGTCGAAGAACATGTACATTAAGCTTGATGATTACATTTTAAACACACGCTGGTTGATATGTGATGATGAATGTATCTTACCTTGCTGGTGCAGCCAATGAGCACATGGCACACCTCACACTTATTAGAGAAAAGTGCCTCGTAGCACATGATGCAGTACGGGTTTTCTTCCTTGAGGATGTACTTCTGACCAAACAAGGACTCCTTACACTCCATACAGTCATAGCGGTTGGCCATTTTGACTGAAATCTCCTCTCTGAGTCGTCTGTGCAAGATAAAATAAAAGGATGAAGGTTGAAGTGAGGTAATTACAGCCAGAACATTCCTGAGATCTCTCTTAATCTGTCTTCATCCAAGCTCTGAAACTTGGGTTGGATGTCTTTAATTGGAGAGCCGCCTTTCTCTACAAAAGCACTACAGCACCGCCCCAACATCACATGGTCCAATTAGTTATATCATGCCTCCACAGCTACGTAGGTACAGAAAGAAGCCCTTCTGAACGTCTTAAAAACTAAATTGAGTGCTCCATACAACAAATTAGGCTGAGGAATGTCACAAACAGCCTCCAAATGGGCTCAGGCTGTAGAGTAAATTCCTTGTACTTCATAATGGAGATGATGTGACTCTTAAATCTTGTTTTATTGCTCCAAAAGATCCTCAAACTAAAACTAAGGAAGTTTAAATTAGCTGGGCTTCCCCCTCAGTAAAGAATGGGCACCATGCATTAGGATAATGAGTGGCTGATTGAAAGATCACAAAACGAGGGTTAGATGAGGGGAGAAGTAATGAGGAGAAAACAAGACAAGGGGGACTTTTAAAACTTTAATTCTGTTAACAGGACTTTTGAGGGCTATATAGCAAACAGCATAATTAAAAGTTAAAATATTAGACCAAGATGTTGGACCTCTGCAGCAAAACGTTAAGTAACCTCTAGAAATTTGTGGATGAAAATCGACTAGAAGGTCTTCCAAGGGGAAACTCATGCTCCTGGGCCAGGTCATTGTACATTTGATTTCCCTTACAGATTCAATTAAAGACATATGATACTATTATTGAATAAAACTGACCAAATGATAGTAAAGAGGAAGCTGACTTTAGGATAATATCTAGTGAAGGCTGTGTGTTGGCACAAGACGAGGACAAATGAGGGCGTCGTCTTGAGAGTAATTGAATAAGGCCTATTTGTCTTAAACACAAGGACTGCTGTTGACTGGACACTTTGATCAAATGCAGAGTAATCAGCATCTTCACATTTTAACTTGTCAGCCCTTGTTGGATGTTTTGTAGCCAATAACCAGTGATTAAATTCATTTGCAGATAGTTTGCGAATGACTCTCATCAAAACCTTTTGGTCCAACATCTGACGTCTGCAGGTTTTTTGATCTAAATATTAGGACCTCTGCACCACTTCAGCCCTGTTCAATCAACCTTAAACCATCTGTACTCTCTACAACCCCCCATATGTCACATGTACCCCCCTGTACCCCTCAGTGAACTCTCTATACTCCTCTAAAATATTTCTTCCTTCCTCTATATCCCTCTATAAACCCTCTGTACCCTCTATAAACCCCTTGTACCCATCTTTAAACCCTCTATACGCCACTAAACCCTCTGTACCTTCTATAAACCTTCTATACTCCACTATAAACCATTTCTATCCCCCTATAAACCTTCTATACTCACTATAAACCCCCTGTACCCTCTATAAACCCTTTACTCCACTATAAACCCTCTGTACAGTTAACAAACCTTCTGTACCCTCTATAAACCTTTTATACCCTCTATAAACCCTCTGTTCTCCACTGCAAACCCTCTGTACCCCCTGTAAACCCTTTACTCCAATATAAACTCTCTATACTCCACTATAAACCCTCTGTACCCTCTATAAACCCTCTATACTCCACTATAACCCTTCTATAAACCTTCTGTACCCATCTTTAAACCATCTATCTTCAGTTATAAACCCATTGTACACCTCTATGAACCCTCTATTCTGTACTATAAGCCCCCTGTGCCCTTTATAAACTCTCTGAACCCTCTATAAACCCCCTGCACTACACTACAAACCACCTGTACCCAACTATAAACCCTCTCTCCTCCACTATAAACCTTTTATACCCTCTATAAACTCTCTATACTTCACTAGATACCCTTGGTGCCCCCTGTTACACCTTTACTCTACTATAGACCCCCTGTGCCCCTCTATAAACCATCTGTACTCCTCTGTAAATACTTTGCACACCTTCGGATCCCAATCTAAACCAACTAGTCTCTTCTACAAACCCTCTTCACTCCCCTTTAAACCCCCTTTAAATCCATTGTGCTTTCCATAAACGCCCTTAAAACCCCGCTATACAACTAGACTAGACTACTCTCACTAGACTACTACTCTAAATCTCCCATACTACTCTATAAACCCCTGTACCCTTTCATGCCGTAACCCAACCTAACATCCTCCTCTATACACCCTTCATAGTATCTTAAATACCCAATAATACCTCAATATCTTGCTATAAACCCTATGTACCCATCTTCTACCCATCACACCTCTTTAAGCCTCATACCTGTATTCTCGATGTATACCGCTCTATCTCTTGAACAGATATCATTTTAAGAATCAATCGAGCATCAACCAGATTATGAGGCAAAATTACTACTCAAAGAAAAAACAGGAATAAGACAAAAAACTTGCTCAAGCATCTCGAATAATCCTCTAAATCTCCTCAGAAACCCGGATTATATTCAGCTAATCATGAGGATACAAAACTGTCACAAACTATCATAGGTGCAGTTATATCACATCACGGACCAAGAAGTTTCGAATCTATGCAACTATTACGAATACAAGACGGAAAACCAGGAAAGTCTTACCTGTCAGTGCAGCTTGAGTGTCAGATGAGGAGCTAGTTTGCAGACTGGGAGCAGATGTGACGACTGAGCGCTGTGGTCCATCTGCCTTTTAAAATTGAAGCAAAATGTGACCCACAGTGGGGCAGGACGGTGGAGGCAGTGGTGTGATCAGAGTGGGCAGGTCGCATTATAATTAGACCGCTTTAAAACTGAGCCAAAATTCTTGCAAATGAAAAATCCCAACGGATGAAATATAAAAGTCTCACTTTTGAACTTGCAGTTAAGATTATGATGACTACATGGAAAACACACAAACATACACGAGATGTGTCATGGTGAGTTAATAATCAGAATCTTGTTTTCTTTTTAATCTCAAGAGGAAAGCCTGTCGCAGGATTTTGAGATGTTGACATAACAAATAATTAATCCACTGGATCGACATAACGAGCTGTCAGAACTGATATCACTTGATCAGAGGGGCAATTTTGTCAAACTGAGAAACGTGCTGATGAAAACCATGTGATGTGGTTCAAAGCCTCAGCACAAGCTAGCGCCGCTCCTCAGCCTGGCAATGTCAGTATTCTTCAGTTATTTTAAAGGGACAGTTCACTCCAAAATCAAAAATACACAACAGTCATTGGCTTCCCATTAAAGAAGTCCATGTTCATCCAGTTTGCTCAGACTAATTATAAACAAATGGGATCTTATAATGTATATTGCCTTATGTACAATGGTATCCTCCTACCAAATAGTGCACATGAAACTGTAACTGTATTTCGTGTGACATTTGGTTAGTAGAGCAAGTCACAAGGACAAAAAAGCTCTACATGTAATGGTTTAATAAGCGTGTGTTTGACTTTTCATTACGAAGTTAGCGAGCGCTGCCTGATTGATGGTACCATGTCAAACATAATATGTAATTGAATATAAAGCTGCAGTGTTTTTGCCTCTGTACACAGTCTTAAGGGAGTGTAATTATCCGGAGCTGTCGTAAATAAACAGGAAAAGTTGAGGTCAACAGAGGTAAGAATTTCAGGGGGTTTAAATTTACTTTTGAAGTAAAAGTAATTAAACAAAATGTAGAGTATCAAAAGGAATGATACAGCTGGGCAAAACAGCGTCAACAAGTGTCAACAAGTGTGAAACCACTGGATATTTTTGATGACATTTTCAGATGGTTGGAGGCAACAAAACTGGATATTTTGGATGAGACATTTTTCCAGCTGTGTTAGTGGAGACAGAACTGGATATTTTTGGCAAAATGACAGGACATTGTCCAGCTGTGGCAACATTATCAGATTGTGTTTTTGCTCAGACATCAGGACATTTTCCAGGTGGTTAGTGGCAACAAAACTAGATATTTTTGGTGAGACATCAGGACATTTTCCAGCTGTGTTTGTGGAGACAGAACTGAGTAAGCCAAAACATGACCTTGCCCAAACTCTAACAAGTGGTTCTGTGCATACACCTAACCAGGCCAAAAGCACAGTGACTGGATTGTTTCCAAAACCGTCTCCAATTTACTGTTTTTTATAGCTGAATGTCTCACTGTAGCTCCTTTGCTAAAAAGCATTGGCGTCACACCCAGTCTGAAGCTGGACCATGCATCAAGTGTGCACATACTGTAGCTCAGTTTGGCATCTCAGAGCCTCTGGAGACTTGGATCACGCCGTACAAGCTGTACGGAGCCATTTTATGTATGTTCTGGTTCTTCTTGACATTTCATAAACAAGTCCCGAGCTTCTTCAGTTGTTTATGACTGTGAGGCTCCAGATATGTTTTGTAGGCAACATAACTGCATCTGATTTTCCAACAGCATGGGCGCAAGAAGATAATGACAGCATTTTCATTTTAGGGTTTTCTAATAGGATTATGCTGTAGAATTTCATTAATTAAACTGTCATGATTTGATTAGATTACATTTAATTTGATGATCATTCATAGGAGAGTCAGTTGACCCGGTTTGTCTAGCTTATGGACAGAACTTTCTTTATCTCACCAATCGTTCACTGTCAGTATTAATACGGTCAACTACGGTCATTAGCTATCAAAAAAACGCACTGTTTTAAATTTAAAGCTAGATCATCTGATTACCACAAAGAAGGTGGGATAACAGATTTCCTGAAAGTACAAACCAAATTTTTAACCTATTGGCAGAGAGCACCAGAGTTTATTCCCAGCTGTGTCAAGAGTGTTTCTTCTAATGGTTCGGAGAAATGGCGTGTCATGTAAGAGCTAAACAGCAGCTGCTTGTTTGTCCTTAGCTTAATTTATGCAGCAGAGATGTTCGACTTCAATAATCTGTCCATGTGTGACCCCAATGAGAGCCACTTTACATTTAAAGGGCTGGTGGGACCATATGGAAAACTGTGTAATTTCCAGAAATTGATTTTCCGCTGCATTGTGTTGGTAATTCTTACTTCTTCTACCTCGTACACCAACACACAGTGTTTAAACATATTCAAAAAAATCTAAAAATCTAATAGTGCGCCAGCAGTAACAGGAGAGGAGATCATGCGGTGGTAGCGCACCTTAAGTCCTTAAGCCCTTAAGGTTTTGAGAGGAGTAACAGAACAGGAAAGCAGAAGAGCACTTTTGCTAACGTCAGCCTATGTACTGTTCCTGATGGATCGTTTGTTCACCTTCAGTCCTTAAAATGATGTAAATCAAGTGAACATTACCTTGTTTTAAGGGGGTCACGAGGCAAAAAGGTTGAGAGCTAGTGCTAGTATGCTGCTAGCGCTACTATGCCACGTATTGTTAAAGAAATAGTTCAACATTTTAGGAAGTAATGAGACGAGAGGTAGTTAGCTTAGCTAATTAGCACAAAGACTGGAAACAGGGGGAAACAGCTAGCCTGGCTTTGTGCAAAGATAACAAAAACCAACTACTAGCACCTCTGAAGCTAACTAAGCTAGTTAAAGCTTCATACGTCACTATATGTTGTGTTCTGGATAGAAGAGATGTTTGTTACAATATTTGTTTTTTCCACTGACGTTGTATTATAAGTGTCAAATATTGGCCTGATAATGGATTGTGGATCAAAATCAAATCAAGTATGCTAACGTGATAAACTAAGACGGTGGACATCATCACTGTTAGCATGTTAGCTAGCATGGCCACAGAGTTATGTTGTATTTCATATTGTATATTGATTTATATTTGATTTAAAGCTGCTTCAGAGAGCAGGACATGTATATTGTTCTTATAAAAATCACTTAAATGGATCAGTAATTCTGAAATGACCATTAAGAACATCTAACTACTGTATACGGGTCAGTACATGCTCACAACAGTGTGTCACGTACCAACTTGTGTAACTCTAAAACAACTTGGCATTAACCTTTTCACATAATTCTCAAGTTTAAACTTTTACCAGTGTCATGAATATCCAGCACTGTTGAAAGAAAAGGTCAGGAGATAATCAGGACCAGTTAACGAGATAACTAGTTTATCAAGGAATGCACTTCCATGAAAGCGCCTATGTGCTTGAAGTCTTTGTGACTATTTGTTCATGCTTGATTTTCACAGTAAACTGACTCAGAGAAACCTAAATAAGTAATCTAGATATCAATTAAGTATTTTAAGCTATAACTGCATAAAATGTCAAGTGTCAGGTTCTATTTTAGTGACAAATTGCTGATATAACTGGAGGACGAGTGCTGCTTTTGGTTTGACTTTAGCTGAGCTACATCTGAACCATGAAACCAGTCAAACCAGTCAAATGAAAAATACAATATAATATAAAATAATCTTTTTTAAACAGACGTTGTTACTACAGTAACCTATAATATTAGCAATGAGGCTTCAGTGTTGTTATCACTGTTTCATTTGATATTGATTGAAATAGTTTTAACAAACTTCATTAACAAATTAATGAAGTTTAATGAAGGGTGAGGAGATGAAAGGAAGGGGGTCGGGGTTCCTTCCCCCTTTCATTTAATTCTGTATTTTATTATTTCTTATTTATTTTTGATTAATTTTTAATTGTTTACTTCAAATTTAGCCCATTATTTCGTCTCATCTTCTCCCTTTGATTTTACCTTTCTCCTGTTCTAGTTATTTCCGATCCATTTCCAAAACATCCCCCCTTTTTATGCTCCCCAACACACACATACACACACAACACACACAACATACAAAATCCCAACATGTCTTTGTGTGTTTGTTTTTACATTTGTCATGTCTTCTTTTGCTTCTCCCATTATTTTTGACTGTTTACTGTTGTTTTGCTGCTGTAACACTCAATAAAGAAATGTAGTGATTTATAAATAAAACAGTAGAAAGAGTAACATTTGTGATTTATTTTGTCTGTGTCCTCATTCAGCATATTCCTTTATTAATATCGTATTGTAACCTTATCATACATCGAGCGTTACCCCTAAAAAACAACTATAAAATAAAGATTAACCTTTTGGGGACTCGTTTTGTGGTTTCCATGGAAAACTAACCTTGAATCACCCACTTTAATTTAAGTTTAGCCAGATATAATACTCACTTAGAATCGTCTGTTAAATAAATCAATAAATTAAATTAAATTAAATTAAAATTAAAAATCCAATTCACACCAGTACAGTATGGGCTGTGCTTTTATTCTGACACAAAGACATGCTTCCGGCGCGCTTGTATTTTGAAGGTCGTCACCGGAACTGCTAGCTAAAAACATCGCTAGCTTCTGTTAGACGTTATAAACCCGGAAGACGTTGTAAACAAACGGTGTCTGACTACAAAACAGGCAAATGGAGCATGCTAAATTGTCGTGATGAGAACAATAAAGCTGTAAGTTAATCAGCTAAATGTTTAATGTGAAGAACATGGAGGACGGAGAGCGGCTACAGCTCGGAGGAAACCCGGACTGGATGTCCCGTCTGCCCGAGGAGCTGCTGGACGTCCCGCTGTGGAACCTGGCGATACCCGGTAACACAGAAATACTGGAGAGAAGTCCGGTGAAATGGGATATTATGGGGAAATAGTTCAGCCTACAGTTAAAATAGACAACTATAGATGACTACAGATTAGTATGTTTTTAGTTATTATCATTTATCTTCCATTTCCGGTCACATTTGCAACCAAAACAGTCGTGGGATGTTTGTTTTCTGTTTGTGGCCAAAAGTATGTGGACACCCCTGTCATGTGTCTCACACCAGGGAGTCATGACAGCATGTCCTTCTGTCTGGACGTGTCCTCTCCTGTCCTGAGGTCACAGCCCTGCTTCCTCAGACTGACTGACAGGCTGTTTCCCTGCTGGACTCGACCCTGTGTCTCCCGCTGGGCCACCACACAGGTACAAACCACACATATGGCTTTTCTCTTCAATAGCTACCACGTCTTGTGACCCAGTGACTCAGAACCAATGCCGAATTGTAAAACTGAATGGGACAAATAAGACACACCTGTTTTTATTAAATTTCTTCTATTTTATATCAATATTTTCATATTGAGCGCAAGGCAATGGGAGGCGAGCTAACCGTCCTCCTGCTGCCAACACCGGGTCAAACTGAGTAAGAGTCGCTGCTGGGTGATTATCCAACCTAAAACTAACTTCACCGTAAAGTACAGTGTATTATCAACAAAATGTACTTATTATTAGAAAGCATCAAAGGTAAAAGTACTAATGTTTCTGTTGTAGGATTGATTTTCATATCAAAAGATTGATATTTAAGCTCAGTGATTTGAGGCAAATGTGTGCTTTATCATCAACAGAGACACGGCAGAAAGTACCTACACTACCACCAGGATCTGGGTCATATAATATGTGGTTGTTTGTAACTACTTCTCCTTCCACCTTCCAGGAAGTTGATATCAATGATGGCTCACGAGTGGAGCAATTGTAGTTCTCTATTTCCGTCATGCTCTTTAACAAAGACACTGGCCTCAGAACAGGAGTTACTTTCACTTGCTTGAAAACCTTTCATATTAATTTTCTTTCTCTTCTTCCTGTGTGTGTGCAGCAGTCCGTCCTCAGTGATCAGTGTGATCTTGGTATTCGTTTCTTGGACCTGCGGATCGCCAGGAAGCCAAAGGGAGGCAGCAAATTGTTCTTCGCCCACGGGATCTACACACTGATGACTGTGAAGGTACACACACTCACACTGGCCTATATACAGTCTAAAGTTTGAACAGGATTGTACTGAACCTCCTGAGTTATAGAAAGTTTGTGTGTGTGTGTGCAGGAGGCTCTGGATGAACTGGCCACCTGGTTGGACGCTCATCCGAAAGAGATCGTGATCATTTCCTGCACACATTTTGAATCGCTGACAGACGAAGATCACGTCCAGCTGGTGGAGTTCATCATCACGCTGTTCAGAAACAAACTCTGCTCTTCACAGGTACCCGGGCTGGTAGAGAGACAGACGGGGGAATAGTTTAATTAACTAATCTGTTAGTCCAGTGACAAGATAATTAATCCAAGACAGTTTTGATAAATGATGAGTAATATACTCAAACAGTGTTATGTTCATTTTGAATATATGGTCTACTCAATCTGTCCGTGTGTTGATATACAGAATACTCCGACGCTGCGCTCCTGTTGGTCTAGAGGTCAGCAGGTTGTTGTTTCCTATGATGACCAGCAGATGGTGATGCAGCACCCCGAGCTGTGGACTGGAGTACCTTACTGGTAAATAAATACACATCAGGGTCACTTAAAGCTTGTATCTGTAATAAACCTCTTGTATTATTTAAATATTATTATTGCAGCTGCATTAACATGTAAACAGCATTTTACCGACGCACCTGATGGTGGTTTAGCTAATTTGATCAAAAGATGAGTAATGTGCCACAATAAAGCCCAAAATCCAGAGATCTTCACTCATATTACAAGTAGTCAAACGTTAAACTAACCGGCCTCATGGGGGCGCTCTGTTTTCAGGTATGCCGACAGCCCAGACCCTAAGAAGGTGATCGCCTACCTGGAGGACGAGCAGCGTGGAGGAAGACCAGGTAAACAGTGGAAGAAGAAGAAGAAATCAAATAATTTACAAAATACAAAGTACTAATATTACACTAAAAACGTATTTTGAGGATGTGGTCAAGATGAAGCTAATTTAGACTACTTAATATACAGTTAGGTAGTTTAATCTATAACAATGCATCATGCATCATGATTTCTTTAATCCCTTTGTGAATTTTTGATTTCCAGCTGGTTTCTACGTCACCGGTCTGAACCTGACTGAAGACGCTCCCTACGTCCTCCTCCATCCCCTCCAGAACATGAAGAAGATGACGATGAAGGCTCTCTCTCTGCTGCTCAGCTGGGCGAGCGAGCAGCAGCCGGGCGGCGAGGTGGCCGGAGTCAACGTCCTCTGCTGCGACTTCGTGGACGTGAGTCAGTTCTGCTCACTTGTGATTGGCTTGAACTCCAAACTACTCGCTGCTCGTCCTGTCTGCACAGAGACGCCAACATGATCCAACATGGAGAAACTAATTTAAGAAGTCGGTTTGCTTTTATTTTTCTTTATTACCTTTCAAATGTGTCTGATCATGTAAATGTTGATTTTTGACCATCACATCTTGTTTCACTCTTTTGTACATTACACACAGTATTATTGTGTTATTTTCACATTGCACATATTCACTTTCTATTTTTGTAATTTGATTTTTATACGCACTCTGTTGCTTTGTTTACCAATTTTGGAATATACTTTAATACATTATATAAATAAATACTTTGGGATATTTTGACTTTTGATCATTGTAGCTCTTCGTGTTTAATGATATTAGTAATCACATACTACTTAGTAGAGAATAAAGGTTTGATTTCACTTACAGACAGCAGTCAATATAAAAAAACAAAACAAAGAATACAGCAATGAATAAATAAAGCAAACCTCACTGCTTCCAATGTGAAAGTACAAGAATAAAGGCCGGGCGACATGGCCAAAATAACTGCAATATTTTTAGTCCTGCTGTTGGTTCAAAAACAAAAACACGATTATCATGGCCTAAGAATTCATGATGTTATCGTGATATCTATCGAACATTTAAAATAAATAAATAATACTATCAGTCAAATTCATCTTTAACTTTTGTTTTTGTGGGTTTCGTCAGTTTTTTCCAAATGAATAACAAGTACAGGGCGATGCAGAGAGAGTCTGTAACCATAACTGTACAAAAGCTTACAAAAATAACAATTACACTTTTTGAATTTCTCTGTATAATGGCTGGTGGCAACCAGCGTTAAAGTGTATATCCGCCACCTACTGTGACAAAGCGAGAACGTAACGAAGCGGAAATTACTGTATTATTTACAAGATATTGTTGCATGTGTATTATTAACACTAAATCAATATTTAATTTTTAAATATCATGGTTTTCATCAATACTGGTATATTGAGACACACGTTCCTAAACGCTACATAAATATTATAGGAAACCATTAAAGAAATGAAATGCAGGTTCTAGTTTCTTAAAGCAGAGCTTTCCATCTCAAAATCATTTGGATGAAGTCCAAAAAGCACCGTTATCAAGTTAATACAAGGTTATTTGAGAAATTCATCCTGTCTTCAACACAAGGACACAGACGACTCCAGCGACAAGAACCCAAAACCAGGGAGGAGAGGTTCAATGAACGCACAGTTGAAGGTGTAAAGGTGGATCCGAGTGTCAGATAAAACTGTGTAGAAGGACAGAGTGCCTGCAGGCCAGTCCAGATACACCCCGACTCTGTTGGAAGCCGAGGACGGAGGAGTGAGAAGAGCGGTTCTTATATTATTGTGCCAGGCGTAGTAACCCTTATCGGTGAGCTCCAGACTCCAGGACTTCTCATTCCAGCCAAGCCTGCTGCCATCACGGGCTCCTCTCCGTCTGAGTCCATGGTAAGTCACTCCTACATCAACCCCTGCTTCCCTGTCCACCTCCCAGTAACAGCGACCAGTCAGACCAGTTGTATTCAGCACCTGGTAGCACCAGTCGAATCTGTCCGGGTGTTCGGGATACGGCTGCTTCTCCATCGACAGCATCACTTTTCGCTTGTTCTCAGACAGGAGGACATTTTTGTGTGCTGTGTTTGGATCCAATGTGAGCTCACAGACATCTGACGGAGAGAAAAACAAAACAGATTTAATGAATGTCACATGAATGGACTTAAACTAAATAAAACATTTTTAATTTTACACACTTACACTTCTCTAGACCAGGTTTCAACCACTGCGCACATCCACGATCCACACTGAAAGAAGAAGACCAAGTCAGACCAAAAAGAAATTGTGAAAAATGCTCATTTATATCGTTAAATTGCATCTTTTGTCTACTTTGCGTTTGTAATTGTGCTTACACGATTAATCTTATCTTACTCCCCCACTTCCCAATACCTGAGAGTATCTAGTCTCCAGCTTGTGTCCTCCAGTCCAGCTGAAAGCGGCTTCACTCCTGCATCTCCAGGATGATTGTAGCTCAGGTCCAGCTCTCTCAGATGAGAGGGGTTGGACCTCAGAGCTGAGGCCAGAGAAGTACAGCCTTCCTCTGTGATCAAACAGCCCGACAACCTATACACACACACAAAACTGAAAATAAAACCACTGATAAAAACTATCTCTGAAGCGCTAAGCCAAACAAGTTGATCTTATCAGTATTAAAATATCCTTAAATCTAAAAAAGTATTTTTCCTCAAAAGTATTTTTCAATAATGTACAATTTAATAGTTGCTGACCTGAGAGTTTCCATTCTACAGTGGGGGCTCCTCAGTCCATCAGCAAGCAGCTTCACTCCTGAATCATTCAGGTCATTGTTACTCAAGTCCAGTTGTCTCAGATTGGATGACTCTGTGCTTAGAACTGACGAGAACTCCTGACAACATTTCTCTGTGAGCCCAGTTTGTCTCAAGCTGGAAAAATAAAAACAGACAAATTCATATTTTGTCTTTCAGCTTTTGAGGGTTTCACGGTCAGTGAAGAGAAATAAACACATGGGTATTGCCAGCATCTCCAAGTATTAACTATTGACTAGATTGTTACAACATGACAACAAGCTTTTGGGTTGCAGGTAACAGTTAAAGTATGGGGACAGCTTGTTCAGTGTAACACAAACAAGGCATATTAGAAGAGTACAGTTATAGAGTAGTATTAAAATATCATCTAACCTGAGAGTCTTCAGTGAACAGCGTGGACTTCTCATTGCAACAGACAGCAGCTTCACTCCAGAGTTTTGCAGGTCGTTGTTACTCATTGCCAGCTCTCTCAGACTAGTAGACTGGGAGCTGAGAACTGAAGCCAGAGCTTCACAGCTTCTTTCCGATAACTTGCAGCCATTCAGCCTGAAGGAATTCAATCAATACACGTTCACTGAATAAAAACATTTAACTGAGAATAACTCTAATGAAATGTCAGGAAGAAAATACGCTTCCATTTTTTTTATTCATTAGAAACAGGTGCTTTTGAAAGTCAGCAGCAGTTCAAATCACAGAATACTGACCTAAGAGTTTCCAATGTACAGTGTGGACTTCCTAATCCAGCTGACAGTGTCTTCACTCCTGAATCATGCAGATCATTGTAACTGAGGTCCAGCTCTCTTAGACTGGAGGACTGGGAGCTGAGAACTGATGAGATCTCCTGGCAGCATTTCTCTGTGAGGTTGGTTTGATTCAACCTGTCAAAGGAGAACAAAACAGCAACATTTACCATTATACTGTATTTAAAGGTGTTAACAAAGTGGCCTCCTAGGAAGTCACTGCTTACTGCCAAGATATAGCTTATAGCTACTAGCATGTGAATTCAAATAATACCCAAGCAAGAAAACACAAGTGTTACTGTTACAAAACTTGTTACTCCGACACCTCATGACATTCATCTGACCTGAGAGCTTGGAGCTGACAGTGCGGACTTGCCAGTCCGATAGAGAGCAGCTTCACTCCTGAATCCTGCAGGTCATTGTTACTCAGGTCCAGGACTCGCAGACTAGTCGACTTTGAGCTGAGAACTGATGAAAACTCTTCGCAGCACTTCTCTGTGAGCCTAGTTTGACTCAACCTAATAAAATCGGGGGAAATAATATCTCAACAATAAATCTATAAAACCAGAACAATCAGCAAGCAATATTTTAGTTTTAACTTTGTAAAATACGAGAATATAATCGAACCTGAGGGTTTCCAGACAACAATGCTGACTCTCCTGTCCAGCATTGAAAAGGCTCACTCCTGAATCCTGCAGATCATTGTTACTCAGATCCAGCTCTTTCAGAGTACAGGATGGGTGGCGGAGAACTGAAGCCAGAGTGTCACGGCTTTTGTCTGATAAATTACAGCCAATCAGCCTGAGGGAGTCAGTTTGGAGATAGATTAAAACATACTCTCTACGACGAATCATACATTTACTGAGTTACGCCTCTGAGTCATTAACGATGTGAAATATAACTGATATATTATTAGAATTATTATCCCTGACCTGAGTTTCTCCAGTGCACAGTGTGGACTTTCCAGTCCAGCAAAAAGCAGCTTCACTCCTGAGTCCTGTAGGTCATTGTAACTCAAGTCCAGGTCCTTTAGACTGGAAAACTTGGTGCTGAGAACTGATGATAACTCCTGGCAGCATGTCTCTGTGAGATTGTTGTGATTCAACCTGATAAAATCAATATGAACATTTTGAGAATGAGGAAACGATTGAGTGTCTTATTGAACAATGTTTGCTCAGGGATCTGACCTAAGAATTTCCAGTCTGCATTGTTGATTCTCGAGTCCAAGAGACAGCAGCTTCACTCCTGAATCCTGCAGGTTGTTGTTGCTCAGTTCCAGCTCTCTCAGGCTTGAAGACTGGGAGCTGAGAACTGATGCCAGACCTTCACAGCTCTTCTCTGACAGGTCACAGCCACTTAGCCTGAAGGCCATGCAACATAAAAATGTATTTTCAAAATGATGATTATTTTTCACCTTAGAGTAAAAAGAATATTGTTACTCCCATGCACTACTAAATATATTTTGCTCACGGATGTTTTTGTACCAATAAAGCCTATGGATTTTTTCCTAAATATCAAACACTTCTAGCTTCTACAATGATTATTTGCTGTTTTTTTTTAGGTTTTCTACAATAGTTAAATTGTGGTTTTGGACTGCGTGTTGGACAAAACTACATTTTGTACATCATCTTCGACTTAGGGAAATTGGACATATTTCGGTATCTTCCGACAATATACACAAAACCACCAATTGATTAATCAAGAAAATACTTAATCGGATTAATCGATGAGACAAGATACACAGAAAACTATCCATCCACCCATACTATTGATGAGGAAGGGATCACTACGATGCTAACTTGAAGCTGTTAATGGCGGTTCGTAGGCCACTTTTATTAGCGCTTCCCAATAAAGACTGATTGATTGAAAACAACATTTTCTCAATATTTTACACTTTTCTTACAAAACAATAAATCGATTTCTTGGGTAAGAAAGTTATTAGTTGCCACTCTAATTTTTTGAAGATACAGGTCTTAAACTTACAGAGACTTGTTGGAAGCTTTGACCACTGGCAGCAGCCTCAGAAGACCCTCCTCTGAAGCAGAGTATTTCTTCAGGTCAAACACATCCAGATCTTTTTCTGATGACAGTAAGATGAAGGCCAGAGCTGACCACTGAGCAGGACTGAGTTTGTCTGTGGACAGACTTCCTGAACTTAGGTACTGTTGGATCTCCTCTTCGAGTGAACGATCATTCAGCTCATTCAGACAGTGGAACAGATTGATGCTTTTCTCTGGAGACTGATTCTTCCTGATCACGCTCTTGATGTACTGGACTGTTTCGTGACTGGTGTGCAGGCCATGTCCTGTGTGTGTCATCAGGCCTCGTAGTAGAGTCTGGTTGGCCTGCAGAGAAAGACCCAGGAGGAAGCGGAGGAGCAGATCCAGGTGCCCGTTTGGACTCTGCAAAGCCTTGTCCACAGCACTCTGGAAGAGGTATGGTAGTTTAGATTTGTCCCTTAGTAGATTAGACCACCAGGTTTTTGACTGAGACAGCAGATTGATGCCAGAGCTGGTAAAAGTCAGAAAGACATAAAGTGCAGCCAGAAACTCCTGAATGCTCAGATGGATGAAGCAGAACACCTTCTTGTCACTCAGCCCTGTCTCCTCTTTAAAGATCTGTGTGAACACTCCCGAGTACACTGAGGCTGCTGTGATATCGATGCCACACTCGATCAGGTCTGATTCATAGAAGATCAGGTTGCCTTTCTGCAGCTGCTCAAAGGCCAGTTTTCCCAGAGACAAAACCATCTCCCTGCTCCCTGGGTTCCAGTGTGCCTGTGTCTCAGCTTCTACTTGATACTTGATGGTCCACAGTTTGGCTTGAACCACCAGGAAGTGGATGTACATCTCAGTCAGGGTCTTGGGCAGTTCTGCTCTCTCTCTGGTCTTCAACACATCCTCCAGAACTGTAGCAGTGATCCAGCAGAAGACTGGGATGTGGCACATGATGTGGAGGCTTCGGGATGTCTTGATGTGGGAGATGATTCTGCTGGCCTGCTCCTCATCTCTGAATCTCTTCCTGAAGTACTCATCCTTTTGTTCATCAGTGAACCCTCTGACTTCTGTCACCATGTCAACACACTCAGAAGGGATCTGATTGGCTGCTGCAGGCCGTGTGGTTATCCAGAGGCGAGCAGAGGGAAGCAATTCCCCCCTGATGAGGTTTGTCAGCAGCACATCCACTGAGGTGGACTCTGTAGCATCCGTCAGGATCTCAGTGTTGTGGAAGTCCAGAGGAAGTCGACACTCGTCCAGACCGTCAAAGATGAACACGACGTGAAATTTATCAAACCTGCAGATTCCTGCCTCTTTGGTTTCAGTGAAGAAGTGATGAACAAGTTTGACCAAGCTGAACTTTTTCTCTTTCAGCAGATTCAGCTCTCTGAAGGTGAAAGGAAATGTGAACTGTATGTCCTGGTTGGCTTTGTCTTCAGCCCAGTCCAGAGTGAACTTCTGCGTTAAGACCGTTTTCCCGATGCCAGCCACTCCCTTCGTCATCACTGTTCTGATTGGTTCATCTCTTCCAGGCGAGGGTCTAAAAATGTCTTCACATTTGATTGTTGTTTCTGGTCTGCTTGGTTTCCTAGCTGCTGTTTCAATTTGTCTGACCTCGTGTTCATCGTTGACCTCTCCAGTCCCTCCCTCTGTGATGTAGAGCTCTGTGTAGATCTCATTCAGAAGGGCCGGGCTTGCTGTTTTAGCAGTTCCCTCAAACAAACACTGGAACTTCTGCTTCAAACTAGATTTGAGTTTTCGTTGGCACACTAATGGAGATTCTGCACAAACAAAAAACAATAGTATGTGGTAAGATATCTTAAAAAGTGAATTCTCACTCTGTCAAACAGCTTTTTTACTTATTACAAACACAAAACACCTCATATTCTTATTTTGAAGTGGTAAAATTCAACTTACTCTTCTGCAAAGCGTCAGCCAGATCCCCCTGCTGTATTTTCTTGAGGAAGTGCAGCACAATTTTCAGAAATGCCTCCCTGCTGCTCCTCAGATCTTCCTCCTCCTTGCTGTCCATCACCTCGTCATCCGAACACTCTGAACTCAGAGCCCTCTGCATCCTCTTCAGCTCGTTCTTCACAAAATCACTAATGTTCTCCTCAAGCAGCTGGGAAATGATATAAAAACTTTATTTTTATTGTGAAATGCTCTATCTATTATTTAGTGAAATAAGGACATGAACATTTGTGAATGTTGCAGATGCTTGTGAGAGTGATTGTACATTTACTGACCCTAAATATGGAGTCCCTGTCTGTTTGGTCTTCCTGAGGAGACTGACCAGCGTGAACCTCTGACATCTCCTGTGGTAGTCTGTGGAGGGAAACACACCTCAGTATCTTCAAGTAATCATAAATACCTCTGCTACGGAGGTAATGTTTTCACCTATGTCCGTTTGTTGGTTTTTCAGAAGGATTACACAAAAACTACTGAACGTACGTTTTTTAGATGGCTTATATCTTTGAGTGAACACAAAAGTGTTCTTGGTCTGTTGGTCTGTTAATAACAAACGTTATAAAGCAGTAAATTGACGTACTCTGTTTCAGAAGAGTGTTTGTGAAAAGCGAGAGGTGGCTCCCGTGAATTCATGGACACACAACTCGGCACAGGAGAGTCTGGTCTCTCCTCCTGAATCCTTTAAGAGACAAAGAAATGCCAAAAAGATGGTTTGACTCTAAAAATCACTGTTACGTGCTTAAATAGTACAAAAACAAATGTTGACTTACTCTGTTTCAGGAAAATATTTTTGAAAAGCGAGAGGTGGCTCCCGTGACTTCATGGAGATACAGCTGGGTACAGGCGAGGCTGGTCCCTCCTCCTGGATCCTTCGAGAGACAGTTGACAAAACAACGATGGTTTCTCTCTAAAAAAATCAGTTAAATGTTTTCATAGTACAAAGTCAAATGTTGACTTACTCCGTTTCAGAAGAAAGCTGTTTTTGAAAAGCGAGAGGTGGCTCCCGTGACTTCATGGAGACACAGCTGGGTACAGGGGAGGCTGGTGTCTCCTGCTGCTTCTCTGAGCTGAACCGCAACACAGAGTTTTTATAATTAATAATAAGTTAAATGTAGTTCTGATTGTCTGATTGAAAAGTTAAGACCCTTGCCTCACCTCTGAGCTTTGGTCGAGCTGTCATGTTCCCCAAATGGAGACATTTTTAAGGGGAGGATTCCCTCATCTATCCCCTCAGGCAGGTCCATCGTAGAGCTTTCACCTTCACATAAACATAATCAAACTACAGTCTTACTCAGACTGACATTTAAAGTGACGATGCTCCATCAATTCTCAGCGGCATACGATACCAATGGACTGGACAGATTGGAAAATCCTCACTTGTTTTGGTCATGATTGTTTTGGCAACACTGTGATAACTGGTTTGTCAACATGCACAGAATAGTCTGAGTTAAAAATGATCCATTCAACATGTATTACATTCTCTTGAAAGGTGCTTACCTGCTGGATTAACATCCATGTCAAGTTGCAGATATTTTCTTCATCTGTAGAAGAGATTATGTTGTATATTTTTCGTGTGTAATATCCAAACTTTCACTGTCACAAACTGGGAAAGTTACATTCATTATTGTGTATGCGGAAACAAGAGAATGTTTGTATTTATGCTGCTCGATTATAATCTTGGTATCAGTCCAACCGGCAGCTAGAAATGAAGGTGTGTCACAGCCAACAAAGATAGACGGGTGCCAGAAAATACAAATCTAAATATGCTATTTTAATCGACTTTTTTTCTGCCTAAATACATCAATCATAAAATATAAAATGCCTCCTAAAGTCCAGAAATGAAGTCGGTGTCCTGAGTGACAGCATCTGCAGTAAGGCTTTAGATTAAGCACAATGATTCAATCTATAACACATCTTTTCAAAGGCTAGCGTGACATTTTCTGTCATTAGACCATTTTGACAGAAGTGTGATTGCAAGCTGTGGCAAGCTACAGCTAATGAGGTTCACAATACCCAGTCTGTATTATTGTTCTTCCTAACGGAGGCACCTGGATCACACATACACAGAGTATGCATGTATGTGCAAGTGAAGAATGTATTTTTGGCATGGACGGCTTCTCATAAACACTATATTAAAAAGTTGCAGCATCTCGCAGCACAACTTGACTCAGTGTGTTTAGAGGAAATACTGTAACGTGACTGTACCGTTATATATATATATACACAGCCTTAACAATGAAAAACAGGTGAGTGTATGCTTTAATCCTTCAGTGCTAAGAGGCAAAAGAAAAACACAACAAAACTGAATAAACCAGAGACGTTTCTTACCTTTTACGAGGTTGAAATGCGTCACACCGAAATGAAAGTAACCTCCAACTTCACTGAAGAAATTAAAATGAGACTTGAACTTGCAAATCAGTCACATGTAGAAAAACAGAGAGGACTACGGGAAAACAGTCATGTGAGCTACAAATCCATCCAAGTGGCACACCTAGCTGGGTAACGCAGGTGGTCACATCCAACTTTGACCAGGATGTCAGTATGCCCTGAGCAGTGACTGCAGGCAGCTAGCACTACGCGTCCTCGTCTGACCCCCAGGCAAAAGTGTCATTACTACTCTAATTTACACATGAAAGCTTTTAAAAATTAATTCAGCTGTGATTTTGAGTCACTAAGATATGTCGATCATTCAGTATGAGGTGGTATTTGCATGTAGTTTCTGAAGGAGTCTGCCTGAAGGCGAAACCCAGGGCGAAAAGTAACCCGTGCTCAAGGGTTTGACTTGAGAGAAGCTGAGTCATAAAGTGAAACTTGTGAACTTAAGATCACTGACACTTGCCTGACCAGCACACTGAGGTTTTAGCAACCACTCAGGTCAATACAGCAGCCCTAGACAATTAAAATCATTAGGATTCAGTATGTCTCCCCAAAGTGAAAGTACAAAAGTCTTAGCATCAAAATAAAGTTAGTAACAATGCAGAATGGCTCATTTCAGAATCATATATATATCAAATTATTGAGTTATAATAATAAATGCATGTGTTTATGTTGCATCTGTTGAAGGTGAAGCTGATTTTAATCATTTATTACAGCTGGGTGGCTTGTGAATTTACCCCAGAGGATAAAAAAAAAGTCTTATCTCAGTTAATCATCACCCACAGTTGTCTGGCAGTGAAGGCAACATTTAGACCGTCTGCAGGGAAATTAATACCGACATAAAAGGTGCAATATGTAAGGATTTTAATCCTACAATCATTTTTGCTTTTTAAGGATATCTGTTCTGCATTTTTTTAATTCCTAAAAATAACTTGCTGTTACTGTCAATCGAGAGAAACTTCTGCTTTCGTCTTTTCCTTCCTGTCAAACTGTTTGTGCATTCCTGTTAACAAATGTGGCACAAGAAGGAGGCCATGTCTGCATGATGAGCACTTAAACTTTTGATACTTTAAGTATAATTTAATGCACACATTTGTGTCGTTTTGAGTATTTCTACACTGTGATATTGCTACTCGAGTACTTCTTCCACCACTTCACCATTGCAACAGTACTTCCTGTTTACAGCCCCCAAAATATGGAAATGTAGCTCCAAAACGTAGACCATGATTCTGCCTCAAAACAAGCATTAAGAGTACTGTCCCTTTAATGTTTTAGCTCATGTTGGCACCACCTGCCAGGTATCATTACCTAACACCAATAAACCCACATTTACCTGAAACTGTTTGCATGTTTATCTAGATGTCATAACATAAGATAACGGTACTACGTGAGTCACGGGGCACTGTGGCGGTGAGTTCAAGTGTCTCACAGCTCTTTTATTCCACTGGTCTTGTCATTCTCACACATTGTCATATGACTATGAGTCACGTCTTGTCTGTAACATGAGAGATAAGGACACTAAGTGGTAACTGTGAACCATCACTTACATTCACAGCACAGTAAACTGTATGTAACTGTGTGTTTAGCTTGTATGTTGAAGAAACATACTGGAAAAAGAAATGTTTCAAACATTTTGCAACAGAATACAAACAAAAGTTGATTTTTAATGGTGTCTGGAGCAACAAAGTACACTTAATTGAGTCTTATTTTCTTTTTGAAAAGTGACAAAAATCTACCAAAACTCATATCAAGGCCATAATTATTTTTAAAATTTTTATTTTGCTATGTTATTTAGCCAATATAGCATTATCTTGGTATTATATTGTTAAAAGTGTTTCAGTCACAGATCCTAAGTCATCATAAATTCTTCTTATGTGTTGAGATTTTGTATAATTGTAATTTATTGCATCAAATCAGCATCGTTTTGATCTCAAACTGAAACTACTAGTCTTAAAACAGTCACCACACGATTCACCTGAGACACAATTTCCACACAGGTTTATTCAATGAGATGCAGCAATTCACAACGTTGCTCACACAAGGAGAAAAAAACAGAATAACCTGTACGAGTTAATACAAATCTTACTGCACGTGTTATGGCACTGTTAGTACACGAAAACATCACTCTATTCTCCAGGACAGCGTGACACCAGTGTTTGTATCCTCTCCACTGTAAGCTGGCTGCAGTGCATTCACTGTTCTTGAATTAAAAAAAAATTTAAAAACACATAAAAAGCAACAGTGCATGGACAAACATTTATGGCTGAATCCTATCAGATATCTGTACATCAATTCTATTTATTCAGCGGGAAGCTTTGTCCCAGAGCTGGTTTCAATACGCGCTACACGTCCTCGTGTAGGGTTTTGCACATTTACTGGAAGTATTTAGAAAAAATGTTTGTGAGAGCGTTCACATCACACATTATAGCTGAACGGTTTATAAAAAATAAATATCCCTTTGTTATTGCTAAAGAATACGACTCGAAAATATCTTCCCACGCAAGACAGTCGCAGAATTAAACAAACAAAAAAAGGCTATAACTCAAGTGCTATGGGTAACAGGTAACATCAGTGTGTAAAGGAAAGAAGTTAAAAACATACATTTCATATGCAATAACTTTATGTTGCTTTTGGACGCTGAAATGTGTTGATAACTGCACCATTTTAAGAAATAAACAGCTTTAAACTGACAATTTCTCCATTTTTTCCACTCCAGCACTGACAAATACAGAAAATAAAAAGTAAATGTGGCATTTAAAGAAACAGGAAACCTTGTTTTAATCGTTATTAACACTGCATGTAGGTATGTGAGGCGTACATTCGGTATGTTAATGTTTCTAACAACAGTTTTTTGGTTTAAATCTGGCAGGAAGGAGAGGAAACGTGAACATCTACCTTTTTATTTCTAATGGTTCCTCTCTTGCTCCTGTCGGACAGTTCAGACGTTATTTCCACGTATGATCACAGTGGCGTCTCCCAGATATATTCATTATTCAACACAAAACATTACATCAGGCTACTGCATCAGGTTTTAGGGGTAAAGATATCTCAAAACGGGGCTTTCCTAGCTAGCACCAAACATGCTAATCTCATATTTACGTCAACGTTATAGCGACTGCTAGCTGACGAGTCACAAACATCAAAGAAAGGAAGCGTTTATGTTCACAGACGACGAAGATTTTTGGAAACACAGTCAGCTCTTAAGGCCTCTGTTGCCTTCAAAATGGCTGCCGGAGGGTGTGTTACTGTTTGTCACCTGAGCGTAACTTAGGTTCAACATGTGGAACGATCCTGTATAGCACCATATAGGAGGGGCTAACAAACATACACTAAGAAAAATATTTACAGAGCACCACATACAGTGCACGGTGTGGACAAAAGCTTGACTTTGGGATTTGTCTAGTGTGTGTGTAGTGTGTGTGTGTGTGTGTGCGTCTATCTCCTGGCGTGGCCGGTGTAGCTGTTCTCGATGCACAGCACCACGTAGGAGCTGGAGCAGCTGCTGGAGGTCTGCTGGAGCAGGCTGCCGCTCTGCAGCGACGACGCCATGCCGGTCACCACCGGGTTGCCCAAACGCCACGTCTCGCAGAAGCTGTCGACGTTCCGCTGCCCGCCGCCGGTCGACCCGTGCCACATCATCTTCTCTGGCCTGGGAGAAAGACGTTATGGTCACTTTTAGCACTTGTTTTTGTGTTTTATTTGTGTGTTATATGTGTACAGGCCATTATTTTAGGCTCACCATGTGTCGTCTCTGAGAACGTCTTTGCCGTTGAAGGAGTAGATCGGCAGGTTGTCCTTTATTCTGCCGTCATTAAAGATGGCGTCCCAGCTGTCAAACAGAACCTCGTCCTGACAAAGACGAGACAACACAATCAGGACGAGGAATAGTCGTGCAATTAGCTTCACATGTTAGTCTTCAGAGATGGTATCAATCTTCTCATCTGACTCTGAGCTCGGTTGGATACCTTCAGGTTCATTATTGGTACACGGTCCCTGTCAGCCCTGCGGACGATGCTTTGGAGATCCTGGAGTTTGGAGGACAGGAAGGCCCTGAAAGTTCCCTTCAACCCGATGGCCTGAGCCTGAGTGAAGCACATGTAGTCTGCACCGCGGATGCCTTTCATGCCGCCGGTGTGAGGGCTGTTCAGGGCAATGAGGTGGAGCTGCGGAAACAAGCCGAGGTACAATATTTAATTTCATAATAAAACTTAGAGTAGAGATGCGACTATGATGGTTTAGAAGTGGACTCTCGTACCCCTGGACCTGACGCGTGATGGTGGACTGGAGTCTCGGGCACAGGAGGAGGTGGTCTTCGTGCAGTGACGGCGTAGCGAGTGTCTGGGTACGAAGGCCGTTCTTCAACAGAATATCTACTGTCTGGTTGGTTTATACGTTCTGAGTAACTTGGAAATCTGGGATCTGAGGGTGCTGGGTACCGCGGGTCCGGCTGATATCGGGGATCATGGTGGTCGGGGTATCTGGGATCAGGGTTTGATGGGTGTTGAGGGTGTGTTGGGTGAGGTAGGTGAGGGTGTGTTGGGTGATGATGGTGTGGGTGTGACGGCTGATGTTGGTGTGGGTGTGACTGATGATTAGTGTCGGGGTGGACCCGTTCCTCAGGTGACCTCTGGGTGTCGGTGTTGGAGTGGTGGTCTGGGTAGTAGGGGACGACTGGTGGGGGCTCCACAGCCGCGACCTCATTACCCTGAAAACAATGAGTATGATACATATTAAAACAGGACTCTTTATATGTTCTGAGGAAGAGAATAAAGGACAAATACTCACATCCTCGCTGGGCAAAGCAATGTAGCCCCCGAGCTGAAAAAGTACAAACAACTGCATCAATATACACGAGAAAAACAGCGAAATCAAACTATTTTGACGCTAAAAAAGGCGATTTGTTTACTTGGACTTGACGAACTCCGTCTCGGACTCGTAGGTAGAGATCTGTTTGGTCTATGATGTACACCAGAGTGCCCTCAGGTTGTCTTCTCGCGGTGGCGGTCATGGTATCATAAGACCTCAACACGGTCACCTACAAACATACGAACGTAGCTAGGTCAGTACGTACTTTAGGTTTAATGCTAATTACCAATAGTTAGCATGCTATCAAGCTAAACTAAGAAGGTGAATATGGTAGACATTACCTCTGCTTAACATTAGTATGTTAGCATTGCTATTGTGAGCATGTTAGCTCAAACACCTCTGTTCCCAATTATAGCCTCACTTAGCTACTAGCATGCTAGCTAACACATATTCTATCTGATGATTCAAGGACTCCAAACCAAATCGAATTTTAAGTCACAATTTTGGTATCTACCATCTATAAGTTACACTGATGGCTGTGAGGACAGTCCTATTTGTATGTCATGACATATTGAAAGATAATGAGGAAATAAAAATGAAAAGGTTTTCTCACCCCTGAGGTGTGTCCAGGTAGCCCAGGTGCTCCAGGTGGTCCCGGCGGTCCAGGAATATTGATAGCTGTCATTCAAACGGAGCTCAAATTAGCCTGAACACAGACTTCATCTTGAATATTTGTGTGTGTTTGTGATTATAACTCACTCTGTGTGCCCCTGTTAGCTCCAGGGGAGGATGCTCCTGGAGGTCCGGGTGGCCCTGGTGGTCCTGGTTGCCCATCATAGCCTCTTCCTGGCTGACCAGGTGGCCCCTGAGGGCCTGGTGGGCCAATGATGGAGTCGCCCGGTGGGCCCTGATGTGAACAAGAGAAGTGTTTCAATGATGAGTTCTTTGAGGAAACACTGACTTTAAAGCTTTATGTTTTTGATCTTACAGCAGGTCCACGCTCTCCTGGGGGTCCATTCCCGCTCCATCCATAGCGAGAGTCATAATATCCTCCACCTCCGGCAGGTTCTCCTTTCTCTCCTTTCACGCCCGGACTGCCTGTTTCACCTTTCATCTCATTCTGTGTACATAAATATTATCATCCAAGAGTAACAATACACAAAAATCGTACTGATGCTAATAGTTTAACCACAAACTATGACCATGAAATGAAATCTGAGACTTGAAATGAGTCTTACCTTTAAAGTGTAAATGTCAATGTTTGACCCGAAACCTGGAACAAACAAACAAAATCCCTTGCTTTGAATTTGTCTACACACTGAAAACATTTAACGTTTGCTTTTTAGCTTTTTCAACATGTATGTGAACAGACGAAGTGGTGCTACCTGGAATATCAAGCGTCCCCGGTAGTCCACGATCACCTTTCTCTCCTTTAGTGGCTAGAAAACAAAAAGAGCAGCAACAACAAATTAAGTTAAACACCAGGACGGAAAAGTTTGACATCTTTGTAAACAGCCCAGTCGCCAGTCTTATCACGTTTATATCACATGTATATAAGTTGACTTTCATGTCAGGAGGAGCAAGAGGCTGCTAAGCCTATGACCACTGTTCAAGGCTGCGTTTGAACATTTGTAAAACACTCAATTGCAGCGACAAAACCAGATATTTTAGGCCAAAACTTGATCTTTTCCCAACCCTAACCAAGCGTTTTGTGCCTAAACCTAACCGGACTATAAGCACAGCGTTGTGACGAGACGAAATTAAAAACTGGAGCTAAAGAAATGTAAAGTTGCATATTTGCGCTTTGCCAACATTTTGCTTTCTTATTCAGAGTTAGATAAGAAGATAGACACCACACACTCTCTTATCGCTGAAGCCAGCAGCTAATTAGCTTAGCTTAGCATGAGAGTGGTATCAATCTTCTCATGTAACCCTTGGTAAGAAATATTTTCTTTGTCTCATGGAACTTGAAATATGAAGTGGATTTACCTGGGTAATACCTGGCGTAATCATCATGTCCCTGAAATAAAAATTAGGATTATTATTCGCATCCATAAGTAGCAACAAATATTAAAGGTTTAAATCAATCATCCAATGAACATGTAACGGTAACTGTTTCATATCTCGACTTACTCTGGAGCCGTCGAAGGAAGAAGTAGGTCCAGGTGGTCCAGGGGGGCCTGGTGGGCCTGGAGGACCCTGAGAAACAGCAACAATATTGATTAAATTGTGTTTATGGATAAAATATCTGCACAGGTTCGGAAGCAAATGGGACAAAATTGAGGATACTCACAGGGTAACCATATCCAGCGCCAGCGCCTAAATCTCCCCTCTCTCCTTTGGCGCCGTTCAGCCCTGGTCGACCCTAAAAAAACACAGTTTGACATAAATTATTAACACGTTTATTATAAATTTTAAACTTTGGGGACACCTAGTGGTTGTACGGACTTGTAAGAACCAATTCAAACTGACAGTATAAAAATGTAATGTGACATTTTTATGAAATCTACCTACCGGTCTACCTGGAAGCCCAATCTCTCCTTTCTGGCCTGCAGGACCGTACGGACCCTGAAAATAAACAAGTTAATGATATTGATTTGATGCCTTTAGCTTATGTAATATCAGAAAAACACTCAAAATGTGAAACATAAAAATATGGTACGCACTGGAGGTCCAACTGGGCCAGGGGGTCCGCTCTCACCCTGTAAATTAACACACAATTTAGACGATTAATCACTTATTTTTAGTTATTTTCAATTACTATTCATAATTCCTAAAGGTTTTTACCTGCTGTCCTGCCAGGCCACCGATGTACTGAGGTCTCCCATCAGCCCCCAAGATGAGACCGGGCTCTCCTTTCTGTCCCTGAACAAAACAAACAGGGTTAAATGAAAAGTTTACAAACACCACTGGAAAAGAAAGAGAGATCTCCGATTGATAGCACAGAAGAAAAACATATTGAGGGTTATTTTTCTTAAATAATAAATTATAATTTATCTAATAATAATTTCTTAATAAATACGCCATTAAATGTGCCAAATACAATATTAAAAATAAATGTAGGCACTAATGAATTAAAAAAATATATACATAAAAAAACAAAATAAATATTTTTATGTTTTAATTTGCTTCTGTATTAATTTACCTTTATATTAATTCCCCTATTTGTTTACTTTCCCATTTTATTTATTCATTTATTCATTTTATTTGAAGGCATTTATGTCTGTAATATTTTGTATCCATCACATGATATTTACAAGACTTAGTGGGACAAAATTATTTTTGCAGTGTACAGTGCTGCACAAAAAATACATTCAATGTGCATCTTTTATTGTGTAAATCATTTCATTAAAATGTTACATTTCTTACTTTAGGTGCGTATCCTGGAGGCCCTGAGTCTCCTTTATCTCCTTTTGGTCCCATTGGCCCCTAAATGAAAGCACACAACACACTGACTTACTCCCATGTTCTCATATGGATTAAAATTTTCCAAACTAAACTATCTGATAATGTTGGAGAAACATACTGGGAATCCTGCTCGACCCGGAACACCACCTCTTCCCTGAAAAAGAGAGTGAAAACCATGAAGAAAAAGAAGAAATATTGTAAAAACCTGTTTAAATATTTTTAGTTCAGTGAGGTTTATGGTGAGGTCAGTTAGGTGGACGACTCACCTGCCCCCCTTCGCTCCAATAAACGTCATTATACTACAGCAAGACAAAGTTAGGTCAGTTAGTGTCGAGGTGAACGAGCAGTGACGGTTAGTGAACACGAACACTCAGGCAGTGATTTAGTGATTTAATGGCAGGCTGTTATGTGAGGGTTAAATTCATTTTACGTATTCAATCTCTCCACGTTGAAATGAATGAACGTCTGACTCACATCGCTTGTTGGCTGGTAGACGATCTGTCCTGGAGGCCCGGGAGGCCCTGGAGGTCCAGGTGGCCCGCCATCTCGCCCTGGTGCACCCTGCCATGAATTATAGACATAAAACAATCAATAAAAAGAGCAAAGACATATTGATATATTCCATATTGATATATCAATTGCCAAAATTTCAGATTTGAAATTTTACTTCTTCCTTCACATGTGAATTGAATATTTTCACATAAGAAATAAAACAAATGTGTAACCACTGAAAAACACGTGAAACCTCCAAAAAACACGTGAAATAAAAAAACCACATGTGAAACATCCAAAAAAACACGTGAAACCTATGAAAAACAAATGTGAAATATCCAAAAAACACATGTGAAACCTACAAAAACACATGTGAAACCTACAAAAAACAAGTGAAACCTACGAAAAACACATGTAAAATGTCCAAAAAACACATGCGAAGCATCCAAAAAACATGTGAAACCTACGAAAAACACATGTGAAACCTCAAAAAAACACATGTGCAACATCCAAAAAACATGTGAAATAAAAAAAAATGTGAAACTTCCAGAAACGTGAAATTTTAAAAAAGCACATGTGAAACCTACAAAAAACACATGTGAAACATCCAAAAATTAGTAAAATGTTTATCTGTTGCTGAAGGAACAGACGAGGTAGACTGGATCTCCTGCCACCAAACTATGATTTTCTTTCCAACAACAAAAATTTAAATATTTTGGAATACTGCACACTGCATACTGTTTTTATTTTTGCACATAACTCACCATCTCTCCTTTCTCTCCTCTGTCTCCCTTATCACCCTTAAAAATGAACACAAGCAGTTTTAGTGCCGAGTATAAAACTGGAATATGTTTACTGTGTCAGAACTAGAGTATTATTTACATTTTTGATGGTTTACTAAAAAAACTAAGCAGCACATCCCAGAATTCATCTGCCTTCTTACCGACTGTCCAGAGAATCCGTCCAGACCTGGTATCCCAGGAGGTCCTCTTGGTCCCTCTGATCCTTTGTCTCCATGGGTGCCTGGAAAACCTGGCTTACCCTGGAAATCAAAACAAAACAGTACTAAAACACTACTCGCGATTTTGTTCAACTTACATTGATTTACGTAAAGAATAAACCACGATTAATGATAACAACAGCTATATTTGTGTATACACATTTCCAAGAAAGCTACACAAAGCTGTACAAACTCTGTAGTACTTACAGGTAGACCTGCAATACCAGGTGGACCCTGGAAGACAGAATAAAGGAGAACATGAGTCAGAAGATCTACTGTAAAAGGAAGGTCAGGGTTCTCACGTATAGGTGATTGTGTACCTGCGGTCCAGGTGGGCCACGGAGTCCAGGCACACCATTGTTCCCCTCATATTCACCATCGGTGCCCTGTAAGGAGAGAGAGAGGAAGGCAGGGTTAGGGTTAATATAATAAGGCCTAATGGGAATCATGCATCTCTTAGATAGATTGGATCCACTGCCACCTAGCGCGCATGTAGACATAGTCAGTGTTTGGTTGGTTTTGGTCCTCTTACGGGATATGTTTCAAATAATAGAAACTATAAGATATCACCAGACTCATGCCTTAACTATCTCTGAATTCAGAGCATTTATTTAGTTATATTTATGTCGGTAAGAGGCTCAAATGGTAATTCAATACATCCGATTAGTCGTTAAGCGCTACAATACTTATATAACCATACACGTTGCATTTTGTGGTCACTTCCCGTAGTTGTATGCACAAATCCTCTGAACGTTTAACCACTACTCACAAAAGCAAAACCACCACGGTACGGTGGCCCTGGTGGCCCAGGTGGCCCCGGAGGTCCAATTGGTCCCATTGGACCTGGAAGCCCAGCCAGCCCAGTCTGCCCTGGTGTGCCTGACCGTCCTGCGTCACCCTGAGCACCCTGAGGTGACAAAGAGAAAATAATCAGGGTGTTTTATGTCTCTCTGCTGAACTACTGAGGACCGTTAGACACTCCTGTTAGAATAAGTGAGGAAAAGTGAGTGATGTCAACAGAGATGATGCAGAAAATTAGAGCTACAGTAAGAAAAGCAGCAGAGTGTTAAATTAAACCATTGAGAGGAAGTATTTCTCTGCATACTGTTGTAGGTTTAAGGATACGTAACTTAAAGGGAGTGGTTTGGGTAATCAGAAACTGGAATAATTAAAATACATGTTAATTGCGGAAAAGGAAACTGATTAAATCTTGAGAAAAGGGAAGGAAATCACCAAAGCAGAGCCCCCCCAGTACCCACGACCATTACACACCGTAGAGGATGGAGTAAAGTAAGAGAAGAGGCCCGTGAAAATGTTGGAGTCTTGTTCGTCTTGCTAGAGGAAGGCGACAAACACGGAGGAGAGAAGCTAGATGGTGCACCCGCCACAATTTTGTCATTTTCATTTAAGTTCAAGAGAAAACCTTGACGTTCCTCGAGACAAATCACAGGTGATAGTAAAGGATAAAAAAAATGTAGATTTAAACTCACCTTTTCTCCTGATGCTCCTGGAAGACCGAGCTCACCGTTGTCACCCTGAAAGTGAACACGTAAAAACGCATGTGTTATAGCCACGTTAGCAGGGTCGCTCACTGAAATTCAAGTGTCCCAACATCACCATGTTAGCATTGTATTTTAAGCATGTTAGCATGATAACGTTAGCATTTAGGCTCGATGGGTATCACTTTCCTCTTATTTAGAAGTTATAACCAAAAAGTGTCCAAACATCAACATGATAGCATTGTATTATAAGCCTGTTAGCATGCTAAAGCTAGGATTGAGGTTGGGTCGGTATGGCTGCAAAATTCTTGATATTAAGAGATATTCATACTCATATTTATACCTGCTCAACATCAATATGTTAGCATTTTCATTGTGAGCATGTCAACCTGGTGTTAGCATTTAGCTGAAACCACTGCTATACCTAAACGTTAAGTGGTAAATCATCCATGATCATTTCTGATTTAAAGAAGACCCGAACAAAATGAAGCCACATGTTTTATAGGTACATTTTTACATTCTCACCTTCACTCCTCCGAGTCCTGGTTGACCCGGTGGACCAGGAGGACCAGGCGGGCCCTGAAATACACGCAGGATACGCACAGTTTAACAGCTTATCCTGATTCTGCAAACAAGCAGCAAATCTCCATACTGAGAGGCTCGACAAGCATTTCAGCTCCTATAATTAAAATTGTCTCATATTATGTCACGTCACAGTCAAATAAAGAGATACTCACAGGTAGACCAGGGGCTCCATCAAGTCCTGGTGGTCCAGGAGGTCCGAAAGCTACCGGACCGTTAGTGCCCAGTGCCACTGAAGTTCCTGGAGGACCAGGTGGGCCTGGAGGACCTGGGAGGCCCGGGAGACCATGGTAAGACTGGAAAACAAATCACAAAGTCATTATGTTGTGTGAAAACTTCACTTCAAAACCCCTTAAAATGTTTAAAATGATCAACGTACCCGATCTGGGAATCCTGAGCCCTCCATGTCGATAAACGTCTATCAAAACATCAATCAAAAGAATACAGTGACAAATATGTCGTGAAACAAGAAAAAGCTCCTGAAAGAAAAGCGTGTTGACGTACTGGACGGTCTCCGGTGCCTGGTCCAGGAGGTCCTGGTAGACCAGGGGGGCCTCTGGGTCCTGGTTGACCCTCTCCACGCTCACCCTGGAAATATCAAACCTCATCAAGCCAAATAAATCACTGTAAAATGATCAAGAAACAACATGATTGATCTTTCCATCTTGTTCCTCTCTGTAATACAACCTTCTCTCCTTTGGCGCCAGCCGTTCCTGGACTTCCTGGGAAACCTCGTGGCCCAGCTGGACCCTGTCAACGGGAGCAAAACAACAAAATTACACCGGTTATGTGTTAATATCAAGACAATCTCAATATGTTCAATAAAACATAGGTGCTTACAGCTTTTCCATCCTCTCCTGGATCTCCCTAAGAGATAGAAAACAATCAGTGAGTCACTTTCATCTAGAAAAGCTCAGATTTGGTGAAACTACAGGTTTTTTCTGTACTCACAGGCTCTCCATCAGCTCCTGCAGGCCCTGCAACCCCATTTGTCCCTGGTGTTCCCGGTAGTCCGGGGGGTCCAGACACCTGCTGCACAACAGCGCCGTCCCCAAGCCGAACCACCTCCGCTGCAGGTCCGGGAGGACCAGGACGCCCAGGAGGGCCCTGAGCCCCTCGTTCGCCTTTATTGCCGGGGTATCCGAAGCCGGAACTACCCTGGTGAGGAAGAAGGAAACGTTCATTACATCACAATGTGTGTTGAAATGAAGATGATGAAGAAGACAAATTGAAAAATAAAATCTCCTCAGAGGGAACAAAGTCAGTGTAACATATTGTAGGTAACGTACCTTTGGACCTTTGTCTCCCTGAACAAAGGAGAAAAAGACAAACATTAAGTTCAAGTATTATGTAGAAGAAGAAGAAACAGGTGAAGAAATAGAAGAAGAAGAAGAAGAAGAAGAGGAAGGAGACATATTTCATAACACACTGTAGGTAACGTACCTTTTCTCCCTGAAAACCAAAGAGAAGATAGAAATATTTAGTATTTTGCAGTCAACAACACGATCCTTCATATACACAGACACACAGACTGATGTTCTACCTTCTGTCCTCCACCCTGAGAGGAGGAACCAGAGCCGGAGCCGGAGCTGGAGCCTGACTCTCCCTTCGGTCCTACGGGGCCCGTGTCCCCTCTGGAGCCTTTGTCTCCCTTGTCTCCTTTCTCACCTTTAGAGCCATCTGGACCTGAGGAACCGGTCACACGACGTAAATCAGCAGCTCAGGAACAAATTAACTTTAGCGCTTCAGTACACCATGCAGAAGAAAGTAATCAGATTACCTGCACATTTATGCTCAGAACAAGCAACAAAACATTTCAGGCACTTAAAGCTTCACATTAATAACTTAATCACAGAAAAACTACAATAATTAAGAATATAAATGTGATTTTTTGGGGGTATTTCTTTCTTTTTTTTTACTAAATGAGGTCGCACTGATCCAGTGATGATCACTGAGACCATCACTGTCATCACCAAAAAGCAAAGATACCTCTTTATTGAAAACAATAAAGAGTCAAACAGAGATTTAAAGTGCAAACAAGCAACAAGGAAAAGAAATTGATTATTCTGACACCACCTGGTGGACAGATCCAGGTCAATGATCTGTTCTGTCTGCAGAGGGCGCTGCTGCATAACTCATAAAACTCCCTTCAGTGACTGGATCCACTCAACTTCCTCTCCATGTTCACCTCAGATTAACAATCAAGTACAGTTGCACTCGTAGTTTTATATCTTCTTATGTTTTTTGTATTGTTTTCGATGCAGAAAGCTCAAACAAACTAGAAAATGCATTTCCTGCTGCTTCCAGAAATGCAAAAATAGTCTTTTTTTTAATGTTTTAAAACATCTACTTCAGTTGTTTCGGATAATGCTGCAGCTCTGTTTTGCTATGAAGCTCCAGAAATGTTTTGTCAATCAGCACTGGGCGAGGAGACAATGACTGGATTTACACTTTTGGGTGAACTGTTCCTTGAAGGGAAAAACTTGAGCTACTAAAGCAACTTAACTGTAACTTCTTCCTCTATCTCTGACGCCTCTTAAAGAACAACTCATGTTGAATAATTTGGATCATCCACAGACTGTAAAGCACAAACCAGACTCCAGCCACCCTCCACCATCATGCTCACAGCCCCGCCCAGCAGCTCATCCTATGCTCTGATAGGATGGCTGCATGTCGATTAGGACTTAATCTTAATCTGCACTTCTGCCAGGCGTGACCCGACCCCTCTGCCCCCAGCGACCCACCTCTTGGGCCTTGCGATCCGGCCCGGCTTTGGTCCACCGACGATGGCTGATACCTGACATCTAAAGTCAACACAACACAAACATCTTTACCGGTGGCGTGAGGCCTGTAAGTCTACGTCCACCAGGGGGAGCTAAAGAGCTTCAACCAACACTAACGCACTGACGCCCTGCAGCAAACCTCCCCTCACCTTCAGGTCCAGACAGGCGCCCTAATGCACATATTTCTATATAAAAGCACAGTGATGATACAGGACGTTTCATTGGCAGCGGCTTCTGTGTGATTAAAAACTTCCATTACACTTTCTTCCTGCCGTTTGTTTACCGTGTTGGCAGCGACGCACTGAAGATCTGCAGCCGTACGTGAACTTTTACCTGTTTCTTTGCGTCTGGTTCCATCTGAGGGTTTTAGAGGAGGTTCAGGGACTGGACGCAGGGAGGCAGGCGTGGTCTGGAAACAGAAAAGAAAAGACCCAAACTTTACAGCCCTGTACGAGATGTTTTCACTGATTTACTTCTAGATCCGAGTGTGGTTGCTGTTCTCTCTCAACCAGGTGAACTCAAGCTGCACCTCCGACATTAATACTGAGAAACTCTGAAGAATATTTTGAACAGAAGCTTCTTATAGCTCGATACTGAACAAACGTATCAACAAACGTATCAACGTATCAAGTCTCTGGCTTGCACGTGTCAAGTTCTGCAAAAAGTTGTATGCATTTGGCAGCCTTGTTTAGCAAATCTGCTTTAGTTACTTTTATTTTCTGGGTCAAAATTGCCTGGATTACCTGCCAGAGAAGCTGGCTAACCTCCGGTTCAGACTCCGGCTAACTGATTTAATTCTGTACCTCTTCTACAGTTTCCAAGTGTCGGACACAAGTGAAAATACTCGGAAAACTGGGTGGAGCTGCAGAGGATATGGCCACAAGTATATACTGCTTTTACTATTTTTTCTCTAAATGTGACCTTAATTTACAAACTGAGCATCGCGCTGTGTTGAAGAAGACTTGAAACTAGAGATTGAGACCATGAACTCATCAGGAAACTGTTTACTGAGGTCAGAAATCAAGTGAGAAGTCAGGTCATTTTCTCATAAGCTTACATACAATCAGACTTCTTTCTGAAACAAGTGGAGTCGCCCCCTGCTGGCCATTAGAAAGAACGCAGGTTGAAGACAAACACACGATTCATCTTGAGAACATTTTTCAGAAATCCAGTGATCTGTGCAGAAAAGATGAAGATACAAACTGACCCTCACGGTGTGTCCTGTTTGTCTCCTGTCGCCTTCACCGCTGCCGAAGTCACCAGACGCCTGTGACACAGAGAAAGACACACATGTTACACAAAAAGCATCCAAACACTTTGACTGAAATACTAAAAAAAACAAACTCTCACAGCGTCGGAGTCGTCCTCGTCGTCGCACAAACGCTCAGCGGACCGAGGGTTTCCCACCACCTTCAGCTCTGCGATCTCACCCTAAAACAAACACACAAACACAAACACACATGCTGAATGCATCTTATTTCACCGTGATGACAAAACTCGTTGTGAGTCACAATATTAGCTTCCTCTGAAATCTCCAAAGAGATGGAAAATGTGAGAGAATGACTCACGCAGAGGAGAGTATTGTGTCAGCTGCTTTCACCACTCGGTCCTCGAAAGACGCATTCAAGCTCTTTCCAAGGATTCACTACGAGAATAGTGAGAATATTCTTCCTTCGAGACGAGTTTGTGCCCTTAAAAAAGTCCAATTTTGGATGATTTGTGGCAGAAAAAGCCCAAAAATGCAGCAAAGAGCAGAACGTAACTGAAGTGTTTGGATAAATGTTGAGTTATCGCTTTGAGATGATTTAAATCAGTTTCTTCTCCACTTTAAAATCCATGCGAGTCAAGCTAAAGGTCAGAGGTCAAAGGTGAGAAGGGTCTGGTGATAGATTTACAAGAACGAGGAGGGTTAACTCTGCCACGAACCTGCGGCGAGGTGCCACAGGGAGAAATTAAAGAGCTCAGACTTCCACACACCTGCTCGATTAGCACACAGCGTATTACTCTGACTGCTCCAGCTCCCGTGGGTGACATCTGGAGGAGGATTCGTTGCTGTTTTTCGTTCATTTGTGTCAGAAAATGTGATGAGCAAACATCTCTTCAGCGCTCGAGCATTTCCTCTGCTGGCACCCTGGAGTTTATGGCTGGAAGACTGATTTCTCTTCCAAATGCTCAAAATAACAGTGTGAAGATCCTGTTTTTTTTAAATCCAGCCTGCAAAAGTGATCATTTTGTCCAGAAATGTACTAAATATGTTCCCATTCTGAACCTCCAAAGTCCATATTTACATCATAAAAGTTTGATAACGGCTCCTCCAACTGCAGCTGAGAATGCGGCCTTCTTTGGTCCAAACTTGGAAGACACAACTGGTGTTATATATTTGGATCAGGCGGCCATTAAACACCGGTTAGATCGATGAAAAAAAGCACTACAGGATGTATAAAACATCACAACTTATGTATTTCTACCATTTTCTAGAAGTTGATATTTTGAAGGTAAAAGTACCGTAAACGTGTCGTGTTCTGACCCAGATATATGACTCAGCTGGTCCACTTAAAGGTTTAACATTACATTTGCATGTATTCAAGCATTACCTGGAACTTGTCAGTGTCGGCTCCTCCTGCCTGACCCACAAAGATCCCGGCGCTCCGGTCCAGCTCCATTGGATCCGGCGAACGCTCAAACTTCACCACCTGTGGCTCGGAGTCGCAGCCCTGATAGAAAGTCACCTGCTCCTCGAACACAGCCAGCGAGAAGCGACTCCAGTTGTCCACCATGCTCGGCACATCGAAGCTGGCCGCCTCGTACGAAGCCTCGGAGTCGGGCTCGGTGTAGAAGAGCTGAACCTTCTGACGGCCGGACTGCACCGCGCTGAGCTTGACGGCGATGTACATGAGCCTCTGGGGTCCATCGGTGATGGAGAAGAGGACGGAGGCGGCGGGAGAGGATGGCTTGAGGTGGAAGACGAGGGAGAAGTGGCGGTAGAAAGGGTTGGGGACGTGGGCCAGAGCCGGCTGGCCCGACACTGCCGCAGGGTCGAAGACGTAGGCGGTCTCCCCCCTCGGCCCGTAGGACCTGGTGATCGCATCTGGTGGAGGGTCTCCGATTAGCTGGAGCAAAGAGACGCCGCTCTCCGCTGCAGGGGAAGGAAAAGAAAATAATTTAAGACTTTGAAACTTTGAAAAGATCGGACAAATGTTGCCTTCAAGTGCAGCTGAAAAACTTTGTGGTCCTGAGCGTAACATTTGGATGGCAAACTATCCAGAATCCTTAATCGATCAATGAGAAAAGTTTGTAGATTATAAGTCGTTTCTTTTGATTTCAGTTATTAGTTTTTTTAAGTTTCTTGAACTAAATCGCCAGCCATCAAAAAAACTACTCAATATAGTACATATCTTTAGATAAGTGCCCCAAAAAACATAAAATGTGCGTAAAATGTTGAATTTATCACTCAAAAGTACAAGCTTATGAGGTGCACTTGAAGGCAGCATCAGATCCAAAGACAGAGTCAGTCAGAAGCACAGGAATGATCAGCAAATCACAAGTTCTCAGAGAGAAAATCTTAGAAACTGTTGTGTAACGTCTGGATGGCAAACGATCCAGAATCCTTAAACAGTCTCCGAGAAGATATTCTAGATTATAAGTTGTTTCTTTTAGATTTAAGAACGTTTCTCCAGACTTCGTGACAAACTACAGGTTAGGATGTGTTAAATCTTGTTAAAATGCAATACTTCTCACTGCAGGGCGCACAGGAAGTTAAGTAACTCCTTTAAATGAGTGACCGACTCAACTGATTCATGACAAGTGCCTCTGGAACAACAAACCCTAAACCGCGATGACCCTCCAGGTCAAGCAGCAAACCGCAGTCAGGGATCGCTGCACAGTGGGTTTTAATGGGGTGAAAGTGCTTTGTCGGATCAATGAACGGTGTCGGGAACCCCCCACCTTCACACCTTTCTGACGTCAGAAACAATAAATGCCTTCAAGAAGAATGTGTGCACCATTATTCATCCCTGAGAATCACCACATCTCGTCCTTCTCTAGGATGGCAGGATGTGACTGTTGACAAGCTACAGCCTTAATGCTTACACCAAAACAAAAAAACATATTTTTTATTATTTGTCAAGACAAGGCTGCAACTAATGACAATGTTCACTATCAAACTGCTTAACTGCAGTTTCCATTTTCTTGCTGCAGTGTCTGTGAGACTGGGGATCAAATTATTTAAAAAAACTGCTGATACTTCAGTTCCCATAGATTCAAACGGCCCAAAGGGAAAAGCCTCGAGACCGACGAAGACATTCTCATAAATCGGCATCACAAGGGAGAAAGGGGTTTTGGCCTGGGGGACACGTCCACTCAGTGATCTCCTGACGACGGCCTGTCATCTCAGATTCATGGCTAAAATGTAATCTGTGCATTAAATGGTCAAAGGTCACAGAGGTCAGTGGTCTTGGGGGTTTTCACAAAGTTTCTAAATGATGTGAAAGTAACAAATACAGCTTGTTACGTGTTCGGTCGGAGTAAACTGCAACTCTGACAAAGACCAGCTTGAGCTGAACTGGGGGAAAATCTAACATCATTAATGACGGTGGTACAAACTTTCATAACAGTACTGGACCATTAGCAGCTTAACTGTAAATCAGACTGGACATATCTTCCATTTTCAGTCAAAAGAAATTAATGTGCTGATTATTTTGCCAATTACATTATTAATATTTTGGTCTAGAAGTGTCAGAAAAAAGAGAAGAAATACAAATTTAATCTGCTGACATTAAAATTGGTTGAATGTTTTCTGTGAAACTGCCTTTAAGATGTTCAAGATGTAACAAACTCCCACAACATCTTTTCTCCATTTTTAGTTAATTACAGTCGGTCCAAAAAACACTCAAATTAGCCTGAAAACTTTAAAAAGTGATTCCCACTGTGACGCTCTTTGGGTTTAGCTATTATCATCAAAACTCATGAATGAATGACTTTCTTCACATTATAAGGTCACATTATTGTTTCAACATGTCGTCACCATGTTGGCCGTTAGCTGTTTCTTGTAAACTCTCACTCAGGAGTGTTTCTGCACACCTTTCCACCTGCTGACAGGAAAGTCTCATTATGTTGACCAACACTCTGCCATGGAAAGTTATTTATGGGTCAATCAGCTCATAACCAAACTGCACATCTGCACTGAGGGAGTAATCCCAAACACATGTTCTCACACACACTAACACTTTACACACACACTCGCTGCTGAATGCATGAATGTTTGTTATGTTGTCTCGACCTGCACAGCAGCTACAGCGAGATCCTGTGCAGATTTAGACTCGAGCGGGGCGCGCCGGGTGGTCAACTTCCCACTGAGGGCACCTGCTATTGGCTGATCTCACTGTGACACAGCTGCTGCAGCTGTTACACAAATCAGGTGGGTCAGATTATGTCCTGTCTTTTGATTAAACTTTTAAAATGATAAATAGCAAGATGGAAACTTCCTCTTCTGCACCAACATGTGAGTTTGTTTACTGATTTTTCCCAAGCCAGGTCCTGTTTTACTTCATAAGTTCACATTCACATCTGGAAGCTGTCCAGTCCGACCACAGCTCTCCCACTAACTAGACCCTGAAGGCTCCCATGAGCAAGAACAATGTCTGCCAACTATTCATTCATACCAGCTACATCTTGGTTACAAGACCATTATATAACAATTACACACACTTTTCTAATTTCTTTATCGGAGTAGTCTCGGTCTCAGGCTCTGGCTTCATTTAGATTTATCCTGTGAACCAAGATGCAGATGAGATGATTAAAAGCACAGGAACTGGAAACACATGACTTTGCCAGGCAGTTTTTATGGTTCATTTATGGATGTTTTCACCCGTTTGTGCCTCAAGAAAGAAAATAAACACATTTTTATTTAATAATGTGATTATTTTCTAGATTCAATTATTAATAGATCAACAGATCATTAAGCATTAATACTGGGATTCCATAGCAATGCTCATCTTGGCATATTTCAACGGACAAGCCAACCAACCAGCCAAACAAACAAACTAGCAAACCAACCAACGACCAACCAACCAACCAACCAACAAACCATCCAACCAATCAACCATCCAACAAACCATCCAACCAATCAACCATCCAACAAACCATCCAACCAACCAAACAACAAACCATCCAACCAACCAACCAACAAACCATCCAACCAACCAAACAACAAACCACCCAACCAACCATTCAACCAACATACAGACCAACAAACTACCAAACAAACAAACCAACCAACCAACCAACCATCCAACAAACCAACAAACCAAACAACAAACCATCCAACCAACCAACCAACCAACAAACATCCAACCAACCAACCAACCAACATCCAACCAACCAACCAACCAACCAACCAACCATCAAATCAACCAACCAACAAACAAATGAGTGACAGTGGTGAGAAATTAGGTCAAATTAACTTCAGTTATTTATCCCAGAAGAGTCTACGACAACCAGTTCATGAGTTATGAAACGGGACGTCCGTTTGGTGGTAATATTATCCAGGAATTTACTATAAAAGTGGTAATACTTAGAGAAGTGTATGACCCTCTTGTGGGGGGTTGGGAACCAGTGATTCATTTCCAAAACTTGCATTGCATTCTGGTCCCCAAGAAAAACAAACAACCTCATTACTTATTGTTATATAATTGTCTTCTAACCACAGTGTTAGTGGTATGAAAGAATAGTTGGCAGACATTGTTCATGTTCCTGAGAGTCTTCACAAGGTTATACTTCATAGTTTGGACCAGGCCAAAATATTAATGCCCCAAGCCGAACATTCAATTTCAAGTCAGTGATCGGCTGTTTCTCTAACTTGGCTCGTCTCCAGAGGACAAAAGGAAGTTGGCATCACACCCAAATGTGAGAACTTTGTCTCAGAAACTATCGTCATGTTAACCCTGATGTCTAACAGGACCCATTGTACGGAAGAACAACATGATTCACAGCCCTGAAGGCATTGACAAACAAAAAAAAATGACCTCATGTATTCTGTTTCAGAGGATTACTGCAGTGCCATGTCTGTATTTTCCAACATTTAACCACGGAGAAACTCAATGCCTGTTGTACTGTGTGAAGAAAAAAAAGACAGAAGAGACACGGACAGATGGACGGAGGAAGGAAATGCGTGTCAGATGTCCATGGGAAAGTGGACCATGAGGGACTCTAATAGGATGAAGCTTACAGACACACTGAAGTCCCAGAAGCCTGCACGGACACGACATGCCAGTTAAAACAGGCTGAAATGTCATTGTGTGACTAATGGACTCCTCCAGAGGTTCAGGAGTCGAGAGCGTAAACCTCCCCAGGATAAGAAACAAAGAGAAGAGGCAGAAGAAAAACTTTTGAATCATTTTGAGTCCCTTACTGTTGGCCAAAAACACAAACTCCTCAAGTATGATGACTCAGAACAATGAATCTCTGACTTTTTTGGCAGGGATGTGTCAATCTGATACTCCAAACTAATATCTCCTCATGCTTATGTGATTTATTATCAAATATAACCCACAAAATCATGTAGCGCTGTCTCTTAATATTACATTTCTATAGTTCTACTTTTTGGAAGGCGTCAGGGTGGATGGAAGGTCAAACCAGGGTTCAAATCCAGATCTGGGGTTTCAGTTAAACATTATCTGAACCATCTGCAGCATTAATTCACACAAGCAAATCAGCTTCCTGTTGTGAAAGCAGCAGAATAAAGTGTGCAAGTGTTTTAAGAGGCAGAATCAACATTTAAATCTTCAAAATCCCGAACTTGCAGAAGCTTCATGCAAAAAAAATGCAACTCCATCCAGACAGCAAACAAAACAAAGCTGCAACAAAAAAAAAATGACTGTATTTCTTGTGCTGGTTGACCCTTCATGTGGTCCGTTATGACGTATTAGCTCCAAACTGGCAGTTTTACATATTTACAAGTAAGGATTCCTTTTCAAAACACTTGGAAAAGACTGTAGCAATAAGTTGTACTGCTCATATATCATGTGTATAATTTATTTAAATCTGACAGCATAGTTTAAAGACTTGAACTGCAACTAAGATATCATATATAATGCAACTTTAATAGAGTAGAGTGCATGTCATCCTACAAAAACAATGCCAGAAACATGCAAACGGCCTCCAAATTGCTCATTAACAGCAGGAAAAACAAAATATGAATGTCCCATGAGGCTTCAGTTAAAGAAACTAGACTTTAACTCCGCTGTCTGGCCCATTGCAACCAAAAATGTCTGTATTTACAAAATCAAACCTACTCATTCCTCCTCTGTAATTATACAAAAACATGTCCGACTTCTATTCTGCATGAGCAATCTTTGTATATTCAGTCTGTTGCATGCAAAATGCTGAAGGAACATTACACTATTATCAAAGTATGCCTCAACCAGAGCTTTCTTTACCTCCATCTGAGCGTTTCAGTCCTTATTTGGAGACGTAATCCCTGCAACAACAAGCTAATCTAATTGTCTAACGATACACGATAAAGAATCTGAGATATTTATACAGTTCAGACAGTTTCTTTCTCCTCCTTAAAGCCAGTAAAGAAAAACATGTTTCGCCTCCAAGTCCCTATTGTCTGTTTAGTGACTCCCGCTGCCAATTAAACAAGTGAGTTCAACCATTAACACCCCCAGCTGGAGTTCTAGCCTCTTGGGATCGAACCAACTGGGCTTCACACGTCTGAAAAGCCGGGTGGCATCAGTTGACGCTTCAAACGGAGGCGACGCAGCTGTGACATCCAACGCCTCCCTCCGCTCCCCAGTCAGACCTTAATCCATGTTTGAATAAGCCGAGAGCTGAGAGTCAAATTAAAGTTGACTGATGAGGGATCAGTGAGCGAGTTCAGATGACATCAGCTGGATCTCGCTTTTCTTAGCCCATCAAGCAAGATTTGAAATATTCTGGTTTCTTGGCTGCAGTCCAGATTAAATGTTGTTACTGGGTGAAGAAATGTGAGCTGCAACAGGTAACAGGCTTTTCTTAGCCATCATTATTTTTTCCAAACATTGAACAAAAATACTTGTCCCGTCTTCATACCACAGCAGTTTATTGTTGGCTTACAAGTTTTAGGCTTTAGCTCACCAACTTTTGTTAAGATAAGATTGGTCCCCAGGAAAATGAAGCCAGGCTGGCAGCTTGGCACCATTTCTATCTGCTTTCACATCTCCATTTGCTTTACCGTATCGTTATGAAGTAAATATTGATTGAGCAATGTATGGCTATATTATAATAACACTGTTAGCATTTAGATCCCTATAATACCTCGCTATCACTCTGCCAGCAGGCATGAAACCTCATGGGAAAATGAAGCCAGGCTGGCAGCTTGGCACCATTTCTATCTGCTTTCATGTCTTTCCAGTCATGTCTGTAACATTTAGTTGGGTTTTCTATAAACATCGGGGTCACACTGCTATTTTTTCTGCCACCAGGCATGAAAACTCTGGGAAAATGAAGCCAGGCTGGCAGCTCGGCACCATTTCAATCTGCTTTCATGTCTTTACAGTCATGTCTTTACATTTGTTTATTTTGAGGAGAAGATTGATACCACTGTCATGTCTGTACATTAAATATGAAGCTAGAGCCAGCAGCTAGTTAGCCTAGCTTAGCATAAAGACTGGAAACGGGGGGAAACAGCTAACCTGTGTCAGTCTGAAAGTCATGCTGCTGGTTGCCTGACAACCTCACGGTGACAAAAAGACTCTAAGGAAACTAAAAGTTAATTATCCTTGCAAGACTCCAGGAAGTCAACGCACCCCGCCAAGAAATAGTTCCACACACACAACTCCCCGTAAAACCACAAATTGTTGTTTTTCTCTTTTTGTTTTTGTTAACTTTAAATAAACAAGACATAATGTGTTAATTACTGAGCTGTGAAGGTGCTCGTAGGCGGATTTTGTTCCTGTTTGACGGACGCAGGCAAGCCATTTCCTCCTGTTTCCAGTCTTTATGCTAAGCTAAGCTAACTGGCTGCTAGTTCCAGCCACATATTTACTGCACATACAAACAATTGACAGGTGAAGTGACTTTTATATGTAAAATTCAAGCAGCTCGTACTGTTTTCAACTTTTGCTGCTGTTGCTGAGCCACAACCAGCTCACCACTGACTAAAAAAGAAATTATAATTTCAGGCAAACAGGAAGGAGTCTGATTAATGATGAATGAATTTAAATTGGGCCAAAATGCAGCTTAAAACGATTAAACTGTTTTTGAAGAACACTGTGCACTGACTGTGAACCACGTCACTGAATTAGTGGGTAATTCCCCACTCACATAAAAGTCTCTCTTAGACTTTGTCCCACTCTGTGTCTCTGCTCGTCCTCTAATGGTCGGCCGAACACTTGATTACCACCCATCAAGTGTTGGTGGTTTGGGAGGGTGGGCGACTGGCCGTGCCCTCTGACCTCTGGCAGAGACTTCGAGCCGCCCCGTCTCATCCTAGTCACAAGGCCCTCTTGTTACTCGCCGCGACGCCGTTGCCCTTTCTCCCAAACGGAGCAACACAATCGCCACTCTCTTTCTTCGCAGTGGACCATTTTCCCACCCACAGCCGCTATCGTAAATGCCATCCACAGCCCATCCTCCCCACCACAGATGGCCCAATTGTTTCCCCCTTCGCTGGGACTCTGGAGGCTAAAACACCACTCGCATCTAAATCCAAACATAAATTCCACGCCAGCTGATCAGAAAATTGTGAAATATGTGGACAAGTAGATAACCCAGGACAGAAATGCGTGCTCGGCATGCAGGATGTAGGATGTGATGGATGAAATGAGAGATTATTGCTCCACCAGACTACATGCTGCATGTATGAAACCCCTGATATCTCCAATAGAGCATTCAGGCAATTATGACATTCAAAACCTAAATCTATAACAATGATATGCATCAAATTGAACTAATACATCGACACTGCAACCCACTTCTCCCTCTTCCTTTCCCTTTCGTCGTGGCTGAACGAACGAGGCAGCCCATGCAGGTGTTTGGAAAATTCCCACCCAATAAAAGCAGCCAATCGTAACATAACGTCCTGTCACCTCCTGTTCGGCATGTGCAGCAGCATAATGTACAAACCCGCCTCATTCAACACACTTATCTGTGTTTTACAACGTTCCAGTTTTCAGGCCCAGTATGGTTTATATCTGAGTTTAAGGGTTATCCAAACAAGAACGCTACTTGCAGGACGTGGAACATAACAAAACCCATCTGCCACTTAAACCTGAGACATTTATATTAAATATTCCTGTGGGAAAACATATGATAAAGATGGTTTTGTGTAGCAGAGTTCATACTGTTCAGCACCCCTGAGAGAAGAGTCCATACAGCAACAATCCTCCCCTGATGTAGACTCCATACTGCATAATTTATGAAGCCACTAAAACCCTGGACATGGGCCTCTAGAGCATTTCCTGTCTTAAAGGTTTATACTCGGGGAAAGGCCTCATAACTGTGTGTATCATATAGATTTACAATGCTTTTCTTAATATAGAAAGACTTGACTCAGTGTAGAAAGTAATTTTAGGTGTGTGTAATGCAACCAGAATGAACTTTGGTGCACAAAATCTGTTATTTATTGGTGTATTTTTCTCATTTTAGTCTGTTTTTGACGCTAACGCCTGTTTGAATACAACATATATATTAGAAAAGTCCTGTAACCTTGCTCTTGCTGACCATTGCTGACTTATCACACAAAAACGGTGCTTTTGCAGATGCGGTTCTGCAACTGTGCATTCGACAAGACAGTTAAATGAAGGTGGCATGCAGCCAGTGTCGTGAACTCAAGTGTAGCGTCATGCGTTCGTGCTCAGCAACCTCCTCTGGACAGAAAGTGACACCACAACAGTGACAACAACGATGACGACAACGACTGCAGTGACCATACGGCTGGTTTTGCATGTTTTAACCAGTTTATTGCAGATTGTTTGTACTTTACATTTTCCAACCTTCCAGGCATCAGTTGGTTGAATGCATCTGCTGATGTCAGTATGTTTTGTACGTTCGACTTGCAGAGACTTGAAACATGCCTGAGTTTGAGCCTTGTCACAGTAAATATGTCTACTTTTGCTCTGGTCTGTTAACTCATTGTTACGTGCCAAATCAAACAATCTGCGCCTGCAGATGCTACAAAAATGCAACTGTTGTTCGCCGTGACGGATGAGTTAAAGGTGCATATGTAAGAATTAGTCACCTTTACGAAATTCAAAACAAATGTGGAGCAGCATAACACCAGAGTAACCGCTAACTGCTGATAACTGTAGCTGCCGTTTGATATTCAATATGATGTCAAACTTCACATTCTGTTCAATTTTAGCTAATTTTTTAATGTTTTCAATAAAAATGTCTTCATATTGCCCCTTTTAAAGGGGAACATCAAAGTACTGCTGCATGATGAGTCGAATGAAGCCTTCTGTGGTTCATCAGGCAGCTGCATGAAGTCTAATAACTTCCCTCAGGTGATGTCACTTCAGTCAGCGACATGTCATTCAGGTCTGAAGACTACAAGTTTGACATTTTAAATAAATCTGTGCATGCTCCTCATCTGAATCTCTGACTTAACTATCAGTGTTGCATTCTGGGTAATGTAGGCAGCAGGTTTTGACAAGGACGAAGAATGTGTGGAGACAAAAAGACAATCACTGGCTCTGTTGCATCGATTTTGTCGTTCCTGACAACACTGTAGGTGTGCAATGTTGAACTAGTAGTGCACTTTTAAAAATATGTAAAGACGACTATACCTTTTTTTTAATGTTTTTTAACAAAATGTTATTTTATTTAAGGTAAAGCTGCGTTTCATTTTTTCACCTGTGGCTTAAACTTTTAGGAGAAAGTCAGAGTGAAGAAGGAAGTCATCGGCAATGGAGACCCCTAGTGTCAGATGTGCCTGAGGTGGCCTGGCATAAGAAAGAAAACTGCAAACATTTAACATTACATAATAGTTTGAAAAATGGCCAGCTGTAATGTAAAGTACTTAAAATCGCATTAAAATTGGCTGAAACATGCAAAAATCAATCGTTAGATGGCAAGCTATCCAAAACGTGCGTGGACACGTGTGTTACCAAAACAAACACCGCACAAACACACACAGACTAACGCTTAAACATCGACACAACGTGACGTGACATCGGGTTCAAAATGTATCTCCGGTCAGGATACATTCTAACCCGCCGGGGTTACCTTTCCAGTTACTAACGGACACGCACGCAGGACGCCCGAGCTCCTGCTCACTTTCCGGCAGGAGGTGACACTCCACCGGGAGACGCCCGTTTTCCAGAGACGCCCAGCAGCTGTCCTGCAGCACCTGGCAGAAGCTGCGGCAGGGCAGGTGCAGGGGCGCGCCGGCGGGGGGAGGGCACCTGGGCGCCAGCAGGAGGCAGAGGAACCACTCTGCGCTGTGGTGACACCCCTCCCTCGTGAGCCACGCCCACTCCTGTAGGACCGCGCCCACTTCCTCCACAGACATGTGGTTGAAAAAGTTGGGCAGCGTGAAAGATTTTGGACGTTTGCCGGAGCAAATTGACCAATCAGAGGGCACGGGGAGACAAGACGGATCAGAACCATTGATGCGACTATCAGGGGGCGTTGGCCGGAGATCCAAAATACCGTCAGCAGTCTCACTGATTTTAGAAGCATCACCTATAATCTCGGTTACATTTCTAGGCGATACCTTTACACCTGATTCTACATCTGACACATTCCCTACCCCGTCCCCAGAACCCTCCTCCACCCTCTCCCCTTTGAACCGGTTTGGATTACCCGTCATGTTAGGGTTAGCGCTCTCCACCTTCTCTGTCAGGCCTCCGTTAGTAGTCCTGGCGGTCGGAGTCGGGGTCGCGTCCCACGCCTCGACAAACTTACGGATTCCTGTGGCCACGTTGAGGATTTCCTCCCCAACCCCGGATAGGTCATCATCCGCTTCCACCTCATCCTTCTTCTTCGTGGCATTGGCCGTCTTGGAGGCACCTGTCGTCCATGTTGGCGGGGCAGTACTTGTCATTACTACCGCGGTGGCGGCACCTGTTGGCGTGGAGGCATCTGCTGTCCCGTTCTGTGTTGGGGTTTCTGTGGTTGGTTCTTTTGTGGTTGTTTCTTCTTTTGAGAACCACAACCAGGCCTCCAAGTTCCCGGCACAGAGAGCCAGGAGAAGCAACCACGTCTGGATCTTCAGCATGCTGCCGGCTCCTGCAACAGTCCTCCAAGTGTCTCAGCCTGCAGCACTCCACACAGTGCTCTCACTGTTCCTCCACCTGTTAGCCAGCCGGTCACCAGTTAAATCCAAGCGGTTCAAGGGCCACTGAGCATCCACTGAATGAAAACGGAGACATAAAAACCCTGCTCACACTCACAGACCCTCCCCTCTGGATCTCCCAGGGCACGGTTGCTGCAACCTCCCTCATAAAAAAAGCACTTGCATGGACAGGGGGGAGACCCGAGCGTGGAGGCAGGCCTGCTACACCGATGATGGAAGTCATTGGTTACTCTGAGTTGCCCCAACACACACAAAAACTCCTCCCCCGTGTGAGTTGATGAGTGGGTCCCCGAAGACCTTTTTCTTCAGCATGATGGAAGAGCATGCAAGCGTTCATGTTACCACAATGACACACCCGTCCCGCACAGAAATAACCTCAGTATAATGTGGACTTTTTAAATATAAATAGGACATAATGAACAGGTTTAGTCCACATTGTGCTCAGTGGGTAACATCCAAGCTGTCATGCATGTGAAAATGAGCACGAATGTCAAGTTCAGAGGAGGAAAATGCTGCAGGACAGTCTGCTCAGTCATCAAATAACAAAGATTCATGTAGGTTTTTTATATAAGAAAGGTCGCAATGATCTTAAGTGTCATTTTGGTACAATTTTGGATTTTCCTGCAGGATGCTGTATCAACACTAGACCAGCCAGTGCATCAGGGTGAATTTAAAAACCAAAAAATGCAGTTGTAAACTACTTTTAAACAGACACTTCACCCAAAAATGTTCAAGCAATTTTACAATTGCTAGGAGGCTATTAGCTCAGCTTGAGGAAACAGCTAGCTTGATTTTGAATTTCAACACAATCAGAAATGTAGAAACAAGTTGTGGTTTTTGTGCGAATGGGCGTAATTTGTCAATAAATAGTTCCAACATATGATGCTACTCACTCTAGAACCACTAATTAGCATTTTTAGCATTTTTCTTTGTGTACAGGTTAATTAAAGAGCTAAGCTAAATGCTGCCTATAGCTTCATATTTAACATACAAGGTGGAATTCTGAAATAGACAGGCTAGCTGTTTCCCCCACCTTCCAGTCATTATGCTAAGCTTACATAAGCTAAGCTAAGCTAAGTGGTTGCTACCTATAGCTTCCTATTTACCTTAGAGTGTGTGGTGTCAATCTTCTCATCTAACTCTCAGCAAGACAGCGAATAATAAAATAAGTTTAATACTGCTACACTAATCAAGTATGTTTGGTAAGTTATAAAAAAATCTGGTAATTATTTTTATTTTTTTTCTCCCTCGCTGTGCGGGACAGAGGAGAGATCAAACCCTCAGAAAATTTGAGTAATCATCACACTACCAGTTCCCCAAAATGTTGAAGTTTACATGACAGAGAACCTTTTTCTTTCATATCATCATGTTTTTCCTGCAGCGGTGTCATAACGTCTTTGATTTCAAAATGCTCCTTTCATTTGGGAATAAAACCATAATGAATGCCTCTGAAACAGAGAGCTATATTTGTTTACCTAAAAACCACTGAACAAGCAGTAAGCGAGTGGGACGAGTACAGCTGTGGTTTTCTACCTGGAGGTCAGGACCCCACAAGAGGTCGCATGACGAATTAATTTTGAGTATTTTATGGACTTTTCTGTCATTTTTTCTGTTAATGCCACTAAACTTCACCTGAGACGAAGGTTAACAAGTGCACACGGCTTCTTTTTAAGGGGTCATGAGGGAAGAAAAGTTAAAAACACAGGACTAATTGACAGCAGCTGACAGGTTAAGATGAGAAATGATTTCATTGCGGTTTAAAACAACAACAAAAAGGAAAAAGACGGCTTCGGAAAAAATGTGGTGTTGAGTTACACAACGCTGACATGCCATTGTGATTAATAGCTTTTGTTCAAAGAGAGGAAGAACTCCACTTTCTGCTCCTTTGTGATGAATATATTGTGATAAACAGACGCGGCAGTGTGAGGGATGACTGATGGACGGCAGCTGAGACGGCGAGGCAGCCGCGGAGGGCGTATCTGATTGGATCGATGTCCTAAGCTCCGCTCCCGGGGGACGACTCCATTGCCTCATCGGAGAAAATCCTCGGAAAATGTACCACTTCCAGGTTCTCACAGATGGGCGATAAGAGGAGGGAGGGAAGGAGGGAGATACCCCTCTTCTCCCAGGCCGCCGCCGCCGCCTCCTCCTCTCGGCCCTGCGTGCCCCCGTCAGCCAGCTACCCGCCTCATCTGCCAAGCTAAGACATCCAGCTGTTAGACATTCCAGCCCTCAGACCTCCCACACCCACGCTGCATGACATTTGGAGGCTTGGAAGCTGCCACATTCTGATAATTTGTGCATTCATACAGCACCGCTCCTGCTGACAGCATGTGTGCTGGACGCATTCTGCAAGAAACTGAACAGGACGGAGAAAATAAGAGAGAGAGAGCCAGCTGTCACAGATGAAGTGTTCTGGCTCGGAGGGCTGCAGAGACAAAAACGATGCGAGTCGGCGCTTCAGCGTTCCTTCAAAGCCTCTTAAGAGTTTCATCAAGTTGATCTCAACTCGTTAGACTTTAAGATGGATGTTAAGTTGATTGTCTCGCTATTATCTGAGACAAATCAGCACAGGGAAACTAAATAATCTTCAAACCTACTTCAATAATTGCTTCTGACCCTGACTGTGGTTTATCAAATTGCTCCTGTATGTTACAGTTAACTGCTTCTTACTTTGCTCTTCTATCTATGGCTGTAGCTACTACTTTAGCTGCTGTTAGCTATTTAGCACATTTAGTGTTGCAGCTAGTGCCCCCATTAGCTGACTATGATCTATTAAATTGCTACTGTCTGTAACTGCTAACTGCTTCTCACTAGCCGATCTATTGCTGGAGCTACTGTCTGCTGTTAGCTAGTTAGCACAGCTAGTCATGCAGCAGTGACCCTATTAGCTGACTATGATCTATTAAATTGCTGCTGTATGTAACCGCTAACTGCTGCTCACCATTGGCTACTCTTTGCTGTAGCTACTAGCTGCTGTTAGCCAGTTAGCACAGTTACCCATGAAGTTAGTGAGACCCTATTAGCTGACTATGGTCTAATAACTTGCTCCTGTATGTTGCAGCTAACTGCTTCTTACTACACTCGTCTATCTAGGCCTGTAGCTACTACTTTAGCTGCTGTTAGCTAGTTAGCACTGTTAGCCATGCAGCTAGTGACCCTATTAGCTGAATATGGTCTATTTAATTGCTCCTGTATGTTACTGCTAACTGCTTCTTACTTTACTCTTCAATTCCTGTAAGAAAAGAAACAGTTTTAAAGCGGCGCCAACCACAAAGAGATCTTGGTTGTTTATTCCTGCAGCAACAAACAACAACAACATTCAGATGGAGCTGGAACGTAGAAGCAGAACCACACGAGGATCCGGTTATAAACTATCATCTGATGCTACTTTTAAAAAATGTGGATGCTATCAGGTGAAAACAGGCAAAATCTGAAAACAATGACTCCGAAAAAGGCTTTTTCAAAGCATGTAAAGTCCCAGACAAATAATAAAACAAGAGCTCGTGGGCTTCAGTCTTGCAGTAATTACCAAAAGCAATTCCAGAGACTGCGTTTGGGGGAAAAACAGACTTCCTGTTTAGTTTGTTTTCTTTGTTTTCTGTCGCCAGATGATTGTGCCATGAGATTTCTTTCTGTCCTTCTCCACAGCAGCAGAAGAAGAAGCCCCGAAACTGGCAAAAGTCATGACATTTCTGACATGAACATCCATTTTCACAGATATCTGCACATTAAAATCTCCTCTGGCGTGTTCACGTTGGACACCCTCGTCAATACATCCCCGTTCACACCCTGCAGACTCTCCCTCCTACACGTCTGTGACAGCTGCTCTGACCTGCAGGGCCACGAGGAGGGTAAGTAAACACATTACGCTTCAGTGAGTGAAGCGAATGTCAGCTCATGAAGACACCTGGAGTTTTATACATGCAGCTAAACACACTCCAGCTGTACGTTAGAGCTCCTGTGGGGATGTGATGTCTACTTAGAGCAAATATTTCCTCCTCAAACACTCCGATGTCATCAGTTTGTGACGTTTACTGCAGTTAGTGAGTCCTTAAATTTCCCAGAGTGCCTTTCAGCAGCCACCAGAGAAAGTGCGTCGTCTGAACATGCTCATTTTATTTTGGTAGGAAAGCCTCAGGGTATTTCCTGCTACTTTTATTATTAATTATCATTTCCTGAAATGCTCGAGAGATGCAGGTAGGCATCCCAGAGACAGGCTAGCAGTTTCCACCTGTCTCCAGTCTTTGTGCTAAGCTACGCTATACAGGTGTTGGCTGTAGCTTCAGATTTAACGTACACATATGAGAGTGGTATCGATCTTCTCATCTAACTCATCTCATTAATCCTAATATGCAGGTTATCTTCTAGATTAACTGATCTAAACGCAGAAATATATATAAATAAATAAAATAAGAGTCCAACTGCAAGTTAAGAAAATAAATTAAAAGACGCAGACGAACAAAAAAAAGCGTGAGAAAACACAAAGGGGCTGATAAACTGTCAAAATACAGATGTAAACAGAAAAAGGGCGGGAAAAAGACAGACAGGAAGTGTAGAGCAAAATATGACACGTGAGGGGAGAACCTACAAAATAAAACAGGAAATTGCTGACCTAAAAAAATTCAACTAATTATCACAAAAAAAGACAAAACCTGCAAATATTAATGTTTCAATTTCTGGGATTTTTGCTTAAAAAAAAAACACCATAACACAGAAACAGACCCAGCGAGCTCCAGCGAGGAACAAGAGGAATACATCAAAAGAAGAAGAAATATAAAAGTAGCAGGAAACATGAGCTCACAGCCTCTCGCTGACCTGACTGCTGGGGTCGACACCAGAGCGTGTTTTATGGTTGAAGAACATACATGTGAGTGTGTGAACGGCCGGGTTTCCCTCTGGGAACCAGGGAGGCAGGAACATGATACACCAATTAAACCCAGACACGATGAAGCTGCTGAGAAAACCCAGCAGGGTCACGCACTCTCTCTCGCTCTCACCCTGGATCTGTACGTTTCTTATAGATAAGAGGAGCGAGGAGGTGAACTGAGGTAAAGAAAGTGAAAAAACAGCTGATGAATTGTCTGTAAACGTATGTTAACCTTTAAGTCGGCGGTCTGTGCAGTTACTGTCTGACTGTAAAGATGGAAATGCAACCAATCATTGTCTGATTACATCCTGGAGACAGGTATGAACTCTGTGCCGCCTCCTCCTCCTCCTCCTCCAGAGACAGAATCCCAAATATGGAGATTTCAATCAATTAAAACGGCTTAAAACTATTTAAAGCTGAACGCAAAAGTAATTACTTTCCTGGAGGAATCTGGTTGCCATGGCGATGAGCCCCTCGGCCTGGTAATTTAGCGCAGCTGCAACTTTACACACAGACTCCATCTTCTTTTACACAAATATCTCAGTGGTGGGAGTACTTTTACTCGAGTACTGTACTTGAGCAAAAATTTGGCGAAGATACTTAACGCAACATTTGCCGAATTTACAAGAAGACCCGACTATTTAGGAATTTGTCGTGAAGAGCGTTTCACAGAGTTTATAAAGTGTCTCCAGACTCAACAACTCATAAAATTGAGTGATTTTTAAAGGGAGTCTGAGGCCTGCTGCCACAAAGGAAATGGTTTTCCCCGTTTGGTGCAGAAGAACTTGACCGACCTCGACCTGGTCCACCACGGAAGGAGATATTTAACAATCACATATGGCCGTAATGTCCAGGCGTCCACATACTTTTGGCCATGTAGTGGATCCATTGATTTACATGCAGTACTTCGATGAACCAGCAGATGGCAGCAACACAGAGGCTGCAGGAGTCAGATCTGCTTTACATTACTGTGACTATCAAAGAGAAATCAAATGAAAACAATACACAAATAGAAATCACTTTTATTTATTTTGTCTTGAATAAGATTATAAAAAGATGTATGTTTATAATTAAGTACACCAACTGTGTCCATATGTTCTGCAGACTGTGGTTAAAGGTGATTTCTTGCAGCTGGAAACAAAACAACTGTTTGGAAATAAGCTCAAACTGATCCGTTGTATAAAAATATTTATCTGCAAGGTATTTAAAAGTAAAAATAATAAGACTTAATCCAATTCTGACTGCACAGGTGAGAAAAGTTCACACATAACCCGGCACAAAATTCAAAAACAGGCAAGAAAATCTCCCAAAAACCTGAACAGATGCCCTCAACTCCAGTTCTGGTCCTTGTGTTTGTACTCACATTATGGAGTCATGCGCTGTGCTTCATGCATAAAGGCAATTAGATACTATAAACCAAAGTTACAGGTGTTTTCTTGCAGCCAGAAACAAAAAATGAACAAAATGCGGTAGAAAATGAGCTCAGAAGTCTGTCCTTTTAAAATGTATTTTAAAATGTATTATTTTTGTTTGAAAAGCACTAAATCTCAAAAAACATGAGCCTTTATCCAATTCTGGCAGCAAAAGTGAAGCATTTTCATACATAAATAAAGCACAAAATAAAATAAAAAAGGTACTTAAAGAGGCTCGAAAACCTGCTGCAGTTTTGGTTATTGTTTAATTAAAAAAAAAAACAAATTGTGGTTGAAAAACGGGTCAAAAGGTCCATTCTTCTGACATTGACAGGCAATACAACTACATTGAGCCTTAATCCAATTCTGAGGCATTTAATGGAAAAACAAAGCACAATTTCTGTTTTAAATGGTCCTTAAAGAGGCATGGAAACTTACAAAATCCTGTATCTAGAAACCCTCTTTGTGTTTAAGCTCTTTGTAAAGAGTCAAAAAAATGTCTTTATCAAACTCAAAACTACCTTTTTTTCTTGTCTTTTGCAGAGCTGACACACTGAATGTAAGAAGTTTACAGAGCAGAGTAAAGTCAATATTAAAGATGAAATGCTGCCACCTGTTGTCTGAAATCTGGAGCACTTCAGAGATAAACTAACAAACTAATCTCTGCATTGAATCTGTACCAACATTAATGTAAACCAGCTTTAACTCTCACGGTGATACAGATGTAGAAATGTTTCCATCCTGACAGTAAATCACTGATCTCCACCTGCAGCAGCTCCTCAGTTCATCAAATAACTCAAATTCTTCAAAGCGAAGCAGCAAATAAAAAGTTCCCTGTGGGGCATGTTGGCAGAAATCAACACCCATGACTCTCCTCCCTGATAAATACACCCTGCGGTATGTCGAAGTGGGTTTTTCTGGCACGGACAAAAGCAGACGAGAGGCTGCGAGACGGTTCAGTTATCGAGCCTCAATGCGCGATTCATTAAGAGACAAGACAGTCGAGTCCTTGTGTGGAGAAAGAGGACGTTTGTTGCAGAGAGCAGACAGTAAAGAACAAAAGGAGGTGAGATAAAACCTCCTCCTCGAGTGACTGACAGCAGATTATTAAAAAGTAGAACCAATTATGAGCTTTTAATGTGATTAAAGGTCATTTTAATCCTGAGTTGACGACAATTTCAAAGGCATTTTCTGTCAGAGGCGCATTTTTTTTGCAGCGTGAGCCTGAAGAGACGTGACATTCAAGTCAAGTGCAAAAAGGCCTCGTAACTCGAGGCCGCAGTTTAAATTCCTGATGTTGGACTGGAGGGCAAGTACTGCTCATAACCCCGCTAATGCTCCTGGTGAGTCATAAACTGGCAAACCACAACCCGAGGCTCAGACAGCAGCTACTGTATCGTCCAAAATCAGAGTTAAACGCTCAAATTTTTAACAAAACAAGACGTTCAGCATTTAAAACACCAACAAAGAAGAACGTCTGCACTTTATAGGAGCAAACTTATAAACACAGACTGTAAAAAATATTAACAAAGTGTGAAAAGTGTGTTAAATCTGCATTCTGTTTCCACTGGTTGCAAAAAGAAGTCAGATCGTATGTAAGCTTATGAGAAAATGACCCGACTTCTCACTTGATTTACGCCCTCAGTAAACATTTCTTTGATTAGTTTTTGGTCTCAATCTGTAGTTTCAAGTCTTCTTCAACACAACGTGATGCTCAGTTTGGAAATTAAAGTCCCGTTTAGAGTAAAATAGCAGGTAAAAGGTGGCCACGCCCTAAATCATAGCCTGCTTTATCGTCTATTTTACTCTAAACAGGACTTTAATTTACAAACTGAGCATCACGTTGTGTTGAAAAACACTTGAAACTAGAGATTGAGACCATGAACTCATCAGGAAACTGTTTACTGAGGTCATAAATCAAGTGAGAAGACAGGTAACTTTCTCATAAGCTTACATACAAATGGACTTCTTTATGAAACCAGTGAGAAACCAGAGCTTCTCTTACTAACTGAAGAAACTTCTGTGGATTTACAAGATTTTGGACAAAAAGAAGTTTGATGTGAACACTTGAGCCAAAGATTAAAAGCAAAATACTGTAAAAACATTTAAGACAATTGTTTGAAAATCTTCGTGAGGTGTCTGTAAAACAAACACCAGCTGCTGTCGACACTTTCTCCAGACACATGACCTTAAAACCTGTTGACGTTTGACCTCCGACCTTCCTCCAGGTTATCCGATAAATGGAGAGAATGATGTGCATCACTTCACACGAGCCTCCAAGCAAACCCCTGTTGCAGCTGCTAAATATCATGTAGCAAAGTGAGAAATCAAAACATCTGAATCTCCTGATGTGACCTGAACCTGCAACCATAAACCAACTTCATCCCGTCGTGAATCTCCGCACAGTAAATCTGCTTGACAACAGCCTGGGTGAGCTTCTTCTTTGTTGGTGTCACTTCTTGGCTGATTAACAGCAGCGTGAATCAGTCTGAGGAGGTTGGAGGCCTCTGCTCTTGGCAGCCGGCACCGCCTCTCTGGATGATCTGGAGCCTGGTGGAGACGATTCAAAGCGTTTCCTCCTCGTGTCACTAACAAGACTGATGTTTGTTTCAGAAGTGGGAAAAAAAAAAGATGACAATGGAGGAGTCACCAGAGTCGCCTCTGGTTCACAGCCTGTTCACTTTTTATGCGAGCTGGAAATTGTTGAGCCAGTAAATAAAGCGATGAGCGTCTTTTCTGTCGGACAAAAAGCTTTTTGTTCCTGAGGGTCGAGGCAGTAAAACCTGAAGTGCATTCAAGTGCGGGGAGGATACTTAAAGCCTTTTGTACCAACTGTGACTCAAGTTAACTTTCAGTTCTTCAGCCTGCAGAAGCCTGCGGGTCACACCGACGCTGTGATAATGTGCTGCTTTCTTTGTCTGTTATTGTATTAAACTGAATATTTGGGGGTTTGAACTGTTGGTCAAATAAATAAAGAGATTTGAAGACTTAATTTTTACAGTTTTCTGATTCATTGATAATGAAAGTGAAGTAAAGTGTAAGTTGCAGCTGATCTACTTTGTTTCTTTCATCAAAGGGGACATACTATTATTGCTGATTTATTTTTTAAATCAATGTTTCAATCTCAAGTAAAGCCCCTAAATGAGCCTCGACAAGAAGCTGAAAAAAACAATAAATGACTGGGAATGAGTCAAAGTCATTGCTGAGAAGTCTGGACTGAAAAGTGAACAGTTGTTTTTCAGTTTTAATCAGGTTTGACTGCGTGTCAATGCATAGATGTTGTTTGTGGACATAAATAGTTGTTGATACAACTTGTAGGCTTAAATTTCCTGAAAAAAAAATCTTTTCTGAACAAGAAGCGATCTGTTTTATGTTTTCCGAAAGCAGCAACCAGTCAGGATTAAATATAAGACCTTACAACAAATATGAAGACAACAATTAACGTAAACAACGAAGGACATCAGTGTGTTTATTGTAACTCAGCTGCACCGCACAAAGGAGGAAAAACAACCTTGCAGATTAACAGCTTGTTTCAGTGTTGTGACTATCAAACTTGTCTTCTTTCAGCTACAGGAGGCACAAATCCAAGCTAAACCAAGCTAAATTAACCCTGATGTTTAGGTGCTATTTGTGGGTAACCGGCTGATTAGATCTTAAAGAGCCAGGCAGGTGGGAGATTCGAACTGCAGCCACCATCATCACCATTTTCACCACCTCAAAGCCGGCAGCATCCGCAGCTGGGAAAACAAAACATTCCCAAGTAACAGAGATCACCTCCTGACCTGCAGATCAGATCTGACTGCTCAGAAAGATGGAAAACAAAACATCCTCCCAGCCGTCAGCGTGAGATCACAGCTCGACACTTCCGCTGTCAGCAGGTAGAAAACACCCTCAGCCGCTTTTATGAGGCTTTTAAAGTCGTCTATAGGGAAGCTATCATTATTTACATACTGCTGTAAAGAGCTTTGATGTTTCATTTGTTACAGTCTGCAGGTCTAATCAGGGTGAAGGAGGCTGGCTGCTGACTTACAGACGCACGCAGGATAAAAGCTGTAATTACAGATAAAAATGGGAGTTCACCGCGCAGAAGAAATGTCCTCCAGGCTAAAATAAAGAGGAGAGGTTGGTGTAAGAAGCTTGTGGGAGGCTGCTGTTTATTCAACCTGAACAGACTGAAGCGCTGCTGTACATATTTTCTCGCAGGTATGACTGAGTTTAGGCCAACAAACACACTGCAGGGTTTCTTTTACCCAGTATTTATTGTTAGAAACACTGTTGGCTCACCAATCAAACCCAAGACAATGGCTGAGTTTTAGTGTTATTATTCATATTGCTGTTAGGTTATTCACCCAAACAAGAAAATGGTTATTTTGACCCAGTGTCGGACACAACAAGCTCAAGCCTTACCTTGAAAATGCCACAAATGTAATCCAACTTGTGAAAAACAGTCAAAATAACCATATTTACTACTTTTACGATATGAAAATAGGGTCAAAACGACCAATAGTCTTAAATTCAATGGTGACCCAATGGTTTACTACCAATGTGTACAGAGTAAAGTGAACCCTGAATATTACATCTGTTCAATTTGATCCAAACTGGGTCCTATTCTGACCTTTAGCTGCTCCAAGGAGGTTATGTTTTCACTCATGTCAGTGTGTGGGTTTGGAAATCTGTTTAGTTTTACACTTTTTGTGTAAAAAAAACAACCAGCCAACCAACCAACCAGCCAACAAACCAGCCAACCAACTAAAAAACCAACCAACCCACCACCCAGCCAACCAACTAAAAAACCAACCAACCCACCACCCAACCAATCAACCAACAACCCAACCAGCAACCCATCCAACTCAGCAACCAACTAATCAACCAGCCAACCAACCAACCAACCAACCAACCAACCAACCAGCCAGCAAACCAACCAGCAACCCAACCAACTCAGCAACCAACCAACCAACCAACCAACCAACCAACCAACCAACCAAGAACCAACCAATCAACCAACCAACCAACCAGCCAGCAAACCAACCAACCAACCAACCAACCAACCAACCAAGAACCAACCAATCAACCAACCAACCAACCAACCAACCAACCAACCAACCAACCAGCCAACCAACCAAGAACCAACCAATCAACCAACCAACCAACCAGCCAACCAACCAAGAACCAACCAATCAACCAACCAACCAACCAGCCAACCAACCAAGCATGATAACACAAAAGCACTGAACAGATTTCAATCAGATTACTCAGATCTTATGTGAACAACATTGTCACTGGGTCTGTCTGTTTATTTATGATGACATTTTAGTTTCCATTTTGTCTTTGAAGAGACTTTATCAGCATCGTGATAAAGGTTGGTGAAAACACAAGGGACAACGATGCAAACAGATTGAAGATTTTATCATTCATCGAATAGGAAGAAGGAGAAAGAAAACTACTCACAGGTGTCTTTGAAATATGCTAGTTATGTGACAGAAATCATCCATATTTTTTCAAAGCAGTAATTCAGTGTTTCAGTGACGATTCAAACCAGAGTGCCGTCTAAACCAACCTGCTCCTGTTGCATTAACAACAGGACTGGGAACAAACCAAACCACCGCCTACTTCCTGTCCAGTGAAAAGCTCTTTGATGCTGTGGTGGTGTCCAGTGTCCAGTCCCCATTCATTTCACCGACCCTCCCCTCCCACCGTAGACTGCAATTTAAAACCTTTAATCTCCAAGAGTAAGGATAATCTGCCTGTTTTAGGTCACCTGACAAGATTTACAGGCATGCTTTCTTTTAAAAAAGTCGCCAAAATTAAATCATTTATGGTTCAACACTGTTAAAAACACAAATTATTTCTGATTGCCTTTGAATCAATCATGTACAAGGAACACTTCAGTCGACAAAATACCCAAATTGAAGCTTAAAAAATGTGTTTTATTAAAGTGTATTTATTCTACACATCTTCTTTATAATTCGGCCAAAAATCAACCATTTGCACTAATCAAATAATGTAAAAAACATTAAATTTTCCACTTTTTAGTGCAACTACCAAGCCTTGAATCATGACAGTCAGACCAACAGTCAGGTGATAAATATTCAGAGAAAAGAGCTTGAAAACAGCAAGATTGTCCCCTTTTGCTCCCAATATTGGTAAATTGGAAAACTGTTGTTTATATGATTTCCTTACTTTTCAGCTCTTTCAAAAATAAATGATCAAATAAATTCAGCTGGCACCACAACATTTTTGTTTGGATTTATGGCATTTTAACTGCATTAAACTGCACCCAAGACATTTTTAAAAACCCAATGACGAGACAAGATAAGATCAGTCAAGATAAAACAAATTATATAAGAAACAGCAAGTTTAATACTGATAAGACAAAAGAAGAGACACTAAGATATGATGGTATTTAATGAGGAATGAAGTCACATGTGGCACATTCATTATCTTTGTGTACAAACACATTCTTTACGTCTTCAAAACTACAGTTAGCGGTGAAATTTAATTAAGTGATTATGTGTCACATCTAATGAAGCTGAGTCAGACACGTCTACCAGTCAAACACAAACAGTGAGACTTCATCATGTTTGTAGTTCAACTGAGACAAAACCACAGCGACAAGTTTTCATAAATAACATTCCAAGACACCACGCTGCTGAAAGTAATAATCTGCTCTGTTTATCTGTAAATAACTGTCTGTCTTACCACCGTCTGCCCCCGATTGATTTCATAAAACAGGGATTTAAATTTGATCCGGTTCATAAAATCTGTGGCATTTCATTCATTCAGTCTTTCATGGGAAAAATCCCCTGCTGCACAGGAAATAATGTGATTAATGAGATCGTTTAGTCGATAAAATACCGATCAACATGTCTGAAAAGCAGCAGATTTTGACCTTTACTTTTTGCTTGATGAATGATTTTGTTAGAGGATTAATGTCCGTCCAACTGCCAGAATAAATTGATTTATCTAAACCATGGATATGTTTGAATTTGTCTGTTTCATAGGGGGGAATGGTGTCATTATAGCTGGACGAGACAAGCCAGAGACCACTGTTCAAGATGGTGTTTCAACATCTATAAGCGCGAAACCCCTGGATATTTTTAACGAGATGTTGGGACTTCTTTAGTTCTGTTTTAACTGAATCAGATATTCTTAACAAGACGTCAGGACATTTTCTAGCCAGGTTAGTGGAAACAAAACAGGATATTTCTGACACGAAGTCGGGACTTTTTCCAACTGTTTGTGGAAACAAATCCGACATTTTTGAGGAGACATCAGGACTTTGTTGTAGCCGTGTTAGTGCCAACAAAACCAGATATTTTAAGCCAAGACATGATCTTTTCCGAAGCCTAACCAAGTATTTATGTGCCTGAACCTAAACAGACCACAAGCACAGAATTGTCACAACATAAAATGGAAAATGTAACATACAGAAACATAAATGTTCAATGATCAGTTTTCTATCGATCCACTACATGATTGATCTATAAATCCTTTCAGCACTTGCTTCCTTGAAAAATGCATTCCTGTTCCTCTGTGAGAGAGAAACACATTTCTAATCACTATACTTTATGTATAAGATGGCAAATAAAGTGCCGTAACAAGACTTCACTTCATGAAAGTTTCCAGTGCCTTAAACTCGGCCTGCAGCCATATTTAAAATTGTATACAGAACTGAAACTTCCACACTGGAGCTGAGTATAATGTTCAAAACGATCTTGAATTTAATGAGCTTGACGCATCAACAGTTGAAAAAAATCAGCCCATAAAATGCAACGCAGCCATTTCTGATGGCAAAAAATGAGTCTCGTGTTGAGACAGGCTGAACCAGCCGTGCATCCAGGAAAGAAACTGTAAAATCAGAAGAAATAATGATGATGTAATTATCCCATCAGATCCTCTGTATTATATTCACTTCACATCCTGAGTTTACAGTTACGTGAGACGCTTCTAATCCTGTACGACACAGTGCGGTTTTTATTAGCCCCACTTGTTGTCTGCTTTGATAACATACAGCATCGTATATCAAGGAAAGGAGCTGCTCGGCCACCCAGGAGAGACGTCGGCTGCTTGTGCTCTGAGTGCCTACATGACGTGTAAACACAGTAAATCTGAGAGGCGTTATATCGCCTCAATGCAGAGAAAGAAAACAATGAGGATGTAAATTGTGGTGAAGAATCCGCCCTCCATCCTCTGTTAGACGGTACACGATCAATTCATGATTCTCAGTGTTTGACAGGAATTCCCTTATTTGGTGGACTCACTTCTCCACAGCCTGATTCCTACATTACCCAGAAAACCTTTCACAACCTGCTGCATTTAAGACGACCTACTTACACAACGCGCGAGCCTGAATTCTTGTGTGAAGTTTGCCGGAGCGTTTTCTGCATATATGTCTCTACATGAATGTGTGGGCATGCCTGAATGTCAGCATAATCTCTGCGTGTTTTGTGTGGAGTGTGCGTGTGTGTGTGTGTGTGTGTGTGTGTGTGTGTGTGGCCAAGAGAAGAGGGAAACTAGAGTCAGGTAAAATTAGGCGATGAAGATCAAGTGTGTCTGTTTCAGTGGGAGGGACCGACGAGCCCTGAAGAGGGGAAAATCTGAACAAACCGCAAATCACTGACTCACACACACACACACACACACACACACACACACACACACACACACACAAACACACATACACTGAACACACTGTAGTGTACTGCACTACAACACACTGACAAGTACTTGCACAAGTAAGATCCCTCATGCAGCCTTAATTCTTAAACCTACTTCTGACCTTAACTCTGAACCTAAATATTAATCCAACAAAGTACTGGGCTGCAAAATGCCATTTTATAATTGTAATTTTGGATCGATTACTAAACGAGCCAACTAAGTAAAGGGCCTGCGAGTCAACATCATTTCACAACACACACACAGAGATGCAAAATGACTGCAAAGCCATGCAAACTACCAGAAAGAGGTGTGAAATGACCACAGAAGGCCAAACAACCAATAGGAGACTCAAAACAACTGCAAAGATCTAAAATGACCCCAGAAAAACAGCAACAAAGACACATCTTATACTACAAAGAGACATACTATGACCAAAGAGACTCAAAACAACCACAAAGAGACTCAAAAATTACCAGAAGGCTACGTGGCAACAAAGAGTGAGTACAAAAAGTCTCCAAACAACAATAAAGAGATTAAAAATGACCACAGAGAGATGCAAACATTACCATGAAGAGGCATGGCATCAGAGAGACACCAAACAACCACAAAGACACAAAATGTGCACAAAAAGTTGCAAATTTACTACAAAGAGACTCATAACAACTATAAGGAGTTTCAAGAGGACCACAAAGACACTCAAAACGACTACAGAGACTCAAAACAACAACAAAGAGACTCAAAACGACTACAAAGAGACATAATGCGACTACAAAGAGACTCAAAATGACTACAAAGAGCCACAAAATGACTATAAAGAGACATAACGTGACTACAAAGAGATTCAAAATGACCACAAAGACACTTGACTCGACGACTACAAAGATTTAAAACAACCACAAAGAGATGTGAAAATTAACCACAAACGGACATGGCAACAAAGAGACACAAAACAACCACAAAAAGACGACCACGAAGACACTCAGAGGGACTTAAAGGGAAACAACGACCACAGAGACAAACAATGACCACAAAGAGATGCAGAAATTACCAAAAAGAGACACTGAAAGAACATAGAAGACAAGAAGTGACTCCAAAGAGACAACAATATCTCTTATGAGATACGAATCATTTGAGTTTGTCTTGTGTCTGTATCGACTGGTGGACTGACTCTGATGTAGTAGGGCGACTTTAACATGTCTGTGCCCAGGAGCCCACTGTAGCATCATTATTATCACAGTCAGCAAACACAAGAGAAGCAAAGTCAGCAAATTAAAACAGTCAGCTAACATCAGGTTGTCACTTTCATGTTGTTCAGATGAAAGCAGAACAGGTCAGTGCATGACTTGATGAATACAGATGTTCCTCCTGTATTAACTTCTACAAACCCAACAAAGGCTGCAGACAGCAGAGTACAGTACGCCTTTCACTGTGGAGGGGATGTGATGAGCTATTCATGATTCCCTGTAGACAAGTCCAGACATTCACATCAACCACGAGCTCATTCCGCATGAAAAACCACGCTCTGAGATCATGTGTCAGCACATAGACCTGCTCAGTGATTCAAACATTCAGCACACATACAGGCTGATAATGTCAGAATTTACATTTTAAATCAAAGTGTGGATGTTTAATGAGATCAGAACAAGAAGTTACCTACAGCACACCAAACCTCATTGTGTTTTTCATCATTTTAGAGCTTGTTTTCTGCACTTTTTCTACAATATTAACACAAATATTGAAGATTTTGCAGCAACACTTTCTTCAAAACACACAGCCGAATTAACACACGTGTTTAAACATGCTGGATTATTAAAAAATAAAATAAAAAAGCAGCATCTCTTTACCTCGTCTCTGTGATTTTATCTGTGCGACCAGCAGCAGCAGGAGGATGCAGGTCTGCAGGTTCAGCAGCGACCACCTGTCGCGTCCACGCTTCATCCTTCAGCTGAGCTTTTAAATAAATCTGACAAAGAAAAACAAATAAAATCCGTTCAGAGTTTGTGAGGAGTAGTTTTCATCTCCTGCGGACAGTCTGAGCAGCAGCTGGATGAGAAGCACTGAGGGCAGAGTCACTGACCTCTCCTCTACCTGTGCAGCCTGCGTGCACCTTGACGCACAGCAGCGGAGTGCAGCTGCGACCCACGTCAAGCTGGAGGGATCACACGACTTCCTGCGTGGATTTTTTCAAAGTAAAAGCTCTGATGATGAACATTTTCTGCAGTAAAAGTCGAAATATTGGCTATAAAATAGTCACTGTGGATTATTGCCACCACTACAAATATAATATTGTTATAAAGAATGTTATGTGCGTTTGTTTACAATGAATTAATAAGATTTTGGTCAGTAATCTGATGTCAAAAATTATTGTTATGTCTGTTTTGAATATTGATTCAGACTCTAAATCTATAACAAACATGTATTTTCAAATTCTCATGGTTTTAACTGAACTTTAATGCCACAAATCTTAAATGAATAGCAAAAAATATCACATGCATGGATTAAAAAAGGCTGAAAATAACCACAAAGACACTAAAAAATGCAATTAAAAATGTTATGACGTGTTTTTAGCTGTTTGTTTACAATAAACAATATAAAGTTACTTAATCTTATTAAAAAAAGATTGTTGCATTTGTTTTCAATGTTGATTCCGACTCAAACAAACTTCACTTTAATGCTGCAATTGTTAAAGAAATAGCAAAAATATCACATTATAGCCTTTTACTCCATATTTAATTGAGTGAATAAAAATCCTAGATAAAAATCACCATTTTTTATCTAGACTTCCTGTTTTATCTGTTGTTTAATACTCACCTGTCTTGTAAAGAAGATCTCTACCTCAATGTATTCACAAGGTTTGATAAAGATTAAATGCTGGGCTGGTTGAAAAATAGTAATTCTTGAAGGTATGTACCTTTATTCTTGCAGGTCTTCTCCTGTTAGTTGTTACTAACTTCACACATCAGCCATCAGTCAGTTAACAGCCTTCAGACTTCACACTCAAACTGACTTTATGAAGTTTCACAAACCTTCCCCTCGGGGCTCCAAAAAGCTGTTAAACTTACCGCATCCAACACTCGACAGTTACAGCTGACAACCAAGAGAAAAGGTGCAATTTCTTCCAAGAAAAGTTAAGTGTGCTTCAATACATTTTGATGAGCTGATAAATCATGAGTTTACTCACACTGTAGCCTGACAAGAGGTGTATTCATTGATAAAAACTGGAAGTCAAACCAGTAATTATCTAATTATAAGTGTAAATAATCAGATTTATTGGCCACGTACAAACATGCAAAACACAAAAAGACAACATGGAAAATACAAATAAAGGAATAAAAGCAATAAAAAAGATGTCATCCCATAAGAGTTAGACACAGATAAAAATGATCAGTTTCAAGAACAGGCTTAGAAGAAGTTACTGATTCTGTGAACTTCACCTCCTGACAGTATCTGCAACATGTCTATATACAGTTTATACAGCATCTAGGATTCATATTTGACATTGATGGATGATATGTTCATGTTAATAACAGGTAATTTTGTAAATATATAAACTGTAAATATATAATTTATAATTTGTAGGTAAGATGATGTTTTGGTGTTACATGGTTCTTGACTCTACGATACAATACGATACAATGTGTGGTACGGTATGGTAAGTTACAAAACGATAAGATTGTACGATATGATATGATATGATATGATACCATATGCCACGATAAGGTATGGTCCAATACAATACAATAAGATACAGGATAGTAGTGTAAGGTACAATACGATATGATAAGGTAGAATATGGTATCATACGATAAATGAAATACAGTACTTATGATACAATGCGACAAGGAACAATATTATAAGATACAACAAGGTAGGTTAATGTTCGGTACGATACGATACATTACGATACGGTAGGATACAATAAGGTACGATACGTTACAATACAATACGATACGATAAGATGGTACGGTACGGTGAGGTATGATACTGTATGGTACAATACAATACGATACAACATGATACGACACAATACGATACGATACAGAGCTGATAAGATACGATACGATAAGATACGATACGATTCGATACGATACGGAGCTGATAAGATACAATAAGATATGATACGATACGATACGATATGATACGATACGGAGCTGATAAAATACGGTAAGATATGATATGATACAATACGATACGATAAGATATGGTACGGTACGGTGAGGTATGATACTGTATGGTACAATACAATACGATACTACATGATACGACACAATACGATACGATAAGAGAGGATACGATACGATACGATACGGAGCTAATGAGTTAAGAGCTGATAAGATACAATCCGATAATATACAATACATTAATACTTTATTCATCCTGAGGGGAATTCTTGTGCAGCAGCTGCAGTTAAAAACAAGTTTAGAATATGAAAATTCAATAAGGTACAAATTCAAAACATACGCAAAACCAAAAATATAAACTTGATAACTTTAAGGTGCATGACTATACAAACTGTTCAGCATCATAGACTCTGGCTGATCTAAGTTTTCCATGTGTGTGACTGATTCTGTTCAGACATGTCAGCCTGCAGTGTGGCACCTGTCTGTGCTCCGGACTGAAGCTGCATTCCTTAAAGAGAGAAAGGCTTCGCATGATGACAGACGCTCTATTACTACCCCTCCACCAACACCTCCTACGCCACACCATCAACCCACACATCCACCTTGTGTTTACGATCCTTCTGCATGAAAGCAAGTCAAAATTTAGATCATCTGGATTTTCCCCAAAAATGCAAGAAACTTCTCTTTGTTTTTCACACCTCAGTAGGCAGAAGGAAAGTCGGTGTCAGTGTAATAGGGTTTGTCAGAACATGCCCTCCCCAACACCTGAACCATACGACTGAATAGAAAAATCCCTCTGACACAGTCTGGATCTCCTCCTGTGTGCACACGTAAAGATAAGCCCACTTTTCTTTTCGCCATCGGCTGTGTTCTCAGGGCATGTGTTGTTGTTACGACCCCCCTTTGTCACGCTTGCACACTTCAAATTTAAATTCCATCCATCTTCTCTCTGGCTCTCAGCTGTCAGAGTTCAGGAAGAGTCGTCTTGAAGGTAGCACTTATGTTGTAGATGAGTGCTGTCATTTCTGTCTGAACATACAATATGAGAGTTGTGTCCTCGCGCCCACCAGCGAGGAGACGAATAACTGGGCTTTGTGTCTCCGTCCAAAAAGGGTTGTTTGTCTACAGCTGCCAGGTGAAATAAACTGCTCCACCTGGATGGCAGGAAGGTGAGTTTCCAAAAGGTCACAAACATCTAGATCTATAAATTAAGGTGTGAGATACAATCTGCTCACTATAAACCAATCCGAAGTGTGGATAGGCCTCATGAGGTTGATACTCAATAATGAGTCTCTGGAGGGTTCATGTAGTGCAGAATAAACCACATAGGATACATTTTCAGCCTTAAAAACTGTAAATCGTTTTAATTTAAAGTTATAAATGATCATCATATGGTTTAAAATGAGTCCGTGAGGCAGTGCTTTGGGCTAAATGCGAACATCAACATGCTAAATGCTCCTTTTCTTGTTTGTTTAGCAGATGTTTACCATGTTCGCCATCTAAATTTAGCGTATTAGCATGCTTACATTCGCTAGTAAGCTGTAAACACAAAATCAAACGGCATTCATCCTCAAGGGAACATGAACATCTGCACCAAACTTCGTGGCAAACAATCCAAAATCTCTTCTGAGAGAAATACCATGAAGAAGCACATCCAAACCTTACAGTGGCGCTAGGCGGACAGTTTGGGGATCACTGAAGTAATTAGGATTCATCCTCCAGGGAACATGAACATCTGCACCAAACTTCATAAATAAAAGCCCTAATTTAACTCTGAAAATGTAGCATGTAAACACAGTAACACCTAAACAACTATGTTTTTGGAACTACGAATAAAACACAGCTTCTTCAACTGTTCAGCTGATATTTAATATATTCCAACATCAGACACATAAAATCACTGCAAAACAAAATGAAACACAGACGCTCTCTAGTTCGCTTTTTAATGACCAGTCATTTATTCAGCTTTTATAGTTTAAACACACGTTCTCAAACAAATGGATGTTAAATGTTCAAATTCTTGGTTTTACCTGCAACCTCCATTTTGACCATTTGCAGCAAATTATTGTGAGTTTCTGTAACTTGATCAGATCCTCTTTCATGAACAGCTACTACACAGAACGTACAGTACAGCAGGTGGTTGTCACCTTTTGACACTTTATAATCTCAGCTGCACGATATGTGAACATCTCATTGTGCTGGTAACTTAATCTGAAACCACGGCAGTAAAAGTCTTACAGCAACGTGATAATATTTAATATGAGCTGTTCATGTCAGTATAAAGCATTAAAGTACATTTTTACTAAATTATTAGTTACTACAGTTCATACTGTGATTAGTGCTCGTCACAGTCTTCAACAAAGGAAATGTGCAAACAGTTTAAACGCATCTCGTACATAGAGCTTCATAAAAACATACAAATACAGATTGGCATCACATTTCATAAGACAAATTTAATGGAACAAGATAAATAAAATAAAAGTAATGGAATTGAGAGTGTGTATGAAGATGGACGACATGAAAACTGTGAAAAAGTCTTGAAATCTGCTATAAAAAAGTGTAAACATTTAAAAAACTAACCTTTATCTGCCTTTTTGAGAGAACTTATGAACTTAAAAGTACTTTTGTGCTTTTAATTATCTTTTTTGTTTAACCCATTTTCTTTCTTCACCTGTTATACGTCTGCAGATTTGTCTTTATTGTATCTAATGAGCCTAAAGTCAATGTGTCATCCATCTTCATACACACACATACACATAATAAATGAAATGAAACAGAGCTGCTTCACAAAGGTACAGCTTTACGAGGACCTCTGGTGGACAGATAAGGAACAAGCAGCAGCATCAGCAGCAGAGAGACACTATAAAATAACATAACATATTGTGCCTGCAGCTGGAACAGCAAATAAAAAGATCTAAACTACATTCATGAGGACATTTGTAAATAAAAAGCGAATATTAACCTCTGCAAGAGAGAAACACTGTAAAATAATGTCAGTGATCATCTGTTTTATATTTGGTTCAGGCTCTGTATAACATTTACTTGGATTTCTTTCTGTTGCTTAAGTGACAAATACTTTTTATTTATCAAAAATAACAGCACATGTGCTGCAAATGTATATAAAAGATTAGCACTGAAGTTGATATGCAATGAAATATTGATACATATTTAGGTTGTAACAGCGATCGTATGTATTCTACATAAATACTTTGGCGTTGCAGGCAGCATTAGTGTGTCTCAGAGAACATTCTGCACCATTGTTTTGTTTAAAGAGGCACCTTCACCACAGGAAGCTGTGCACTGCTGCTGGTGAGTGAGGAGAAAATTGTAGATTCAGTGTTTAGGCATTCTGTGAGGAAAGTTAGTTGAAATATATAATCTTGTCTAGATACTTTTTGTGTCAATTGTTGTGAAACCATTGAAGCTAAGTAGCTATCAGTGAGTTTCTGCCAAGTCAGGTGTGTTGAATAGGATTGACTGCAGGGCGGAGCTAAGTCTGCATGAGGTAAATCTAGCACATATGGGCTAGTCACTACAGCGTCAGCTGCAGCGTCAGGGCAGCCGAACGAAGACTTAGGGAGTCTCTCTGCGGGAGTCTATTGAGGAAGTCCAAGTAACTCACTGTCCACCATCCATCGCAGCCATGAGTCCTACCCAATCCCTGTCAGGACATCAAACCGGAGAAGATTTCACCGGAGACCCATATTCGAGGCTGTAACCCAGCCAATCTCTGTTACCCAACATTCTCCACCGGTACTGAACTTAAAGTACTAGGGGGGCTATGGAACTGCCAGTCTGCAGTCAAGAAGGCGGACACCATCTCAGCCTATGCCTCCCTGCAAGACTCTCCACTTCCTGGCCCTTACGGAGACCTGGATCACTCCAGAAAACACTGCCACTCCAGCTGCCCTCTCAACTGCCTACTCATTCTCACACTCCCCTAGACAAACAGGTTGAGGAGGAGGAACTGGACTCCTCTTTCCACCCACGTGGTCCTACCAGGTTCTTACCCTCGACCACTTACCCAGATCTACATTTCCAGATCTGCAAATCCCTCTCTCCCTCCACTCTCTCCTCAACTGTTCTCTCCTCACTACCATCCACAGAACAATTCTCTCTACTTTCCACCTCCTCCACTCTGTCACCTCCCTCTCCTCCTCTTTAAACTTTCTCTGTCCCCTCACCTCCCGACCAGCACGATCATCTCCCCCCTCTCCCTGGCTGTCTGGATCGCTGCGAACCAACAGATCGGTGTTACAAGCAGCAGAGAGAAAATGGAAAAAATCACATCATCCTGATGACCTTGCTCACTACCACCACCTCCTGTCTGACTTCACATCAACTGTTTCAGCAGCCAAATCTGCCTTCTACCTGTCAAAGATCAACTCCTCTGCCTCCAACCCCAGGAAACTATTCTCCACATTCTCTTCGCTCCTCACCCCTCCCCCTCCCTCACTGCTGATGACTTTGCAACTTACTTTACCAAGAAAGTAAAAGACATCAGCTCCTCATTTACTCCTATGCCCTCCCAGAAAGCACCTCCCCCAACCCTCACCTATGACAGCCTTACCTGCTTCAGCCCTCTCTCCTCTGAAGATGTTCACACACTAGTGATGTCTAACTGTGCCATTACCTGTTCCCTCGACCCGATTCCCTCCTCTCTTCTCCAAAGCATCTCACATGACATCTTGCCTTTCCTCACCACCCTGATCAACTCTTCCCTCACTTCAGGCCGTATTCCAGTTCCTTTCAAGACAGCTACAGTAAAGCCACTCCTAAAGAAAACCACCCTAGACTTGGCTGACATCAGAAACTACAGACCTGTATTTCTTCTCTTGTTCCTCTCTAAAACCCTGGAACGTGCCATCTACAACCAACTTTCCTCCTACCTTTCACAAAACGACCTCCTTGACCCTAATCAGTCAGGCTTCAGGACTGCTCACTCCACTGAGACGGCCCTCCTCAGTGATTCGCTCTGTGCCGCCAGAGCCTCGTCCCACTCATCAGTCATCATCCTCCTCGACTTATCCTCTGCGTTTGACACAGTCAACCACCAAATCCTCCTCTCCACTCTGGCTCCTTGTCCAAACCCTGCTCCCTGGAAACTGGTGTTCCTCAAGGGTCAGTAGTAGGACCGCTTCTGTTTTCACTATACATTAGATCACTAGGCTCTGCAATCACATCACATGGATTCTCTTACCACTGTTATGCTAACGACACCCAACTGTTACTCTTTCCCCCGTCCTCCAACACTCACGTTGCCACGCGTATCTCCGAATGTCTGGCAGACATCTCCGCTTGGACAACTGCACATCATCTCAAGCTCAACCTTAGTAAAACTGAACTCCTCTTCATCCCGGGGAAACACTGCCCTCACATGGACCTGTCAGGATGTCATGGTATTGCCTTTATCGACTGCACGAAACCTGAGCGTAATCCTCGACGACTGACTATCCTGCACCCCCAACATCACCGCGGTGGCCCGATCCTGCAGATTTGCCCTCTACAACATCCACAGGATCCGGTCTTTCCTCACAAAGGAAGCGACGCAACTCCTGGTGCAACCGCTGGTCATCTCCCGCCTGGACTACTGCAACTCGCTCTTGGCTGGACTCCCATCCTCTGCGACTAACTCTTTGCAATGTATGCAGAACGCTCACCTAGTTTTCGATCTACTCAAATTCTCCCATGTGACCCCCCCTCCTCCGTGACCTCCACTGGCTTCCTGCTGCGGCCCGCATCAGATTCAAGAAGATGGTGCTTGCCTTCAAGGCCGTCAACGGAACTGCACCCATCTACCTCCAAATACTGGTCAGACCACACGCCCCAGCACGAGCACTTCGCTCTACTACATTGGCTGGTACCTCCATCGCTAAGAGCAAACAAATGTCGCTCAGCGAAGTCACGACTCTTCTCTGCTCTGGCGCCCCAGTGGTGGAACGAACTCCCGACCAATGTCAGGACAGAAGAGTCACTCGCCATCTTCCTCAAAAGACTCAAGACTTACTTGTTCAGACTTCACCTCGACCCCGCATAGCATGACAACCTCCCCACCCCCCCACCCCAAAAACAAAAAAAGCAAAAAAAAACAAAAAATAAAACAAAAAACAAACAAAATCATAGCACTTATGTACTTAAGGTATCCTTAATAAATAGCAGCTACTTGCTCAGATGAGGGCTTGAAGATCGTTTCTATTTTTTCTACTTTATCGACGGTGATATGTTGTGGTTTCTTTCTTGTGACAAATGTACTTATTGTAAGTGTAAGAGGTGCACGTCCATAATTATGGACAGAAAACAAAACTGTGTGAATGAGGCATCAGGATGTTTAAGAAATCACTGACAGCCTCTCTGAAATGATACAGAGAAGGAAAATTCGTCATCCCCAAAATGGTCGAGAAAACAAAACATGGCTGTCACGGTTCTGGCTGTCAGTCCTGTTTGGCACGATAAGATTTTACTCGCCAGTCTTATCTCCGGTATCCAAGGACACAGGACGTGTCGAGTCCTATGTGGATGTTTCTTCAGCCTCAGTCATCGTGGAACACCAGAACCAGTCAGTTTACTGCAGTTAAAACAATTCACAAAAAAACTAGTTGTTTAAAACCAGAATCGTAAAATGATTTAAATTGATTTGACAAGACGAAGATATTTCAGTGTAAATTTGACCACGTATAAACACGTAGATTTCAGCTTCAACAAGCATGTAAATAATGTCTTTTCAAATTCATTTGGGATCTTGCAGCTGCTGAAAACTTGGATTACACCAGATGATCTATCTGGACTGATTTTAAAGTGTTTTATCAGTTGTTTTTTAAATAATTTATTACATATTATGTACATGTACTTATGTACAATACGTACATAATATACATATACGTATTATACATACGTACATATTACGTATGTAATACGTATGTAAATTGATATTATTAATATGTATATTATTAAAAACAAATAAGTGAATTACAGTGGATTTATTTTCTTACCTTGTGCCGTCCCTTTAGCGCATTTTCCTGTTTTAAAGATGAACACATGTATGTTGTAACTTAATGAAATCAAACATTAATCACCATGTTATGTTTTGTAATTCTGTTTTTTTGCTGAATCATGAAGCTGTCATCGTTTCAACACTGAGAGTTTCATCACAGAGGAAACCCGGGGAAAACCCACGATCAAGAGCTGACAGGAAAATTCAACTGGTTAATAATCAGTCACATTGTATTAAACTTGTGAAACTTGTTAACGTGGCTTTGAATTAATTAATACGTGGGTTCTCAAAGTGAAAAAAGGTAGTATAATGTCACCAATAGCCAGTATTTGTAAATATTTGGCCAATTAGCGCCATTAAAAATATGCCGAATTAGCTATTAGCAGTTCCTGTTTGCTGTCACTGGATTACTTTGATACTGAGGGAAATGTAAAAACGTGATGATTCTGAGGCAAGTTCAGCTTCGCCTCACGTTGACTCACACTCTGCGAATGTTCTCAGGTGTATCCAGTGTTACCACAGCCTGTGACGTACAGCTGGAGGCCTGTCTGGTCTTGAACCTTCATTCCTCTCACTCAGGCTTCTTTATCAAACACTTCTTATGGTTTTTAAAGACTCTATTCCATCTTATATCTTAGCTGGAAAACATGCTTTTCATTATAATATCTAATACTACAAGATCATCCACTCTGTTGCATTAAAAAACTGACTAATTCAAAGTAACACAAACAATATTTATGGCTTCTTACCTTTTCTGCATATGTATACGATAAAGATGATCAACAGAAGCACTGCTACTATTGCTGCTAGGATTATGATCGATAATATGGGTATCGGTCTCCCTACAAAGAAAATGAAAGATTTCAACATATTGTAACACATGTAAGAGCACATATTCAGAATTAAGATGTTAAAAATGCTGTTAAAGTAGAATTTTGACTCACAAGGGGCGACAGGGTTGGAGACTGAATCACTGAAACTGTAGCTGACGGGGTTTTTCATTTCACAACCGAACTCTGGCTCCGTCCAATGCTAGAGAATGAAAAGATCATTTAACTTGAAGCTCAGGAGCTAACACACATGTTAGTATGTGCAACATGCTCAGACTACCAGCAATAACACCAGGGAGAAGACAGTTATGTGAACAATTCATCAGGAAACGCTGCAGCCGTACAGGCCCTGTGGTGCTTTAAGCTTTAGCATTAGCATGCTAACATGCTCACAATGACAGTGTAAACATGCTAGCAGACGTTAAGTTTACCATGTACACCATCTTAGTTTAGCGTGTTAGCGTGCTACATTTCAACAGAATTCACTTCTTAATACTACTAGTACTACTACTAGTAATAATATTGCTGAATACTTTATACTACTGCTTAATACTTTATACTACTAGTAGTACTTTATACTACTGCTGAATACTTTATACTACTGTTTACTACTTTATTCTACTGCGTAATACTTTATACTACTCTCAACTACTTAATACTTCTGTTTGTTACTTCAAACTACTGTTCACTACTTTAACTCCTGATCTGTCTTCTTCTCTTTCTGTTACTTACGTAGCTGTTTTGCTGGAATAACCGCGGGTCCCCGGTGCTCGTTGGTCCTGATCCTGTGGTCCTGTCTGACCCCTATTATCATCAACATCATCATCATCATCATCATCACACATCATATTTAGACTATAGTCGTTTTGTTAGTATTATTAATATTAAATATTTCAGTGATTATAGCTGTTATTATTATTGCAGTGGCTCCTGTAAATCTCCAGTGGAGAGACATTATACCTTCCATATATGGAGCACATTGGATGACCTAAAAATGTAGTCACTGGCAATCCAACTGAAGGTGATTGGTTCGGCGTCTGTGGTGTTGCCTTCACAGGTGAAGACACAGTATTTATTCTCAGCGTTACACCATCTGGAGACAGACGGTTTGGAGACACGAGCTGATGGACAAAGGAACAAACAAGGAGACTCAATCAAACCATCCCATCTGTTCTCCAGACTTCATTCAGGATTCCTCCACTTACAGATAACCCGGAGCTCCTTAGTGCCCGTGACTTTGTCGTTGATCTCGGCCGTGTAGCTGCCGCTGTCGTTTCGAATCAGCTCTGTGATCGTCAGCGCTCCAGTCGAAGTATTCAGCATGCCGCGATCTACAAATATGTACAGACAGAGTTTGATTTGGCTTCTGAAAAAGGATCCAGATTTCCAATGTTTGTAAAAAAATATGTAAAACGTAGAAATTATTGTGGTGAATCCAATAGTTAATTGTTATGTAATAAAGGAAACTTAATTGGGATTTTAGTAAACCCTTCTCTTTGCAGAAAACCCATCAAAACACTTTAATACCCTGAAATCCATTAATTTAGCACAAATCTGTGGTTAACCTATCAAATACTACACATTTAAATGTGATTTTTATGAGGATAATTTTTGGATTTCAAAATATTAAGGCATATTTAATAGATTATTTGCACAGGTCAAGGTATTTAGGGGGTAAAATAAAACACAAGTCCATGCAGAAAACCCATCTGGGGGCTAACCTAGCAAAATACCTGAAGACAAATGTCTTAAGATGACCCCCGGGCAAAATTCCCACCTTAGCAACACCTCAAAAAGTGTTTATAACCCATTAAAATCTACTGAATTTGTTCATTCAAAACTTTAAGGGATCTTCTTCTAAAACCCAATATTTTTATTTTGAGTGTTTGAGTGATTTTAAGTAAATTCAGGGTGTTTTAGCAGAATTATGGGTGATTTAAGGGATTTGATAATCACTATATCAGATCAGATCCATTTGGTGTTAAATCTCAGGTGAAATGTGTGTGAATGTACCTTTAAAATGGAGGTAGGACTTGATCTCGTCTCCGTACCACTCCATGGCGATTTCACGATCATGTTTCCACTTGATGCTGGTGATGGGACCGTCCACAGAGTCTGGAGTGAGGACGACTTTGTCTCCTACTGCCTTGTAGATCGGTTCGTCTGGAGAAAATAATGTCATGTCTCATATTTCATAAACAAAATCAAAATAGACTTACAGTAAGTAATATTTCTAATGCCTCATTTTAACTTGTAATTAAGTATTTTTGCAATATGGTACTATTACTTTGACTTCTTCTACTGGCAACTGGTAACTAAGTACAATATTTACCCTTTAAAATGTAGTGGAGTGGAGGTATAAGGTAGCTGAGAATGGAAATACTTGTGTACAAATACCTCAACGTTTTCAAAGCAGAACTTTTACTTGTAATTTAGTATTTATACAGTATGGTACTATTACTTTTACTTCGTCTAGTAACTAAACTGATCAAAAGAATGTAGTGGAGGACAAAAGTACAATATCTGCCTCTAACATGTAGAAATGCTCAAGTAAAGTACGAATAGTTACATTACTTTTACTATATTTTTCAATAAACATACACAGGAGGACGTTTATATGAGGCTACAGATGTAAAATCACAGGTAGCAGGTTTATAAACGTGATATTATCCTCTAAAACTTACCTTTACCGGCTGTCAACGCAGTGAAGGACAGGAGGACGATGAGCAGGTCCACCAGAACCAACGACGCCATCCTCGTTCAATGAATGAACACGAGCTTAAAAAGCCGCTTCAAGAAACTGTAAAGATTTAAAAATGTAGAAACACTCACAGAAGAAGCACAGAGGCTAAAAAAACACTTTAAAAAGTCGTAAAAGACAAGCGGAGGGAGAGTTCAGGAGTTTGTCCTGACCGTCTGCTGTTCAGAGGAGTGAGTGGTGCCAACTGATTTTATCTCTTTTATATGGACGATGACGCAGTAACTGGATGAGGAGATGACAAACACTAGTTAATATTACGACATTTTCTTTTTGCCACTCAGACTAAATAAATAATGTTTAGCGAAAGCCTGCAGCAAAAGTAAACTAATAAATAAAAAAATATTAATTAAAAAATTGATGGTTGCCTGGCAACCTGCTAGCTAACAGCAATCCCTGAGCTAAATTAGCTTTGTCATGTCTTGCTAGCTCAGTACAGACTGCTGAGTGAAAAGCTTTTTATAAAATGTCGTCCGTCCAGATATATTAGCTTACATGTGTTAATATTAAATACACAATGAAAGCAGCAGCTTCTGGTTGATATAAATGCTGGTTTGCTCCTTACCAGCATTAACCCTTTAGAAACTGTTAAACACACTCAATACAAGAATATACTTTTACAAAATGGTGGCTGGTTATTATTCCTTTTCTAAAAATATCTTTAAAAAATAACTCACTGTACTGTTTGTAAACTTTAATCTTATTTAAAGTTATCTATGGATGGATTTCTTCCATATATTCAGTATAATATAGTTTTAATGGGAGTTAAGTTTGTACTTGGACAGTACTAGGCCTACAATAAACTACTCAATTGAGGAGAAATGCTTATTTTTGTACTTTTTTACATGGAGTTTGGTACGCTAGCCCAGAATTGTTAATTTAACAACTTGCATACCTGATATAATGTATGAATGAAGACATTTAGTCATCTGCACAACACCCGAGACATATTATTGGTTAAACCTTTACATGACATAGTACCTAGAGCTAGTTAGCAGTAAACACAAAATCAAACGGCATTCATCCTCAAGGGAACATGAACATCTGCACCAAACTTCATAGATAAAAGCCCTAATTTAACTCTGAAAATGTAGCACGTAAACACAGTAACACCTAAACAACTATGAATAATACAGGGCTTCTTAAACTGTTCAGCTGATAATATGCTTTAATTTAGCATATTCCAACATTTGAACACACTTTAAACAAAATGAAACACAGACGCTATCTATTGTTGTCTTTTTAATGACCAGTCATTTATTCAGCTTTTATACAGCTTAAACACACGTTCTCAACAGAACGTACAGTACAGCAGGTGGTTTCAAAGCTTGTCACAGTGCAAACAGACTCTAATGTAGCTGCCACAGGTGAGAAAAGGCTTTTGAGAGGCGTCCATGCTGTCTTACAGCAACGTGATAATATTTAATATGAGCCGTTCATGTCAGTATAAAGCATTTAAGTACATTTTTACTAAATTATTAGTTACTACAGTAAATTCTGTTAGTGCTCATCACAGTCTTCAACAAAGGAAATGTGCAAATAGTTTAAAAGCATCTCGTACATACAGAGCTTCACAAAAACATACAAATACAGATTGGCATCACATTTCATAGGACAAATTTAATGGAACAAGATAAATAAAATAAAAGTAATGGAATTGAGAGTGTGTATAAAGATGGACGACATGAAAACTGTGGAAAAGTCTTGAAATCTGTTGTAAAAAAGTGTAAAAATTTAAAAAACTAACCCTTTATCTGCCTTTTTGAGAGAACTTATGAACTTAAAAGTACTTTTGTGCTTTTAATTATCTTTTTTGTTTAACCCATTTTCTGTCTTCACCTATTATACTTCTGCAGATTTGTCTTCATTGTATCTAATTAGCCTAAAGTCAACGTGTCATCCATCTTCATACACACACATACACATAATAAATAAAATGAAACACAGCTGCTTCACAAAGGTACAGCTTTATGAGGACCTCTGGTGGACAGATAAGGAACAAGCAGCAGCAGCAGCAGCAGCAGCATCAGCAGCAGAGAAACACTATAAAATAACATAACACATTGTGCCTGCAGCTGGAACAGCAAATAAAAAGATCTAAACTACATTCATGAGGACATTTTAAATAAAAAGCTGTACTCTTCCAACAACCACACACCTCCATCTGATATGTAACATCAAGGTAAAGAATAAATCTCAATCTTCTTCTCTTTGGCGTGTTGGACGTTATAAAATGTTTCTTAGAAAATCTTAAAAAAGCTCCTTTCATAGCTTGAATATTAAACCTCTGCAAGAGAGAAACACTCTGATCATCTGTTTTACATTTGGTTCAGGCTCTGTGTAACATTTACTTGGACTTCTTTCTGTTGCTTAAGTGACAAATACCTTTTATTTATCAAAAATAACAGTGCACGTGCTGCAGATATATATAAAAGATTAGCACTTAAGTTGATATGCAGTGAAATATTGATACATATTTAGGTTACAACAGCGACTGTATGTATTCTAGATAAATACTTTGGCGTTGCAGGCAGCATTAGTGTGTCTCAGAGGACATTTTGCACCATTGTTTAGTTTAAAGAGGCACTTTAACTTCAGCACCTGGTGTTAAAACTCTGCAGCAGGAGGTTCAGTCCACCAAAGTTTCTATTCGAGAACCGTTTTGTACCTGAGAGCAAAAAGCTACTGCGACAAACGTATCATTGATTACATCCTGTATTGATTACTGCAGCTCCTTCGTCTCCAGTGTCTCCATAAACTTTCACTGGTCCAGATCATCACCAGATGATCTCCCTGAGTAACTGCTTCTCACTAGAGCTGCCATTAGCTAGTATGCTCTAGCTGTACAGCTAGTGCTTTGGACTGGGAAGGGCCGTGGCTAGCTGGTTAGCATGCTAACTTCAGTAGATATCTCAGTAACTTGATACAAAACTGCTATTTCTTCACATTCTGCTGGAAGTTTTAGTACATTTTTGTACGTTTTCAACTAAAACTCTTACATGTTGCCCCTTTAAGGTTCTTCATAACCTCACTGTTCTGTATCTGGACTACTTCAGAACTAAATACACCCTCTGCCATCCAACTCACTGCACCATCTGTCTGCTAGTGTCACGGTGTGTGCCGTGTCAGCCTTGTAGTGTCTCGATCCTATCACATTACGACACTGGACGAGAGCTGCAGTAAGCCATTAAACGTCATTAAAAAAAAAAAGAGGAAGGAGCAACAGGAATCAGAAAAATGAAGTCGTATGAAAAACAGCACACTGCGGCACTTTTGTCTCATGTTGTGCTGCTGAAATGAGAACTTGCACAGCAGCACTGTGCCCACAAACAGGAACACCTTAAAGTAGATACTGCATAAGCCCAGGGGGTTGGTGGTGGTTTCCGTCTACGTGAATCGCAGTCATCAGAGTATGTTACGTCGTCTTACTTCTGTTTCTTAACTTCACACAACCTTTACTGACCAACAAGTTCAAGCTACGTTAACAAACCAAAAGAGTGATGTTGCCAAATAGATAGGTTTCCTGATTGGCTTTCCCTTCGTCTTCCAACTTGCGATTAAATAGATCATGATATCATGTTTTGGCCAGATGGCTTTCCCCTACATGAGCCCAAAAAGGTTCTGTAGTTCAGTGATTCTCAACCTTTTTGAGTCACGACCCATCACAGACAAACACACTGGCTGTTTAGTGCCGAACAAAGGGATGAGAATCCTTCATAAACATTCCTCCGTAGTACCTTCGCTTGAAAATGTAACTATAAAGGAACGATCATAAACACTGCAGCTCACAGCAGCTACAGAGAGATGAAACCCTTCAGACTTCAGACTTCAGACTGACCTACACAGAATCTATTATTTGATAATAACCATAGCTTTGGCGACGGGGAGCCGAAGGTACGTCTGTTTGGTCTTCGTCTTGTTGTTCGTCCTCTGGCGGCTCCTCCTGACCGTTTGACTTCACAGCTGAGTTCTCTGTCAAATAATAAAAGATTTGTCACATTCATGACTCCAGAAAGTGTCGGCCATCTTTCCCACTGGTCTCTGAAGACAGACTTCTTCTGCTTCTTGCCTTTTTCTAACTAAACATTGAGGCTTTTACTTGTGTTTTTGGAGGATAAACATGTAGAGAGCTTAAACATACATGACTTTTGAACAGACGTGAATCCAAAAACTGTCAACTCGAGGTCCATAATTCTTACGGGAACCTACTCCAGATTTATTTTTCTTCATGAAACTGGATAATTCAATGTTTCATATGTGAAGAGCCAAAATGGAGTATTTTAAAACGTTCCTCACCTGTCTCCTCGCTGGCAGCAGCTGTCGAGTCCTGGTGGGATGTTTCAGAAATCACTGACAGCCTCTCTGTTAAATCAGACAGAGAAGGAAAATTCGTCATTCTCGTGGTCAAAATGGTGGAGAAAACAAACGTGGCTGTCGCGGTTCTGCCCGTCAGTCCTGTTTAGTACGATAAGGTTTTACTCACTAGTCTTATCTCCGGTATCCAAGTCCACGGGATGTGTCGAGTCCTGTGTGGATGTTTCTTCAGCCTCAGTCATCGATGGAATCACTAAATGTTAAGAACATGTCTGTAACGACCAATCAATGATTTTATTATCATTCAGATCAGGTTAAATAATGTTTTACTCACCAGTTACATGGTTGGTATGTACGGACACAACGGTTGTCGGGTTCTGGGGAGGTGCTCCGAGGCCATTTTGAAGCAACGCTGATGTCTCTGTGATGTTTACTGCTGTTAAAAAAATTCACACAGACACTCGTTGTTTAAAACCAGAATCGTAATAATGATTTAAATTGATTTGACAAGATGCTACTGAGACTACAAAACGTCACCTGAAGACTATTTATTACTATTGATTAATAAAACGTGTTAAAGACTAACACAAGAGGAAGTTTTCTCTCATGTTGGACGCTTGTGAAACTGCAGCGGTGGAGGAAGTACTCACATCCTTTACTGAAGCACAGAGCGTCAACACGGAGCCAGTTCTGAGTCATTGATGGTGGTTTCCAAGATAAACATGAGGGATTGTGAATAAAGTTCTGCTACACACATTTATTGTGTGTTTAAGCTTGTGGACTTTCAGGTCCTCAAACAACTGAATACTGCGTAAGTGTAAGAGGTCACAAGGCAAAAAAGGTTGGGAAACATCTTCTATTATGAGATTATCATACGTTTGTTGTGTAAAATCTTGATTTGTATCAAGTAACTGGCGGTTTTAAAGTATAAAAAGGCAGAAAATGGAAGTTTTTTGTGTCTTTCCTTCCCCTCAGTGTTTTAAAGGTTCTTGTGCATATAAATGTTGAAAAGGTCAAAGTCTGCACCAACAGAAGCTCCTCTCTCCCACAGAAAACACTGCTCCTTAAACGCCTCATCAGTAGTCCCGCTTTTACTTCCGTGACTTTGTGACATCACACTACATCACCATGTCACACATTTGCATAGCAACTAGCTTGGAACGTAAGAATATATTTAGCACAGCTGCTCTGTTGTTGTTGTTAGTGGTGCTGGCTCAGGTGTGTGTGAGCCGACCAATCAGAGCAGACTTCTGGCCTTAAAGAGACAGGAGCTTTAAAACAAGTGAAGCTATTCTAGTAGTATTAGTATTATGAACCTGAAAATGAGTATAATATGGGACCTTTAAGCAGACCGTGAGTAAATGTACACGACTGGAAACGGTTTTTTTTTTAAACGTTTTGGTTATTATAACATTACTCACCAGTCTCATCGCTGGCATCTGGGGCCACAGGAGGGGTTGAGTCCTGGGTGGGTGTTTCTTGCACCTCTGCAATCACTGACCAAATCAGATTTTCTGTTTCAGTCCAACTGTCACACCTTTTTTTATCCTTAAATAACATTTTACTCACCAGTTACATTGTTGGTATCGCCAGACGCAGCAGGTGTCAAGCCATGGAAATTTTCAAGCATCACTTCCTCTGTCAAATGATAAAATAAGTTTAAAAATGTTGCTTAAACCATGTTTTGGCTTTTTATTGTCTTTTAAATGCAATTTCTTTGTAATTTTCAACTATTTATTTGCTTATTTGAGGCTGAATACATTTAAAACATGTTAAAAATTCCGATATTAAATATTTAAAAATGTTGGATGCAAGCATGTTTGACACGGTATGAACACAGAAATTGATATTATTAATATGTAGGTTATCAAAGACAAATAAGTGAATTACAGTGGATTTTCTTTTCTTACCTTGTGCCGTCCTTTTAGCGCATTGTCCTGTTTTGAAGATGAACACATGTATGTTGTAACTTAATGAAATCAAACATTAATCACCATGTTATGTTTTGAATCAGGAAGCTATCATTGTTTCAACACTGAGAGTTTCATCATAGAGTAAACCCGGGGGAAACCAAGGGGAAACCAGGGGAAACCCGCGATCAAGAGCTGACAGGAAAGTTCGACTGGTAAATAAACAGTCACATTGTGTTAAACTTGTGAAACTGCTCTTGTTAACGTGGCTTTGAATTAATTAATACGTGGGTTCTCAAAGTGAAAAAAGGTAGTATAATGTTACCAATAGCCAGTATTTGTAAACATTTGGCCAATTAGCACCATTAAAAATATGCCGAATTAGCTATTAGCAGTTCCTGTTTGCACTGTCATCATCGATCTACAGTTAGCTGTCACTGGATTACTTTGATACTGAGGGAAACGTAAAAACGTGATGATTCTGAGGCAAGTTCTGCTTCGCCTCATGTTGACTCACACTGTGAGAATGTTCTCAGTGTTGAGGAAGTATCCAGTGTTACCACAGTCTCTGCAGTGCAGCTGGAGGCCTGTCTGGTCTTGAACCTTCATTCCTCTCACTCAGGCTTCTTTATTAAACACTTTTCTGTTTTTTAGACTCTATTCCATCTTATATCTTAACTGGAAAACTTGCTTGTCATTATAATATCTAATACTACGAGAGCATCCACTCTGTTGCATTAAAAAAACTGCAAGTAATGTAATTAAAAGTAACACAAACAATATTTATGGCTTCTTACCTTTTCTGCATTTCCATATGACCAACACAACCACTGCTACTGTTGCTAAAACTACTGCTACTGCGATTATGATCACAATTGTGGTTGTCGAGCCCCCTACAAAGAAAATGAAGGATTTCAACATATTGTAACACATGTAAGAGCACATATTCAGAATTAAGACATTAAGATGTTAAAAATGCTGTTAAAGTAGATATTTGACTCACTGGGGGCGACAGGGTTGGAGACTGAATCACTGCGACTGTCGCTGACAGGGTTTTCCATTATACAACTGAACTCTGGCTCCTTCCAATGCTAGAGAATGAAAAGATCATTTAACCTGCAGCTCAGGAGCTAACACACGTTTGTATGTGCAACATGCTCAGACTGCCAGCAATAACAACAGGGAGAAGACAGTTATGTGAACAATTCATCAGGAAACGGTGATTTGAAATGATTTCAGTGGTGCTGAAGGATTAAAACCCAGGATGTGTCTCACTATACACACTGTAGCCCGACATTTAATGTGTCTGCAAGTTTGATACTTGAATTATCTTGTTGCAGAGGACAGCATAGTGAATCTACTGCGTTTCCATTGCTGGACGTTTTCCAGGAAAGCCAGGAACCAAAACAACACAGGCCGCAGCCGTACAGGCTCTGTGGTGCTTAAGCTTTAGCATTAGCATGCTAACATGCTCAGAATGACAGTGTGAACATGCTTTACTATCTAAACCATCTGAGTTTAGCGTGTTAGCGTGCTAACATTTGAACAGAATTCATTACTTCATACTACTGTTTACTACTTCTTATTACTGTTTACTACTTTAACTCCTGATCTGTCTTCTTCTCTTTCTGTTACTTACGTCGCTGTTTTGCTGGTCCCCGGTGCCCGCTGGTCCTGATCCTGTGGTCCTGTCTGACCCCTATTATCATCAACATCATCATCATCATCATCACACATCATATTTAGACTATAATCATTTTGTTAGTGTTATTAATATTAAATATTTCAGTGATTAAAGCTGTTATTATTATTGCAGTGGCTCCTGTAAATCTCCAGTGGAGAGACATTATACCTTGGATATTTGGAGCACATTGGTTGACCCGAATTGGTTGTCACCTGCACGCCAACTGAAGGTGATTGGTTCGGCGTCTGTGGTGCTGCCTTCACAGGTGAAGACACAGTATTTATTCTCACCGTCACACTGTGTCGAGACCGACGGTTTGGAGACACGAGCTGATGGACAAAGGAACAAACAAGGAGACTCAATCAAACCATCCCATCTGTTCTCCAGACTTCACTCCGGATTCCTCCACTTACAGATAACCCGGAGCTCCTTAGTGCCCGTGACTTTGTTGTTGACCTCGGCCGTGTAGCTGCCGCTGTCGTTTCGAATCAGCTCTGTGATCGTCAGCGCTCCAGTCGACGTATTCAGCGTGCCTCGATCTACAAATATGTACAATATGTACATTAATATCCTGCAAACCATTCATTTAGCACACATCTGGGGCTAACTTAGCAAAATACCTGAAGACAATGTCTTAAAATGACCCCCAGGCCAAATTCCCACCTTAGCAACACCTCAAAAAGTGTTTATAACTGATTATACTGGATTTGTTAATTCAAGGCTTTAAGGCATCTCATATAAAACCTAATATTTTGATTTTGAGTAAGATGTTTGGCAAATATCAGAAGTAAATTCAGGGTGTTTTAGAAGAATTATGGGTGATTTAAGGTATTTGATAATCACTAAATCAGATCAGATCCATTTGGCGTTAAATCTCAGGTGAAATATGTGATTGTACCTTCAAAATGGCGGAAGGACCCAATCTCGTCTCCGTACCACTCCATGGCGATGTCATGATTGTGTTTCCACATGATGCTGGTGATGGGACTGTCCACAGAGTCTGGAGTGAGGACGATCTCGTCTCCTACTGCCTTGTAGATCGGTTCGTCTGGAAATGTTATAGTTCGTTCTGAGTTATCATTATTGTTGTTAAACATTCTGTCCTAAATGTAAAATCAGCAAAAGCAGAAAGTACTCGTAGCATCAAAAGGAGTACTCTTTACATACTTGTACTTGTTATACTGCATTACATTGATTGTATATCACAGTAATTGATTCATATTGAAGAATCACATTGTTGATCTGAATATGTATTCATTTAGCCCATCATATGTGTGTGTATGTAAGGAAGTAAGTAACTAAGTACATTACAAACTAATTCATACTCAGTGTACTTACAGTAAGTAATATAGCCATAGCAGAACTTTTACTTGTAGTTAAGTAGATAGATAGATAGATAGATCTAGTAGTATCTAGAGTATTTATACAGTATGGTACTATTACTTACACTTCTTCTAGTAACTAGTAACTAAAGTTATCAAATGAATGTAGTGTTGTAAAAGTACAATATCTGCCTCTAACACGTAGCGGAGTGGAAGCATAAAGTAGCAGCAGATGGAAATACTTAAGTAAAGTACGAATAGTTACATTACTTTCACTATATTACACTTCTAAGGGGGAATATCTATTGAACTCCTGTTTGCAGTTGCTTTAGAGGAGGTGTGTTGATCAATACAATCACCATACCTGTGGGCGCGGCACTACACGCTTCAATAAACATACACAGGACGTTTATATGAGGCTACAGATGTAAAATCACAGGTAGCAGGTTTATAAACGTGATATTATCCTCTAAAACTTACCTTTACCGGCTGTTATCGCAGTGAAGGACAGGAGGACGATGAACAGCTCCACCAGAACCAACGGCGCCATCCTCGTTCAAATGAATGAAAACGAGCATAAAAAGCGGAAATTATTCTCTTGTAGAAACTATAAAGATAATATAAATGTAGAAACACTCACAGAAGAAGCACAGAGGCTTAAATAACACTTTAAAAAGTCGTAAAAGACAAGCGGAGGGAGAGTTCAGGAGAAGTTTGTCCTGACCGTGTGTTGAAATGAGGAAGTGAGTGAGTGCTGTCAACTTCATCTCTCTTTTATAGACGATGACGCAGTGTCAATTTCATCAAACAAACACTGATTAATATTACGACATTTTCTTTTTGCCACTCAGACTAAATAAATAATGTTTAGTGAAAGCCTGCAGCAGAAGTTAACTAATAAATAAAAAAATATTAATTAAAAAATTGACGGTGCATGGTTGCCTGGCAACCTGCTAGCTAACACCAGCTAAATTAGCTTAGTCATGTTTTTTGCTAGCTCACGTACAGACTGCAGAGTGGAAAGCTTTTTATAAAATGTCGTCCTTCCAGATATATTAACTTACATGTGTTGACATTAATACACAATGAAAGCAGCAGCTTCTGGTTGATATAAATACTGGTTTGCTCCTTGCCAGCATTAACCCTTTAAAAACTGTTAAACACACTCAATACAAGAATATACTTTTACAAAATGGCGGCTGGTTATTCCTTTTCTTAAAATATCTAAAAAATATCTCACTGTACTGTTTGTAAACTTTAATCTTATTTAAAGTTATCTTTGGATGGATTCTTCCATTAATTCAGTATAATATAGTTTCACTGGGAGTTAAGTTTGTACTTGGACATTTAAAAAACAGTCAGGTACAGTACTAGACCTACAATATACTGTAGTCATCTGAGGAGAAAAGCTTATTTTTGTACTTTTTTAAATGGAGTTTGGTACGCTAGCCCAGAATTGTTAATTTAACAATTTAGCATAGCCTCTTCAACATGCACTAGTGTGCCTAACCATTTCATTTAGGTGCACCAGCATAAAAAAATTAGGTGCACTCAATAATACATTTTAATTTAATTTCTTAACACATGTTCATGTTTGTAAACAGGAATAAAAGGTGCAAATACATGTTTTTCTTCATTTAAATCACAGCACATGCAACAAGAAATGGCATGAACCTAACTTAAAAAAATAAATAAAATAAGCTGCTAAATTTCAGGTGCACCAGTACAAAAATAAATAAAAGTGTTGGTTGCATGTGTGACCAAAACAGTCGCATTAAAAACTATTAACTCACTCCTCACACATTATTTACAGGGCTCCAGACTAACTCTTTTTGTTTGGTTGCACCAGCACACCATTTAGCTACACCCAATAACACATCATGTAAATGATTGACAGGAAAAAAGGTGCAGATACATGTTTTTCTTCATTTAAATCACAGCACAAGCAACAAGAAATGGCGATAGCCTAATTTCAGGCGCACTAGTGCAACCGATGGAAATGTTTAGTCGCACGCTTGACAGATTTTTAGGTGCATGTAACCAAAATAGTTGCAACCTAGAGCCTATTCACTATCAATTGACTCACAAACCTTCTATCCATGGATAGATTTGAAGATTTTAACTCCCAAATATGGAAAAAAACAATTTATCTGTCAATTTGGTGCATTTCCAACAGCTTTATCAGCCTCAGAAGGGCACGACTGGGATAAAACTTAGATCCACGTTTTATTCTAATAGACAAACATTCCCATAATGCATAAAAACAAGAACCAAGCATTACTCCACCAATAAATCTTAATAATTTTATTGTCTTTGTTCTCATGATTTTACAAATATGATACTTCTGCAATTCAACTTTAACTGTGCAACACAATGGCATTATGGACTGTTAAACTTGACATCCTGAGGGACGTCTGTGACTCCAGGGAGCTGTGAATCCTGCAGACCAAAAGGCCTCATCTCATTTATTTTTTTTTTTAGTGTCGTCCGATGAGTGTATGAAACAAGAGTCGCAGATATTGAGTGTTACATCCGGCCTGTTGGGTTTCTTTGTCCGCAGGATTCACTAGCAGCTTACACATTTTTTTTTTTTCCACCACTGACGTAACGACGGCTACTGTCCCTCCTCCCCCACGGGTCAGAGAGCGACTCCTCAGATGCGGGCTTGGATTAAGTTGTACAGTCTCTTTGGATGAGGCTGGTGGTACCTGGTCAGAGCTGCAGGGCTTGCTTGTCTTTTTAAGAATGGGTGATCTCGCCACGAAGGTTTTTTGGGACACCAGCACAGATAAGAACAATGGCATGCAAGACTCACATACAGACCCACTTGTTATTATTTCTTTTTTTTTTTTTAATAGAAAATAAAGATTCTGACATAAGTACAAGCACTGAGCCCTCGCAAACACCCAACAGCCAAGCGTATTGGAAACTTTACGGAGGACGAACGACGCCTAAACTGACGGCGTTGAGAAGTATCGGGGGGCTTGCGACGGTTAGAACCATTTCAACACAACAGCTGGTTTCTTTTCATAATCAATAAGTCCTGTTTCAAGGACGTAATACATCTCACATTTATATTATTTCTTCTTCTACACCTTTTTACTACAAATGTATGTGCTTTTGAGTTAAAACAATTTGAGAAAACAAAAAAAAAGAAAAAAAAGAAAAAGAAAGATTTGTAGTTCAACGACACTCCACCCCACTCTGGCCAATTTATTGCAAATGAAGTGATAACCTCTGAACAGCAACACACACTTCAATATGGCACAAGCATCTCAGAAATGACCCTAAATGCATCGTCGTCGTCGTGGGTGAATATCAAAAACCAAACCACACCATATCTAAAAATATTAAGACATTAATCATCAGTAGAGCAGAAAAGAATTTTTTTTTTTTTTAAATCCTCGTCGAAACATGCAGTCTGCCGCTCTGCAAGCAAGAAAACTCGATTCTGGACCCCTTGGTTAAAACGCCAAAAAATAAAAAAAAATAGTGTCTTGGTCTCAAATGCATATGAACACTGCAAATGATTAGCCTTGCCAGTCGAGCTTATATACTTCTATTATGCATGACAGGAGCTGCAGAGTAAGACTTCAAAATCCAGGTCATTGTGCGGTTCGAGGATCTCGCTCTTTTATTTCGAGGGCTGGATGATTCCTTCTCCTTGAAACACGGCCGCGAAAGTGAAGCATGTAGTGATTAAACTTGCCCCCGTTGAGTTAGCGTGGTGCGAAAGAAACAAATAAGCAAAAAAAAAAAGAAAAAAGAACGAGTTAAAGCACACTCTCTGACGTCTTTCTGACCCACTGTGTCTAGCTTCGTGTGTCACCTTTAAGACATTTGATGTGCTTTTCTAAGTGAAGTCAGCTTTGGCACACTCCCTGCTGAGGTACCTAACCAAATACTTTGTCAAGTACGGAAACTACCGTTTGTTTTCCCCACCGAGGATATCGTTGTTGCATTATACGTTTTATATATAGAGGAGTATTTGTCTCTAAAATGTCTCTGGAGTGTTAAGGAGAAAATCTACACGTGAAGGCGTTCTCCTCCAGCCCTTTCTCCAAGGCCGCCCTTTTCTCAGCAGCCTCGTCTACCTTCCCACCATTTTATCCCACTACAAAATCCAAATAAATATTGTTTAAAATAAGGGCAAATTGGTAAAACAAACAAAAAATGAAGCAAAATCAATGTAGTGGCCTCATAATGTAACACAAAACTCTCAGAATACAATAAATCCATCACCGTCCAGTCCTCCGCAGTCAAAGAAAGAATCAAAGAAAGAAATATTACAGGGAAGGATATATCTAGAGTAGTGGTTGTTTTACAATGTCGAGAGAGTGACTGGGCTTCAGTTCGTCATGTAGCAACTTCTTTAAAAACTTTCCTCTCTTCGCCCGGAGGTGATCATGCTCTGTTCTGATCAAAGTCTTTGACCTTTAACCCATGGCTCCCCTCCCTCCCCATCTCCCTTCCCCATCAAACATCACACGCTCCTCCCGCCTCCTCTTCCTCATCCTCCGCTCAGAAAGGGGGGGGATTGTTCAGTCGGCGTAGTGCATGATGGACTCGACGTAGTTGCCCGGGAAGAGGCCCGTGGTGCCGTTCATCACGCCCTCGTACCAGCCGTCGTCGTTCTTCTTGATCACGTAGATGATGGCGCCCTCCTGGAACGAGAGCTCGTCCTCCTTGTCTCGGGCGTAGTCGTAGATGGCCACCACTGCGGGAAAATAGAAGAAGTGTAACACGCATCGTACTTTCTGCAATCTGAAAAAATAAACAACTCTGTGGATTTTCTGCCTCTTGAGCGAGCAGCGGCGACTCACCTTTCTCCAGGTAGGTACGTGGAGCCCAGGGCGGGTCCTCCTCGGCGTAGGGGTCACTATACTCCACCACCGCCGACTCCTCTTCATCCTCGTCGTCCTCGTAGTCCTCCGGCGGAGGAGGAGGAGGTGTAGGCTCCTCGAACACCGGCTCCTCGGCAGGTGGAGGTGGGGGTGGCACGTCTGAGACTACAAATAGTTTTCAGGCAGACGGGAAGAAAACGAGGAGCAATTAGAGGCTGAGAAAGACGACTGAAGCAGTCAGAGACACAGACGACCGACTGGTATCTCATGCAGTGGAGGAAAGAACAGAAACAGTTCATGCTGGATGCTTTTAGACATTAAACATTTAGATCCTCAGAAATGTGTTTTATTCATCGTTATAACCACAAAACTTTACTGAAACTGAACTGGAAGAACAGAACATCCAAATAAAGAGCGGTGAGTCATGACAGGAACAAAACGTCCACACACCACATGCATTTAAAGGAAACACAGAAACACGATCGTGTTCAGGAACAAAGACTCAAACATGCTTCGTTATCACTCGTTTAACTCCAGTGAGGAAATATTCCAACGAAAGAGGACGAACACAATCTGTTGGGGAGAGGACTTCAACGAATGGTGGTCATGCAGGAGGGGGAGCGAGGGTCTAAAAGCCACTTACTAGTCTCCTGAACTCGGGCCACAAAGCCCATCAGAGGCAGCTGAGGGGTGATCTGCATGGAGGGGGGAGGGGGCGCGAGCGGGCCGGCTATATCACCAAACAGTATCAATACACAGAGATGGAGGAGGGCGGACATAGGAACAGCAAAGACACGAGAGAATGAGGTTAGAATAAAAAGGACAGTAGAGAGTTTAAATGCAACAGTTACAGCATGAAAACAATGATTTTAGCAAAGCACAGACCTGAGAAACTCATAATTACTCATTTTTCTTCCCACCTGTGGTCTACAGGAAACACAACGTGAGATAAAATATGTAGGACAGGAGCCGCTGTGGCAGAGAGACGGTCCTAGAAACTATTTTTATAATCAGTTAATCATAAAATAGTCGAAATGTTTACTCATTAATCGTTTTGCCGGTCTGAAACCTGCTTGCTTCAATGAAGATATTAATTCAAAATGTATTTATTTTCAAACTAGGCTAAATATAACGATGCCTGTATGTTTTCAGGGGTTTGATCTTGTTCAGACGATGTTAAATTAGCTGTCAGCGGTCCAAAAACTGATACCACCAAGTAAAGTGATCATAAAAATACCAGTAAAATAACAACAAATGCAGGAAAAACAGTCTTTTTAAAATGAAACATGATATAGGGCTGTGCTGAATACCATTTTTACAGGCTTCGAAGCCTCGGGGAGGATTATTTGTGAATATTCGGAGATTCAACAGGTTGGATGAGATTACTTTTGGCGCAGGTGACACAACGTGGCCTTCATCAACAAAAACACACTAACAAAAAACACTAAACAAACAAAAAACAACCCAAAATGAAGCATTCAAATACTGATTTAGACGTCAATTACCATGGCAACGGTAGAAGCCTTCAAGCTTCAACGCCTACTTCTTCAAAAGTTGTATTAAAGACCACTATCAGGCTGAGGCAACTAAACAACTGGCAGATAATAAACCTAAAATCTGGGCAGAGCTTTGTTAATGTGAATATTTACTATTTTCTTCGTCTTTAACGAGAGTTGCATCTTTGAATATCTTTGTGTTTTTGACTTCTGGTCAGACAAAACAAGAAATTTAAACATGTCAACTTGAAATCTGGGAAATTTTACAAACCACATGACTGATTAGCCGCAACCTTAACTTACTTTACATTTTATGCCAAACAAAGTGTTCAGAACACTGAACAAACAGGTGCTACGTCAGTTTTAATATACACAAATGTGACAGAAATGAACTAAAGGGCAAAGATAATGTCTGTCTGGCGCTATAAGAAGAGAGTAAGTGGAGGACAAAGATTGCAAAGAGCAGTGAAGACAGAGCTGCTGAAGAAGTGAAGACAGTTGAGTTGATGTGAAATGACGGAGCAGAACCACACAGGAGGTCTTTTCATAAAAGATGCAGATGCACAACAGAGTCAGAGCTCTGGAGTCTGGAGGCTGAGGGAGAAGAAGCTGGACTCTCTTCTGATCAGATTCATTCATTCATTTAAATCGAGAAAGTTATTTTGAAGGACACGTCTGGTGAAATATTCACCACAGCCCCTGTAAGCGGTACCTTGGTTCTGGGCGAAGTGCGGCCCGCCGTTGAGCTGGCTCTGGTTGTGGGGCATGTTGGGCTGACCGGTGACGGACGAGGGTCGGCGGTACGGCAGCGAGCCTCCCACCTGCTGGGGCTGGGGCGGCTGCGCCGGGCGGTTCATGCTGTAGAACTGAGCAGCACCTGAGAGGAAACACCAGGTGGCAGCAGAGAGTCATTTAACAAGAGTGGAGGAGAGGAGGAGGACGAGAGGCTCCTGAACAGTGAGGTCACTTTAATTCAGCTTCTTTCTCTTACATCTTTAAATTTAATGCTACATTCAACGTTAACTTGGTACAACATGTTATATTTTATAGGAATAATCCTGCAGGCTGTCATGTAAAGAACAAAAAGTGCAGGAAACCAACGTTTTTAGATTCCTAAATTCCTCGTCTACTTCCACTTTATCAACCAAATCTGATTTTTTAAAGAGAAATGAGTGGAAGGGGAGAATAACTTTAAAATCTCCATAATTCATCAATATCAACATTTGCCTAATAGCGTCCATTTTCCCCTGAGAGCAGCAGCAGTGCACATTAACTGATGATTACAAAATATCCAGCCACGGAAAGTCACTCGCACACAAAAACGAAGAAGTACACATGACTGTGCAAGCATTTTCACCACACAGCTCATGCATTAAACATCAGAACATCGTCGCCGTCAACACGGACACAGGCAGCCGATGAGAAGCTGTGAGGGATGAAGAGAGGACGATCCGGCAGAAAATGGAAAAATCTGAGGTGGATGGCAGAAGAGCTGCACACTATCCAGACAGTCTGATGAATACTGTGACGTGGAAAAGCTCCACAATGACATTTAAAGTGAATATATTTTATTTAGACTGGATAGAAAGACTTCATCTGAATACTGAATATTGGATATTGTATTTTTCGGATTAAGTGTGCAGCCCCCTTGAGAGATGGACACTGACCTGCTTTTCCTGGTTTCATATTTTTGTATTTTAGAAAGAAGCAATAACCTTTAGTCTCATTCAGCAGTCCGCTTACTTGTTGCTCTCGCTACGTCAATATCAGCTGCTACGTTTGATAAAAAGAGCAGTCGGGCTGAAATTCAACCACGATATTCTGTCAGGAGATGCAACGACTTAAACCAGCGGTAACTAAGGAAAAGTGTGATTTGCTGAGCTATAAAAATATAATTTATACGACAAAGCACTTTGCAAACTCTGTTTTTAAAAGTTTATTATTATAATTATTAAAGATTTCTACTTATTTGGATTAAATGTGCTGTAAAGTCAAGTTGAAATCACAGGTATCCAATTAATTAAAGATCCTGACACATTTTTACTTCCTTGACACTAATAATACAGATCTTGATGATGGATTATAGAGAGAAACCTTATGATTTCTGAGTCAGCAGGCTGAGCCACATGACGACATGCTTAGTGGATGAACACGTCAGGGTCTGTCAAGCAGGAGGTTGCAGGATGGAGGGTGTGCAGAGGAGCGGGTGAGCTTCACCCACCGGGTTACACTCACCTTGTGCAGGGTTGCCGTAAGGAGCTGTGCCAGTGGGGGCCGCAGAGGCAGGGAGCTGGGGAGGGGGCGGGGGTACAGGCGGGATCTCTACAGGGGGATTGGGGGCCTGTGGGGGGCCGTCTAGGGCGGAGTTGGGGGCTCCGGGGGTGGTGGCAGTGTTGGGGGAAGGTTTGGCTGGGTTGGATGGGACGGGGGCTGACGGAGGTGTCGAAGGCGAGGATTGAAGAGGTGAAAGAAGATAAGGAGAGAAAAGGTAAGTGAGGGAGGGTCAGGACAAGAGAGTGAGAAGGGAGGAGAGGAGTCCAGCAGATCCAGAGTTCCTACACTTCATCACTTAATCTAAATTTTAAAGCATGTAGGAATCCCGGATACTAAACAAAGATTAGTCAAGTTAGTTTTCGGGCGCACACACAGAGAGATCCTGCAGTCAGCTGCTCGGAGAGGAAACAGGAAGCGGACGTTACCTGGGAAGGCGGTGGGCGGGGCTGGAGTCGGCACGGCGATGGGCACGCCCACGCTGCCACTGCCGCTGTTCTCTCGGCTGCTGCTGCGACTGCTGCTGGGGTGGCTGCCTCCGCTGCTCCCACTGCTGGTGGTGGAGTAGGGCAGCAAACACGTCAGACCACAAACACTCACACACACTCGCTCGCTCACACTGTCGTGCACTCACACTCTGACTAGATCCTGATGGGCTAATTGCTTTTCAGTCAAAGTAAAATGTCTACGTGTAGCTGTTTTCGACCAAAAACTTCCAGGAACTTTTTGGGAGCCAAAGGAACAAAAGTCAGGAACTCAAGAGGACGTTTTCATGTATTTTTTTCATCTTCTGGTCTATATCTTTCAACCTCAAATAGAAAAATGTATCAATGAGGGTAATGAAAGTTATTATCTGCACTCAGCAAATGTTTATCAGACCTGTACGACTAACAGCTGAAGAAGTCAGAAGCCATCATATCTGACCCTTCCTGCCTGGGTGGTTTTCTATCTCGCATGTCTCACCCTGTGTCGTTCCCGTTTTGTTGAATGCTACTGCGGCAGAACAAATCGCCCCTCGGGGACGAATAAAGGTCTTGAACCTGAGTTTGAACTTGTGTTTGATCGATCGGATGTCCTGCGAACTCCGCTCGGGTACTTACGAGGACGTTTGTCAGAGGAAGTTAATTCGAGGTGGGGTCAAACTTAAAAATCAGAAAGCATATTTCTAACCTTGAAAACTTAACTGTTTTAAAAACTTTGAAGTTACAGGAATCACTGGATGCCCAATTCTGACACTGAAAATGTGAGAGGGGGGAGGGGTTCAGCAGCATTTTGACTGGACCATACCGACGTGTTTAGTCCAACAGTTGAGGTCTTGAGTTCCTGAAATGGTTCCCGAGCTCCTTGGAAAAGTTCCCGTGGTTGAAACAGACTAATACACAGATGATTTAAGGAATAAAACTCCTTATTTTGTTCATCCTTCTTTTCCTGTCTTGTATTTCAGTTTCAACACGTGCAACCAGCCTATAATAACACAGTCTTACTCAGTCTTCTGGCTTCACAGTAGCTCAGATTGTTAATGCGGCACCCTCAAGAGCATCGATGTGTTAGCGTGAGCCGTTATGCCTTTGAAATGACTTATGTCACAGTGATAAAAAAAGCAGCTGGAAAGCCTTGCCGAGGACACATGACACAGGTGACGCAGCGGCGACACAAAGACAAAGACAAAGATATGACACGCTCTTTAAAAAAAAAGCGGGAAGCGTCAGGACACATGGGGCGAACGTTTTGTACGACAGAAGAGAGAGCGCATGGCTGAGAGATGAAGAAAATGAGCTGTGGATGGAGCGGTGCAGATAAAGACTCGTGCTGAGAGGAGAGTCGTGGGGAAAGTTATCTCGTCTATTTCCGGACCAGAAGTAGTAAAAAAACATTTGGCCGACAGATGGGGCGCAGTGACGAAACTTTCCATGTTGTTTTCCCCCAGAACCCCCCCATGCTTTTTACTTCTGTCGTGGCAGACAGGGGAGTCTATGAATATCTCTGCGTGTTTGTGATGAAAGGGGCTTGTCTTGGGAGATGAGCTGACATTGGGTTGACAGGACTGTGGGGGCGACGCTGCCTATTAAATGACTATTACCATAGGAACCTGCGTCTAGCCGTGCTAAATGCGGCTCAGTCTCTACCTCGTCCTCGTTTCTTTGCTCTCATCTGAGCGGCGAGGAGAGCAAACAGGTGAGGGATCTCCAAATGAAATATCAACCGGGGGGCTTCCCCTGGGAGCTGTTGCACAATGTCGGTCAAAATTGTGACTTAAGGTGGAGTAAAAAAAGAAGGGAGCAGAAGTGATTAAACTTTCCACGAGGAGTCATTTCAGAGAAGAAGAAGAAGAAGGAGGAGGCATGTTCAGGAGCTGGCTCGCTCTGTAGGTGTAGAGGAGGAGGAGAAAAGTGGGGAGGAGGCAGAAAAACGTGTTTGAGAAGTGTACAGAGGCATGCTGGGAAGGGGAGGGGGGTACCTGTACGTGCGGTTCCTCTGATTAACGGATGCAGTGCGTGCAGGGCTCTGCTGGGGGTGCGCCATGTTGCGCGTCGGGCTCGAGACGTAGTCGTTAGGGACAACGGGTGGACGCACCGGCTCAAGCGTCCTATAGGGGGAGTGGCGCCTGCGAGAGGGTCAGGAGGACAGGAGTCGAAGGGGGGTGGGGGGGAAGGAGGGGGAGAGGGGGCATCCACAGAGAAGTGTAGGGGAGGAGGGGAGGAGGAGGAGAGCAAGAAACAAACAAGTGCAAACTTAAAAAAATGGGGCATGACAGGTGGTGAACATCGGGGTTGGCTGAGGTGAATCCACAGGCGTCGTCGGGCGGAGTCAGGACGGAAAGCAGCCGCTGCTGTCGGCTTAAAATCACATTTCCAACGGATGTAAACTGAATGTCGGCTCAGGTGTAATGACAGAAATGTCTATTATCTAAGACGGTGAAAGAAAAATGTTGTAAAAACTTAAGTTAAAGTCATAAAACAAAAGATATCGGGGTTAAAATATTACTTAGTAGAAGTAAAAGTCACCAATATGGATATTACTTCAGTAAAAGTATTAAAATATTTGATATTTAATGTATTTAAGTAGACAATAGTAATAAATTGTATATTTCTCTCCATCTCTATCTGATCTGCATAAACGATGAGAGTCTGTATATTTACTTCACTCCCTTTCAATCGTCAAGGACATATTCATGCTATGCTTTCATGTTTCAGGAGCACACCGAGGGGATTAAACCATCTTCCTGACTGTCAAACACCTTTAAAGCTACTTTCAAAGCTACTTAAGTTGCTTCTTGCTGTAAACATACATTTATATTTTGGCAGATGTTGACCAGCAGCTTATATAAGTTGGTCCTTCAAAAAAACAGATTTAAATGCCAAATCTGTATTCACTGCAAGCTGTTCACTTTGGTATTTAGTTTAATTGTTTCGTCCCTTTGACAAAAAGACAATTTAGGCTTGAAAAGTGACAGAAGTGGGTGTTTTCAGCATCGCTTTTGTTGTCTTGTCTTGTTGTTGTTTTCAGCTAAGTAAGAGTAAGATTTTTCAAGTAGCCAACAGGATTAAATACCCATCTGTCCCCAAACAAGAGTCTGCATATCCTGCACCAGAAGTGTTTTTTTAACCCGACAGCAGCGCCGTGCTGATGATGTCCTCAGCTTTAAAATTGGGGGAAAAAGAAAGAAAAAAAAAAAACCACAACCCTGAGTTTTATTAATCTGGGCCTGAATATACGTTCTGGCATGTAAATTTCCCAGCTGACACAGCGAGGGTGACCCATCTCTGAGCACTGTTGCTATGGCAAAAAACATCGCTATGAGGAATATGGGGCAGCCAGGAGTGGGCGAGCTGGGTCACAAACACACGACTGAAAGCAAAATTTGTAAAAACAAACAAACAAACAAAGAGGAAGTTGAATAACGACAAATTAATGAAAACCACAAGGAAAGATGTCCGCCCGTAGCCACAGGCTGCGGCGGGAGGTGCATCGATGGAGGGTTGGAGCTGTGGTTGATCGGCATGCGTCTTGAAGGGACAGAGACACACACACACACATCGACACACACAGACATGCCTCTCAAGGTCAATATGAAGGGGTGGACACACTCCATCACTCACAAAGTCAGACACAGACAGAGGGGGCTGACACACACACACACACACATTTTCACACACGGAAACACAAACAGCACTTGACGCACAGGAAGATCCCGAGGGTGACGAGAACACAACGTTTACGTGCCGCACTAGAGTCCCTGTGGGATAAGAGATACCTTCAACAGTCAGACACACAGAGCAGGAAACATCAAGAGCGGCTCGGTGTGCAGGAGCTGAGACATTACCAGCGACGAACAGTGTTTCCCATTAACTCGACTCTTATCTTGAACGGAGTGACACACTATCAGGGTGAGAAAAGACCACACACACTACTGACTAAACAAAAACTATCCAGGGTAATCAGGAGGTCGCACTCTGATAACAGCCTCATTGAGGCACACAATGATTTAAAACAAAGCAAATACATCAGGAAACTCAGTGAAATACAGATTTGGGAATGCTTTGCTGCTTTATCTGGCACATTCATGACCTACTGGCTCGTGACATCCCTGCCATCAGCCTGTCAGGCTACGTAAGTAGTGAAAACTTTAACTCGTTGTACTGGTATCTGTATTTGAGTGCAACTCTATTAATATTCAGTCTGTAAGAGCAGCAACATCAAGTTAATTCATTGATGAGTAAATCAGAGGAAAGTCAGTTGTCTTGATTTCCTGCATTTCTTCATCTTGAATGATGTTAAACTGAACATTTTTGGGTTGGACACAAACAAGTCACCATTTTTTTGAAGGTCATATATTTTTCTATTAATAAATAAATAGAAATATAAATCAGAACGAGATGGATCGTGAAGATTATTTGTTATTTTCAGTCCCGCTGTTTACAAAACTAATCCGATCTGGAGCAAACCAACACTGAACTCTCATTAAACGTTTAATGACACAGTGCATTGTGTGAGTCAGCCTGAATTGTGAACACTAATGAGTTTCTAAATGTTTGACACGGCCTGTTACCAAGGCTGGATTTTCATCATTTAGCCACTCTGCCTTTGCCAAATGCCGAGGCAGCAAGACAATCAAGTAAAACAATGATTTTAGGACGTATCTTTGGCATTTCTGTCGTGTGGTTTCTTGTTTTTATGGGCCAACATACACAGCAAAACTTGTATATCTGCAATAAGAAAACCTGGAAAGTAATATCGGCTTAATTAGCATTCCTGAAATACACTCAGTCGCAGCAGTTTCACTTGTAAAGTGAAGCAGAACAAAGTGAAGACAAAACGTGATCCGTCTGACAGCTGCTGGTTATTTCCCACCCTGATTAGTACCGCCATCAAGAGCTGTTGAGTTTCTGACGGTGACCTTTGTGCCAACGTTCCTCCTGTGCCCTGGCATTAGACAAATGCCAATAAAAGGTTGACGACTGGGAGATGTGAGAGAGCTCACCACCTGCACAAACGCCTGCTCAGACTCTGGGCTCAGTCTCAACAGACGGGGCTTTCCAGAACCAATTACATGCTTTCTTTGTATTTTATCAAACTGCACGCTGAAATGTGACAGCTTCATGTTTCGAGCAGTCTTTACTTCTGTTAAAATGTCAAAGTTTTCAGCCTGAGGCGGCACACTGGCTGTGTGGTTAGTATAGTCCTCTCACTGCAGGAAGGTTTGCTTTAAGACCGGCACTGTCTGAATCGACTGAAGACTCAGAGCTGACCAAACATGCAAATGTGCCTGTTTTATCCATCTATGACCGGCAAATGTAGTTTTCAAGGTTGTTAAGTCAGATATGTCCTAACATTTCAGCAAAAGCTCCTTAAAAAGTGCAAGAAAACTTAAGTGTCAAATGTCAGCATGGAGTTTGGTGTGAAAACCTCTCCTGCATGAAGAGAGAGAGAGAGAAGGCTCCCAACTCCATCTCAGCAGCACAGATAAAAAAACAAAACAAAAAGGAGACCACTGTGAGAACTGGCACTGAAATGCACTTTAAACCACCCAGAGGACGCTAATTAAACAAGGAGGTGATGATGAAACTGGGAGCAACCAGGTCCATCTGAAGGGGCTCGTGGTTACTCCCCCGGAGCCACAAAAATACATTCAAGTCTCTGACGTCCAGCTGAACACAAGGTGTCGGCATCGTTACATACCCAAGGGTCCCCTTCCCTGACATGGGCGGGCTGGGGGGCTTCTGTGTGGGGGGGTTGGTGCGAGGGAGTCCGCCGCCTCCTCCGGCCTTCATGTTCTGAGCGCTGGCCTACAGGAGGAGAACGATACGGTGGTTAGCCAAAGATCGCTTTAAAACATGTGAATTAAACACTCACAACATGAACTGTTTGACAATTTGAGAATTAGATTTATTCACTTTCTTGTCATGTTTGTTAAATATGACGCTGGAGTCGGTGACGGTTAGCTTAGCTTAGCTTAGCTTAGCTTTAAGACTGTAAACAGAGGGAAACAGCTAGCCTGGCTCTGTCAAAAGGTAACAAACTTCCCTTGCTAGCAGCGCTGAAGCTCGCCAATTACCATGTTATATATTGTTTGTTTAATCCACAAAACAAAACATGTAATTAGTGCATTTTAGATGCGCTAGACGGCAGATTTTTACTACCTTTGAACCAAGCAGGGCTAAGTGTTTCCCCCTGTTTCCAGTCTTTATGCTAAGCTAAGCTACCAATCGCCAGCTTCATATTGAACAGACAGAAATCGGAGTGGTATTGAATTTCTCAAAATCTCAAACCAGAAAAGTAAAAAACAAAAATCAAAACAAACAAAGACCAAAACAAACAGAGACATCTCTCACAGCAAAACAACTCATTCAAAACCCACAAAAACACCTCCCTCGTCCGAGGCTTTTACTTTGAAAGTCTTACCTTAAACCTTTGCAACCACTACGGTTGATTATAAAGATTAAATTAGGGCAAGCAGAAAGAGAGGAGGAGAAGAAGAAGAAGAAATCAGAAGATTAATGTGTGGAGGAGAGACAAACAACAATTATTCATGCATGTGCTCCGTGAAGCCAAGCCGGTTAGATTCGTCCAACAAAGGCTCAGTGTTACAATCTAAGGAATTTGTTCTTTGAGACCTTTGTGAGGTCGAAGCCACTGATTCGATTTTGGGCAAAAACAAGCTCCTCTTTGTTCGAACAGCCAGTGAGAGACTGAAGCTTTCCAAAAAAATCAGCCACTAAATGAAATAATCAGTGCAGAGGAACCTGTCAGCAGCAGCAGGTGACAGATAAACACAGAGCTGAGTTTATGTCCCGGGTGACATCAGTTTCCCAGCCTGATGAAACGCCTGAGTCATTGATTATTTCTTAAATTACTTGTCACTGAAACCCAATAGTGATTGTTTGACCTCTAAAAGTCCTCACCATTATGTTTCCTGCAGTGAATAACCCACTTCAACACAAACACAGTCCCATTTCAGACATTTTTCCGAAGGTCTCGTCGCTCTGTGACTAAATAAATTAACATTAAAACTCTACAGCAGATGTTCTCGAGCTTTTCTCGCATGTGAATCCTTCATTTGAAGCACTCAGAAGCCTTGTCAAAGAGAGCACTTCAATCAAATGGTTATTTTTTTCCCTTTTCACATTCTTTTGATCATTTTTAGAGAGCGGAAGAGGTAAAACTACACAAAACTTCTTGCATAAAAGTAGAAAAACTTATTTTCTACCTCATAATTTGTGAGCATTTCAATCAAATAGTGACCTTGTTCCTCAGATTATTTGGGGCTTCACACAAAAACGAAACAGATTTAAAAAAGGTAGAGAAACGACCTTAACTTGTGCACATTTCCATCAAATAGTGACTTTGATTATTTGCTTGAATCCTCTGTAAAAGCCTGAAGGTTAAACTAACACCAGCCTTGTACAAGAAAGCAAAAAAAGAAGTTGGAAAACAAACATAATTTGGTGATTTTTAAATTATTTTCTAGCCCTTAATTATTACTAAACCCCAGGCAGGAAGAAGAGCAACTTAAAAACCATCTTCAAACACTGATTATCATCAAATTAACCTTCTAACTGGCTTGTAGTTTGTGCTTCATGCCCAGATTCACTTCTGCTAATTTCCCGCCCACACATCTGTCTCACTGAGAGCCAACAGAGCTTAATTAAGGCCTTCCCATTCTCATTCGCAGCCCGAGTGTAATGATAAAATGAAGGGGGAGAGGAACAAAATGACCACCTTGACTCCGTGGCCCATGTCGTCCAGCATGCTGTAGTCGATGGGCTTGCGGATGTAGCGCACAGGCCTCTCGGGATTGGCTGGGGCGATGATCTTGTGTGTGCGGGACGTGTTCTTGTTGGTGGTGAGGATCCCGATCTCCCGCCGGGCCACCTTCTCTTTGTGGATGTCCACCGTCTAAAGGACAAGAGGCAGAAGAGAGGGTGTTTCTTTTAAATCTAAATACTATATTAACCAGTTGCTGAAGTCTGTCTTTTCTTTATTATGAAGGAGAGACAGTTCAACTTAATCCAGCGTTCCTCCACCCTTTCCCGAGTCAAACTTCAATGTGCATTCTCAAGCTTTATAGACATATATATACGTGATTCAAGTGATGATTTCATCACATTAAATCCAACGTTTTGTGCTATAAACAACCAGAATTATTATTGAAGGAAACACAAATAAGCCTCATGTTTCTAAATGCGTCACCTGTCCGTACGCCAGAATAAAACTATTTATCATCAAAGAAATTCAGTAAGAATTTCAAATTAATTTCAAGCACTTCATCCTCCAACCTTGAAAACAGCACATTGAAATTCGAGTTTTCCAGGGATGTTCAGCACCCGTACAAGCCCTGTCATCCAACCTGTGGGATCAGCGTAACAAGATTTTTTTAACCCGACCGTGCAGCTCCAACAGGCACCTACACATTCGCCTGCACTGCAGATATACTGAATTATACATGCACACATGTGCTGTGCACATTCACCAGTAAAGCTGCGCCCTATGGAGGGTTTCCACGCCACGTTGTGACGGTCAATTTAATCACCATTCATCAGGATATTAAAAGAGCACACGACCAAAGTTATATGAATGAAGTCCAACAAGTATTTCACAGGATAAAGTCTTCAGTTTCTTTGCATGTGAGCCAAGAAGCTACTGCGTGTGATGTTTCAGTTGCCGACCTGTGAGATGTGGTTGATGGAGGACTCCATGCGGCGGAGCTGCGACGCCTGGATGTCGAGCATCTGCAGGACATTGTTGGCCAGCGTGTTGATCAGGTAGGCTACGCTGGCCAGAGACTGGGTAGTGTAGTTCTTGGTCTCCTCCAGCGCCCTCTGCTTGTCTGGAGACTGAACGGGAGAAAAAGGACAGAACTTGTTTAAAACGTACAGCGTATTTGCATTTTACAGTGTGCAACGGAGGCCGTCAGTCATCCACGCCGAGCGAGGAGGGTAAACATCTCGCTTATCTTGTGCAAAGATATTTTGGAGGCTGACTCCCACACGCTTTCCAATCCTGTAAGTCGAGTTGTTGCAGCTCTAATCTGCCCTCAGGTTATGATAAAGAAGTTAAAACTACTGAATAACTTTGTTGTGACATTAAGACACTCAGTGCTGAATGTAAACCCGAGGGGGTTTACTTTGATTTACAATACCTAAAGGAAATATCATCCCTGTAAAACGAGACACACAACGAAAGAAGCAGATCAGCTCCGCATCTAAGAAATTAAAACCACCAACAGGAATCTGAGTGAGATCTGTGGCAGGAGGTTGGAGGCAAACTGCTGCTTCAAAAGGTTTCAGAGCCGTGAAGAAACATTTTCCTCAAGTAAAGAAAAACTTTAATGTCTGGTGAAGTATTACAGCTGCAGCCAGTGTGAAAGGCGTCTTCAGAGGCGGCTGCTCGGGCCGTGGGTACAGCGTGGGCACATCAGCTGGAGCATCAAAGGCCAGATGGATCAGCTAATGTTACTGCTGGGAAACTGCTCCTTACTGACACCGAATGTAACGAAGCACGACGTGCAGTTTAACTAAAGTGGCATATCTATAATCAATGCAGCAAAAAAATGCCGATACATTGCCTGTTCCTGCCTCTCAGACGTGAGGATTGGCAGGTTTAATATTTCTTGTGCGATAATAAACTGACTATCTGGACTGTTATCACAGCAAACAAGCTATTTAAGACGCCACGCTGGCCGGCAGGAAACATTTTATAGCAGAAAAGCTTTACTAGAAAAATAATCAAACGACTAATCTGTAATTAAAAGAATTTGTATTGGTTGAAGCCTTTAAGAGAACCGATAACAGATCAAACATTCGATGGTTCCTGCCTCTCAGATGTGAGGATTTGCAAGTTTAATTTGTCTTGTCTGATAATAAACTGATTATTTGAGGGTTTTTTGACTGTTATCACACAAAACAAGCAAATTAGGAAACCATGTTGGGCTTTAGGAAGCACTGATGATGCATTTTTTCCTCAGTTAACTGTTATATTAGTTTGATCTAATAACCGGTCACTTATTTTAGGCATTTTTCAAGCAAGGAAACCAAACACTTGATGGTTCCTGCCTCTCAGGTGTGAGGATATGGAGGTTTAATTTGTCTGGCGTGATAATAAACTGACTTTCTGCTGACTGTTTTCACACCAAACAAGCAAATGAAGACGCCACGCTGGGCTGTAGGAAACGGTGATGATGGCACTTTATTAGAATAATAATCAGAAGATTAATCTGTGATGACAGTAATTGTTATATTAGCTGGAGCCCTATAGAGAACATTTGTCCTTATTTTTTACAAATGACTGTTCACGTACAGTACTAGCTTTAAACAGCCGGCTCGATTATCTGATCAGATATTCAGCATTTTCCTGATTACTGATCTGATCAATCATTTGAGGCATTTTTCAAGAAACACAGATCAAACATTTCATGCTTCCTGCTCCTCAGATGTGATGATTTTCTGTTTTCTTTGTCTGATATTAAAGATAATTGATTACTTTGGACACATCAATGAAAAACTGAAGAGCATTTTTTTCAGCATTTCCTGGAGTTTATATCAATTAATCTGGAAGATAACCGGCAAAGTAATCAATCACGAAACTCAACCAACAACCACATCCTTCTGCAGCAGATTGATTACAACACGTTGTGGGTCACAGCAGCTTTCGGGTCGTGATTGGATATTGACTAATTGATTTTTTTAATTTAACATCACAGTTGAGGTGCGAGAGCTAAATCTGGGGCTTCCTATAGATTTTTTTTGTATTTCCGTCCAAAGATATTGACAAAACGTCGGATATAAATCAGGAAACGGTCACGTTGTTGGGTTTAATTTCACTGCCGTAAAACACTGAAGCTGCAACCTGAGTCGTCTTAGTTTTTTGACTAAACTGCTATTAGAGAAACATAAATAAAGGCTGAATGTAACAGCACAATAAAGCTACAAGCAGCGGTGTCCCCACTAGTTCAGGAGAGGCACAAAGTGCGATCCGGCCCAACAAATCATCGGACTGCAAACAAACAGCATCATCCGAGTGTGGAGGGCGCAGCATCGCTGGAGTATGAAGACAAACAGGTTATGTGGCAGGAGTGAGGAGCTGAGCTGCAGCTGCTGCCTGCAGGGCACGAAAGACACATTTCTGATCTGCGAGTCACACTCTCTAATAGACCGGCGGTGAGACGATGCATGTACCAGAGTAAGATGTTGTAATCCTCAGGTTGGTGGCTGGAGATGAAGGAAAATCCAGCCTAGTCGGTGACATACTTTACATTTTTGGGGTCATTTAGTTCAGAGCGTTTCCCTCCCTCAACTCAAGAGTATATCCTGATGCAATCCTTCATCAGTGCTCAAATATTATTAATCTATTAGTCGTTTGGTCTATAAAATATCAGAAAATGATCAAGATGACGTCAAATGTCTATTTTTGTCCACAATGCAAAGATTGTGACGTCATTCTTCTTTCCTCTTACTCAAACTGATTAATCAGGAATTAAAATAGTCGGCCATTCATTTTAACGTCGGTTAATCAATCATTGCAGCCATACCACACTGTTTGGAAATCACTGCAATCACTTTTCTGTAAGGGAACATCACGACCTGCTGCGACTGAATTAATGTAACTGATGGAGGAAATGTTTCACTCCCTAATCTCGGCATGTGCCCCAGAAATTGAGCATCAGTCGGGCTCTAACTCAGATACCTTTACTGTCATGCCATGGTCATGTTAGACCTTAAAGACAAACTCATGCTTTTTGGCATCAAGCCTTCATCAGGAAGTCACAAAAGTTTGTTTTTAAAAGGTCTAACACGACATTGACATGACACGAAAAGAGTGTCTTGGGAGTTTTCTTGTGATTTTTCAAAGAGAATAAATGTGATTTGAGAGGAGTTTGCCTATTTAAGAAACAAAAGGTCAGGACTTTTGTAAAAAAAAGACAAGAAAAGAAAATTCAGTGTATTTCTATAACGGGGCTGGATTTATGTGACAATGATGGAGACGGTTAACGACTTGCAGTTATATTACAGCCTTCTTCTTCTCGTCTCCCGACCACTCAAAGCGCTTTTCAACACTTGTCACATTCACCCAGTCTCCCCCACATTCGTGCACTAATAGTAGGGCTGCCACGCACGGTGTCGACCCGCTCGTCACGACATTTCTACACTAAGTCGTTCACACATCCACTCACACACCGGCAGAGGAGCCATCAGGAGAAATCTGGGGTTTAGTATCTTGCCCAAGGACACTTCAACATGCAGCCGGAGCCGGGGATGAAACCAGCGCTCTAGATATAGTTGACAACCTGCTCTACTTCCTGAGCCGCCGCTGCTCAGTCGTAGTGAGGAACAAGAAAATGTGCGGCACACTTAAGATAATTCAATTGACAAATTTAAGTGTCTGACCACGATGTAATGTTGGTATCAGTATTATAAGGGTTTCGTCTACTATCTTGTTTTGTAGGTAGCAATTCTTGCTTTAATGCCGTTTGTTTTTTTCCTATTTCCCCAAATTGTTTTGTGTATTTACGGCCTGTCTGATTTAATGCCACATTTTTATCTTCTCCAGCTGGAAAATGCTGCTGACTTTTGGATGAAGTCCATCCACCGCTCTGAGTCTGACACAAGCTTTTCACAACTCAACCCACATCTGAATGAAACAACCTTCCTCCTCAAGTGAGAAGACAAAGTAAGCCCAGGAATAACTTAATCATCAGACTAATACTTTAATACTGAAAACCAACCAACAGGTTCAACAAGTGTCCATCCCTACATGACTAATGTTACAAGAAACCCAGACGTGGCTGCGAAGAAGTAAATTAGGGCTAAGGCAGAGTATCCCTCAGACAAATTCTTGTGTCCAGCTGATCTATAAGTGGTAATACCCATCTGACAGCAGCTGGGAAAACATCGCAGGGTGAGAAGAAACCAGGGCAGCCTGCCAGACAGCAAGCTGCCAACATCCAAGGGGCCGCTGCCACCTCCTCCTCCTCCTCCTCCTCCTGCACGGGGCATCCTGTCAGACCTGATCAGCCCTGTTCATCAAGGATGTCACATTTCAGCATCACACCTTGTCAAAACCTCTCCCGGCTAACGCTCTGGTCCCAAATGAGTGTGATAAAAAGGTGGGAAGAGAAAGCTCAGGTGACCAGGATTGCTTGGAAAGTGAGCACACGGCTGCAGGATATCACAAAAGCAGTCACACAAGCCAGATCCCATGCAATTAAACCGCACTTTAACCACACGTTTTTTAGGGATTGGTGACTCTGAGATGCAACACTACACTATCCAACCCAAGCCGAATGACACTTTATGAATGGAGGTAATACATCATAGCTACACAGGCTTTATAGTGAGCTTTTTTAGACACGAAAAGCCATAAATCAAGTGTTATACCGCTGTAAGTGTTTCTGCACAGCATCATAAATCAACGGCTGTTAGTAATATTGTCACAGTGGTTAATCTTCTGACAACCAAAGCTCATTAGAGATTAATCTGGCTTCATATCCCACATCTCCGGCCGGTGCAGGATCGTCTGGCTGCCGTGGTGGCAGTGATTGATCCCGCAGAGGGGCACAGAAATTGATTTTCACGGTGCCCGTTTGGTGATTTGGACCGTGGGTGATGCCGAGCAGCTGGCTAGCAGGCGAGCTAGCAAAAGCTAACGCGGTGGATGTACAAGTCACACACACAGCTATATCGATGGAAAAATGAAGACGCACACACTGTCGACATACATCGACGTGAATGTGGCGGGAAAATGATAACTCACGCGTCAGTTATGTGATAAAAAACGCCACGACTGCGGTTGTTTTTGCGTTAGCTGAGGCTAGCTAGGTAGCGCGCTAACACGGCTGCATCGCATCGGCAGCGTTAGCAGCGGCAGCTAGCCTAGCATCACTTCGCCCCACCGTGGTGCTCGCCAGTGATGCCCGTCAAATAAAACAAACTACACCGCCTCCTCCTTCCGCCCGTGGGGCAGCCTACCTGGACATAGTTGCTCTCGCAGTACTCCGCGACTCTTTCCAAATTAGTGAAACTGTCTAGTAGCGCGCTTCGTCCTGCTGGAATCTCCTCTTCCAGTAGCATTTGTAGCTCCGCCATTTTCACATCTTTAGCAGAGCGTAGTGATGTGTGTGTGTGCGTGTGCGCGCGCGGTGTCAGTGTGTAAGGGCTCTCGGGCGCCCCCCGCGGCCGCGTGCGGTACTGCAGCCAGGGGCTTCTCCTCTCCCAGCAGCTGGTGTGGGGAGCAGAGCAGGAGGATCACCGACGTTAATAATGTTTAAAACAGAAATGCATTAAAAGCAGAGCCACAAATGCTGGAGTGCTTCGGTGGTTAGCAAAAAATAACCCCTTAAATGTCATTAATGGGATCATAAAAGTCGTGTTTTTATTAGTTTTCAGCTCAGAAATGCTGTAATCTTACTTGTAATAAAAATAACGCTATATTTATCTCCCGGGGGTGATCCCTCTTTTATTACTCCTCCTCCACAGGCTCAGTTAAACTGTAGCAAGCCTCTCTGATGAGGAAATAGAAACTTGCCCAAGGGCCCTACAGAAGGTCAGATCCTCACTGATAAAGGGCCTCTGTTATAACTCAGACAATACATACATATTGAAAAGAGTGACACAAACACACACCAGATCCTCATACATATTTAATTATATGCAAGATGAGAACATGTTTTAAAAGGATTTAAATCCCATGTGGGTTATATCAACAAACAAACTAGTCACATGTCATCGGGAGTTTTGACTTAAGGCAGTTGTACGAGGAGTTATAGAAAGATTTGAAGTAGCAAATGTTGTTCGTCTCTACATCGTAGAGTATTAAACCGCAGAGTTCCCCTCTGAAGTCTTTCAACAAGTGGACAGACACGGTCATGATGTGCTTAAGGCCTCAGGTTACTGGACAGTAATAAGTCCAAAGAGTCTAAGAAATGACTGGATCCTCAACATTCAAGAAATACTTTGCTGGTAATTCTTTACATCAAGACGTAATTGTCCTTTAGACTCCTCGGTTCTAGCTTCTACTGCTGACGGTGATCCAGGTTTCGTCTTTAGGTGTGGATACCAGCTCAGATCGGACCTCCATGACCTGTCCCTTCAACTTGTGAAGCTTCAGCTGACGCACCAGCGTGCTGAGCAGGACGGTGGCGACGGTGTAGGCGAACCTATCAGAAAAGAACAAATACGATGAACGTTCAAAGTCAAATTAGCGTCTTTATACAGCTCCAGTAACTATTCAAGTGTTAACTCAGTCTTGTTGTCGAGTGTTAGTGTTGGTCTTTACCTGAGTTCTGGGCACGTTTGATTCCCAGAGAATCCGAGCAGACAGAAGCTCTTCCTCACCGATTCCTCTTCAAATCGATCGGGGTCAAACCTGAAGGACATGAACGAAACCGGACAAATCAATAATCTAAACCTGAGAGAAAACCCCCACAATGTGACGACATGATGCTGTTTTAACTATCAACATGTGCTCAAAGTTTTCCAGGAGGTACTTTGTGATGAACACTTTCTTTTTAGCCACTCATTCCTCCATCTGCCTGGACTACAGTCTACAGCCATGCTAGTGGCCTTGAGCTAAATGCTAATGTCAGCTCCCAAAAAGGTAATACCAACATGATGATGTTTGAGCAGGTGTGACCAGGAGTGACCATATTAGGATGCGAGGGTGGAGCTTGGGAGGACATCCTGTAGCGACTTGTCAGTCACAAGGTAGCCACGGCCCGAATCACACCCTGCTTTACCGTCCATTTTACTCTAAACGGGAGCTTAACTTACAAACCGAGCGTCATGTTGTGTTGAAGAAAGCTTGAAACTAGAGACTGAGACCATGAACTCATCAGGAAACTGTTTACTGAGGTCATCAAGTGAGAAGTAGGCTCATTTTCTCATAAGCTTACATACAACCAGACTTCTTTTTGCAACCAAGTATGACTTAGATTCTCACTTTTTTGAACAAACTCTTCAAACTGTTAGACTCTCCTCAATAATTTATGGGTGGCCATTTTGAAATGAATTGATAAACATGTCACAGAGTGAGCGGCGCACCTGTACGGGGCGCTCCAGGTGTCAGAATCTTGCAGGACCACTCCCAAAGCGTAGATGACCAAACTCTGAAGCACAGCAAGAACAAACTTTAAGCATCATTTTGAATATATACGCATATATAAGCGTCTCTTTATATGATCTTGTGTTTCTGTTTTCCTTTCATGTCTCATGCAAAGCACTCTGAATGTCCTTGCTTCGAAGGCTGCGATGCAAAAAAACTTGCCTTGTCTTCGTAACTGCTGCCATTTTAAGGCGTAATATAATTTTCTTCATTTTAATTATTATTTTTCTTTTAGTCTCTGGGAAAAAGTCTGAATAAAATAATAAATAGGAACCAGAAAAACACAATAACAGAGAGCTGGATCCAAATTATTGTGTTTGTTTCCGCAATCTGACACTCGATTCACTTCGACAAACTCATCCAGACACTTTTAGGATTGATTATAATGTAAAATCTTACAAATACGCACAGCTCTACTAAACGCCAACTCACCCACAGACAGGTCATTTACATTTAAATGATGTGAGGCGTATGTTGGTCAAACTAAAGTAGACAATTTCTTTATCATCTGCATAATTACTGTTTGTCTGGCAGTCATAACTTCATGATAAGCTGAAGAGAAACAAACAGACGGACGGCTGCAGACAGCAGAAACCAGAAACCTCTTTAGGGATGACATGTTGATCGACTTTGCCCTCCACTTCCTGAAGTCGAGCCGCGACGGGGGTCAGCTTGGCAGTCCTCACCGTCTCGTTGAGGACCTGCTGGCAGTATCTTTCCAAGGACAGAAATGTGATAAGATCAAGGTTAGCGAACAATGCCTGGATGGGGTTTTTGACTTTTACACCCCAACCTGGCAAATCTGTCAAAATACATAATCTTTAAATGCTTCGCTAAAACTGGACGAACGCCAGCTGTCTCGTCTGAGTCCAAAGATCTTACCTGAGCTGAGGGATCTTGTCCAGAGTAACTGGATCTGAACCCAAAACCTCGTCCAGCTCCTGGTACAGTTTGTCCTGAACTTCCTCAGAGGTGGACAGGAAGTGAAGCGCCCAGATACACACTGTGAAAACACATTTCACGTTTTATAAACCAGAGAAAAGCAGCTTTGGTTTACTTTTTCTCAGACGCTGTCGCTGATTGTTTAACTTTAAATATTTCAGTGTTTTAAAGAGCGACTTCAGGGTCACCACAGTCCCAAACTAGCATAAACAAACCCAGACGTCACCGTGGGCTCGAAGAGATTTAATTTAGTAATCAGTCAACAAACAAGAGATCTGATCTGGAGCTGTTTCCACTTACAGTTGGCAGTGATGACGCATCCGGCCAGAGTGAAGACCATACAGTCCTCCATGATCTGAAACCAACAAACCAACTTCACATCAGACCTTTATCAGAACTTTATGGCTCGTCTGGGTTTGGTGCCTCCATCAGTATTCACCTGTCGTTCTGTGAGGCTGGACTGCAGCAGAGTGTCCACAAACATCGTCTGCTTCCTCTGGGCTTTCCTCTCCTTCGCCACTGACAGCAGCATGGACTCCATTTCTGACAGAGCTGAACGCCCGCGAGGAGAAACATTAAAAAAAAGACATGGTCATTTGACTTTTTGGCACGAACACAAAGCTGCCTGACACTCAAACTGAGGTAACACGCTGAAAAGACTTCTAGCTCTTCAGACAGCATTTAAAAGAAAGTCCCTGTGTGTCTGTCCTTGGCAGATGAATAAAAAAAAAAAGTCTCTTTAACAGTGGCTGTTAACTGATTAAGGTGAAAGCACAGAAAATTCAGCCTTTATCGTCTCTCAGGCTCCATTTCTAGCTTTCACAAACAAATCACGGCGAGCCTCTGCAAACATTTCCTCCTGTTTAACCACATCCGAGCAGCCGAACGCTGCTCCCAAATGTCAACACACAGCAGGTGTGAAGGGGCTTAATGGAAACAAATGAAAATCAGGGCAAAAAATAGACTCACTAGACTCAAAAAGGATGAAAGGAGGTAGTAATTTCTCAAAATAGATGAGGTCAGCTCAGGTAAAGCTTCAACACTCACCCTTCTCATAATGTCCCTTCCTGCTGGAGCTCTTCTCCAGGGAGCCGTCCAAGTAGCCTTTCCCGATTTCTGACCAGATCTGGTGGAGTCAGAAGAAGAGGAAAACAAAATCAACTGGCACATTTTAACAGATCTCTGACAGGCAAAAGTTCCTGGTTTTGGGGCATTTCTAAACCACTATTCGGCGAGAACATCACACTCGATTTGACCTCATACCACCGGGACTTGAGACGGTTCAAAACCAGCATTATTTCTACTAGATCAGTGAGCGCTGAGATCAGGGTTTCTGGGTCAAACTGGGTTCTTACAGTTGTAATTCACTTTGGACAGAAGCCAGGCTGCTAGCGGTAGCCCTGTGCTAACATGACAAAGAGACGCTAGTCGAGGGGAAAGATTAAAAGTTGTTTCTGCTTTCAGGTAAGACAAAAAGTGAGAAGGGATGTGTGTGTAAAAGTCATTGAGGTTTATGTCAGAGGTTAAATCTTTTCTTCAAACTCACCGCGTCGTGGTTTTTGCGGAAGGAAATGACATCAGCGTCGTCTCTGAATCTCTCTCCCAGAGCCAGCTGGGTGACCGACTTCATGGCCAGACCCAGCAGGTGGGCGCAGAGAGGGGTGTGCTGAGCGTCCGGGAACGACTTCCACTTTCCCACCAGCTCGTCCACCAGCTTTAAGAAGACAGGGACATTATACGTACGTCTACATGTCAGTGCAGTCGTCAACATGTGTTTAATCAGCGATGCAAACCTTGAGCACAAGAGGGAAGTTGTTCTTCAGCGTGTTGTTGATGGCACTCTCGTACACCTTTTTCCTGATCACGGTCTCGTTGGCCCCGCCTCCCATTCCTGACTGGTAACCTAGCAACGACTTCAGCATCGTCTCAAAGGAGTCAGCTGAGAGGAGAAACAAAAAGAGGGAAGCTTTGTCGTTAGCTTCTGCAAGGTCTTCATTCAGTCGGGCAATCATCCAAACAGTGTGGTAGATGTTGGTGCACGTACTGCTGTGGTTTGGGTTGATGTGCTGCTGTAGCTGCTGCACAGAACCAAGGCTGACCACCGGCCGGCCGCCGAACCAGAACGACGCCACAGACCCAAACTCCTGATGCAGACTGACCAGGAACTCGTGCAGGCTGCCTTTGTTCACGATGTCCTGCAGGTTCCCATCCCTGAGAGAGACGAAAGACACGATGTCAGTCTAATGTGAATATTTATTGCACTTTTACCTGCTTGTATATGACCTTCACAGCATCCTGTTAGTAAACTATAGTGTAAAAGCAGCTGTGAAAACAGATTTAAGATGACAACTTACTTCTCATCTGTAGGATTGAGACCTGGGATGCCAGAGGCCCTCCTGGATGACTGAAAACATGATTAGCAATTGAATTTCTTGGTAAATGTCAATAAAATACTTCATTATTTAGACTTTTTTTTACAATATAGATATCTGTACTGTCTACTCTGACTTTCAAACCCATCTTCTTCCTCCCTTAACAAGTGTAAATGTGGTTATAGCAGTCCAATTTAGAGATAAAGCCAAAAGGTTAGTGTTCCATTCAGTAGTACGTAATCTCATTGAAAAATAAGGCAATTTACTGCTTCCTCACTTCCAAACAAACGCACACATTCATTCACGCCATGTCAGGTAATCAGATTAACATTTAATACCTTCTGGCAAATTCGGCGAAAAAATTATGGACTTAACAGCCTCCATATTTCAGTTAATTAACTTTAAAGGCTAGTCGGTTAACGGTTAATGGCGCTTGTTACCGCCCACCGAGAACTCTTAAAGTTGACTTTTATTCAACCAGGTTCCTGATTGGTGTATTGGATGTGCGCCGAAACGACAAGAAGATTGTAACAATTCATTTAACATCTTAAATTACGTTTTACGACACGTTGTTGCGGGTAACTGAGCGAGGCAACCTTAAATGACTGTCTACAATGGATAACGGATGTGCTAAGTAGCTAGCTAACTTGGCTAACTTCAAACTTGCAGACTTACCGGATACAGATAGAGAACAGCGCCCACCAAGATGATGACAAACGTCACAGCAAAGATGGCAAAGTCCAGCATGACTTCTCGCTTCTAGCAGCACTCGTTGTTTTAACTTTTACTCATGAATATGTTGGAGATTTCCACCCAAACTGGTCCCAGTCTGCGTTACCACGTCAACAGAAACTGCACGGGCAGGATCGCTGCTCTGCGATCGACTGCGCAGTCTGATTGGCTGGCAGAGCAAAGTAATCGATCCCAGAATGAATCGATGGATACTACCTTTAATTAACAGCATCTCACCAGAGTAATCGCTAACTGCTGCTTGCCTGCAGCTGCTGTTAGCTAGTTAGCTCAGTTAGCAGTGCAGTTAGCGGCCTTTATTTCATGAGGGTGAACATTTTCACTGCCGATACGACATATTTGGGCGTAATAAAGAGGCGTCGTCGGATTAGTTGAATAAAACTCTGTATTTAAAAAGAGACGAACACGTTTACATTTCAAAAAATTACAAAAATAAAACGACAACACATTCAGAGTTTACTGCCAAAATACAAAATATGTGCAAAATAACAACAAAGCCGCAGCGTGCGTCTTCTCAGGCCGTCATTTCTGATTTGTCCTCTGCTTTGGGAGGCTCAATCTCCATGGCCAGCAGGTAACCTGAGGGAGAGGGACGAGATAATAAATATTTAAAGGTGGATCTTCCTTTAAAAATTAATATTAAAGCTGTTCTCTCTCTCTCTCTCTCTCACATTCAGTGTAGTCTGTCTCAGGTCGGGTGGCGATGAAGATCCAGGCCAGCCCCACCAGCAGAGCCACCACCAGGTTGATGGTCACCCACGGGTGGAGGATCTGGTGCTCCAACCCTGGTGGCCTGGAGAAGAGAGAGGTGTCAGAACCAGGCTTCACGGTAACATAGAAACATAAATGAGTCCAGCGAGCTCACCATAACGTCGTGTTGGCGGCCGGGTACAGGTTGATTCGATCGCTGGTCATCTGCTGGCTCAGAGAGAGGACCAACGCTGAGAAATACACTGGATGAGCCCAAAATAAACAAAGAGTGTTAACTGAAACCGAACACACACAATCTGATAAAGAAGAAAAGATTGTTCAGCCTTTAAAAAGCCTGTGTTGACTCACAGAACGAGGCGAGAGCGACCGGGTCCAGTGTGATGAACTCCCGCAGAGCCACGGAGCCTTTAGCCAGGTTCACTCTGACAACACAAGAGTGAACGTTTTAAAAAAAACAACCAGACAATGTTTCACATTTTTGTTTGAAAAATGGCTGAAAAGGTTTCCAGCTTTACCTGTCGAACGCAGCCACGGTGCTGATGGCCAGCAGCATGTAGAGCAGCGACTGCGAGGGGTAAGCCAGGCTGTGGTACTGCTCCAGCAGGTTGGACAGAGCGGTGAGGTGCTGCCCGGCTAACATGTACACCACCACCACGTTCCACACGGCGTAGCCCGCCAGGAAGCCGTGACAGTACAGTCCAAACACCCTGCAACAGATCACAGAGGAGAACAGAGAGATTTAGAGAGGGAGGAGCACACACTCGTAGATGTTTTACTTTGCAGGAGACGGTTTTTCTTTACCGAAAGCCTTCGTGCACTCTGACAGAAACGTCTCTGGTGGTCCAGATCGTCTGGATGTGCTGGAAGTCGGCCATGTTGTCCGTCTGGTCGCTGGTCTTCCTCCAGTCGGAGCGATCGGCAGCCTGGAAACGCTCTGCACGACAACACGAACACATTTAGAGAAGTTCCCGTCACAACTCAAACAGACTGGACTTCCTCTGGTGTTACTCACTGTTCCTCTCCACGAACACCTTCCCCACCGGCTGACTCTGACCCTGAGGGGCCGAGAACAGGGAATGATGGGGGATCGGAGGAGGGGAGTCAGTGATGATGTCATCCTCTTCTACGTCCAGCTCGTCAGGAAGTTGTGATTCAACGACTTTGGACTTCCTGGAATGACAAGAATAAAGAATACAGGTTAAACTTATATATATATAAAGTTAATATAACAACAAACAATGTTTACATTCTTACTTTTTCTTTTTGGGTTTTTTCACCACTTCCTCTCCATCGGTGGTCTGATCAGCTGCGTCTCCGTTCACCATGTCGGCTTGGTCGTCTTCAAGATCTGAAACCATGAATTCACATTCAAAACATCTTTACACCGAGAAAATAATGCAGAAAAGCAGCATTCATTGGGAAGCTTATGTCTTCCGTGTTTACCTATCGTGGCACTCTTCTTCTTCTTCTTCCTCCTCTGCGGCGGTGCGTCCGACGTGGTTTCAAAGGAAAGATGCTCTCCGACCTCAGATTCCCTCCGGCTGCCCAAACCGCCCATCTCCATCCCCTGATCTGAACAGGAAACAGCACAAACTTTATATGTTACACATTAAAATGTCATTCTTTTGCTTTTATTTTGATAATGGAAACAACAAATGTAGGAAACTCTTCTCACAGTCGGCTTTTAACTGAGAAGTGATTCACACCTATATAATCCCTGAACTGTCCCTTTAAATCCAGGTAAATAAAAGGCGTAAAGTTTTACGTACCGTCCATATCGTCGACTCCAGTCTCCTTCCTCACCCTCTTCTTCTTCTTGAGTTTTGCAGCCGGTGCCTCTCCTGTACAAGATGATGAATAAAGGAAAGATACGTCAAATCGAGAACTTTGATAACAAACCAAATGTGCAAAATTTCAATATTTTAAATCGTGACTCACCAGATGTGTCTTGACTTCATGTTTCAATGCGTCCAACAAAAGAAAAGAACAAAGTTCATTCAGACTGTTCAGCGTTAATACTGCAGATAAAGACACGTATGTAAAGTGACATGTTTTCCTACCTCGGCATCGTGGGAAGTGATCGCTGTCCTCGCTAAAGAGACAAAAAACGAAAAATGTCAGTTTTCTTCTTTGTGTGTTTAAATTTTCCACAACCAAACCTTTTGCATCCATAACTCACAAACCAAATTCATCTTATTTTAGGGTTTGAGGTTTCTTCGACATGTTTAAAGCCTCACAATTCAATTTAACATTTGTTTTATGGCATGAAAAATCTTAAGAGTTAATTAGTAACCAAAAGCATGAACTGATATTTAAAATCACATTTTTGTGGCACATCCCACCAGTTTATTACAAATGATTGCTGATATTATCATTAACTATGACCTTGACTTGGATAGGCAACAGATAAATGATTAGATGGATGTGTTAGATAATTAAAAACTAACTAATTAAAAGGTCCGAGAGTGGAAGGATTACGATGTTGGAGGATTTTTAAGCCATTATTTTGCTCAAACATTTGTTTTTATAACTAATAACACCTTACTTGACCTGTAGATATCCTGTTTAATGACTATTTTTCCTTCTCGTACGTGCGAAAACAGACCAGAAGTTGACAACCACAACAACTGCAACAAATCTGACACTTAACAGGCAGTAAAATTGGATTAAGAAGGTGTTCGGTTCCATCAAACGTGGCGTAAACACATTAACAGATTAGCTCTCCTCATAAACTACTTTCTTTCAAAGTTTTAGTCGAACAGTAACGTACAGTCTGATTAAAATAAGCTTACCAGGGTCTTTCTGGTCATTCCCCTCAAGAATCAGAGAAGAGTGGAGTGAAGCTACACGTAACATCTTGGCTGACTCGGTTAAATCCTCGGCTAAATCTGTGTTCATACATCCGCCACGACGGGGATTATTCAGGGCAGAGGTCAGACGACTCGAACCTTTTCAGACTCTTGTGTGTGGGAGGGCGAAACGTCCAGGAAGACAGGAGCGTCTCTGAGAGCTGCTTTAATCTTTCTGATGCTGGATACACAACAACACTGAACGCTGAGTTTACCGTCCCTGAACACACTCGGACAACTTCTGAGGATCCTTTTTAATGCTTTAAAGGCTTTGTTAGGTTGTTAGGTGACAAGCAGGATAAATTAAAGTTGTTAACAATGAATCCTCAAGTGAGAAGCAGAAGTTTGACATTTCTGCTTTTAATCGGAGTAATAATCACTCACAGGGACATTTTCACATGTCTCTGATTATACTTACTTACATACTTTTACTTAAATAACAATTCCAGCTGTTTCCACTTGTAACTTTAGTGTGGTATTAGTGCTTTTATTTTGAAAGGGTCAGAATACTTCCTCCAAATCTGACCAAATATTTGAGCTTTCTGCTTTTCTGCTTTTTATCATCATAAGTTAAATTACCTAAATTAAGACGAAGGTAACTTGCAGGACAATGCAGTGTTAAACATAACAATAATAAATATCTTATACGACGTCACATAGTGCTCTCATAACTGTAAAGAAACGAGGTAAAACTAATAATAAACATAAGAGTTACCTGACTAGCCTGCGGGAGAGGGGGCAGCTCCCTGGGTCGCATTTTCTGTAATGGAAAAAGAGATTATTAGCATTATTTACAAGTAAAGTTAGCATGAAGCTAGCTGCCTATTTTAAAGATGCAACGTTAACGTACGTTATCATGGAGCAGCCTGAAGCTACACAACAGTTAGCCAACCTTATTATACACGACAGAAAGTTAGTTTACACCAAAAATAATGCAGTTAAAGTGTCAAAATAATATTTATCGATATAAAGCTAACGTTACTATCCAAGCTGCCCCACTAATGCCAGCTAGGTGTAACCGTTATTTAGGTAAATAATTACCTTTGAGCCTCCCGTATCCATTTAATGAAATTAATCCGAAAGCTGCGCCTTTAAATATTCATCTGGTTAAATCATCTTTATATTAAAAGTGTATTTTAACGACTAAAACCGTTAAAAAGTGAGAAAACTGCCACTTTGTTTATTTTCCGTTTCGTACGCGGCAACTTTGAATCCGGATGTTTTTACGGGTAGCACACGACACTTCCTGTACCTTCAAAATAAAAGCTCATATACAAAGCCAGTAGAGGCAAGTCAAGTTAAGGGGTTTATTAATGTCACAAACATGCACAAATATTAAAATTTCATTGCTTTGTTTCACATTATCACATTGTTTCAGTCAAATAAGGACACAAAGACTTTGGGTTTTTTTTCAAACAGTGTTTTATAATGTTTAAAACATAAGAACCATAACAAAAACATTAAACTACAGACTCAGGGACACAGTTCCCCCCCCCCCCCAACTAATGTCTTCTAAAAAAAACCCTGACTTTCTAAAATGTAAACATCAATTGGAAGCAGATCAGATTCTTTATTGCAGGTTTGTGTATAACAGTGGGAAGCAGGGCATGAAATTAAAAATGAGTTTTTTCTCAACAATTTTGCAACATTTAGCAGGGAACTGTTTTGTCTATGAGCAATCTGCGGTTTGTCGTTTTGTTGAGAAAAAGGAGCACTTAACTGAGTTCAAAACCTCTGCTGACCCTCTAAACTAGTTTTGACATGAAACTCTGACACAGTTTCGGGGATTTCTTTGGGTTTGACTCCAGCTCCATCTTATCTTTGGGGATTTGAAGCGACTTACGGAGCAGATCAAGCACACAAGTAACAACAGGCTTAAAATATTAAGATGTATTTCATGCCCTACTCCCCTACAACATGCATAATTCGACTTAAAATTGATTTGACATGTGAGAAATGTGTAAAATGATTGCTGCCATGATAACAGGGTTCACATCTCTGTCCTCCTCCTCGTCTGTCCTCCCTCACGACTCGGCGGTGGGTCGTATCCAGCTGGCGGGGACCCACTGCGGCTCGTCCTGGGCCTTCGTCACCGCCGTCAGCAGCTGGATGCAGGAGTCCTGCAGCTCATCGTTGACGATCACGTGGTCGAAGAACTGCCAGTACTGAGACTCGATCTTACGGGCCGATTCTTCCATCTCCTGGAAGTCTTCATCCTTGTGGAGGAAACAAAAGTCAGATCACAGCATCAATCAAGCAGGGCTGCAGGTACTTCACTACCAAAGTATTTATGTAGGTATATATATCAGGGTTCCCACACCTTCTTATACATCAAATTCAAGACTATTCAAGACAAGGACTTTCCAGGACCTGTGGACCAATAAAATGTGTCTGTGGGAGAGTTTACCTTGAAGGGTCGGTTGACATAGTAGTTGGTGGTGATGAACGCCTCCTGTCTGGTCTCCCTGAGGCGCTCCAGTGGTGGAGGCTTCACGTAGATGACGTAGGCTCTCAGTTCGTGGGTCCTCACTGCCTGAATGGCCTGAACAGAGGGATATTTTATCTAGCATTAAATAAAAGTGATTGACGTCATTTAAAGGACACATATTCTGCTCATTTTCAGGTTCATACTTTTATTTTGGGTGCCTACTACTAAATTTTTACATGCTTTTATGTTGAAAAACTCAGTTTTAGTGCCTGTCTCTTAAGGCCCCCAGTCTGCTCTGATTGGTCAGGTCTCCCAGGGCTGAGCAGGCAGCACACATTGTGTCGTGTTCCCTGAAATAACTTGTGTTTTGACCTTCAGGGCCACCGTATTTTATTGTCTCAAGCATTGCTGAACATCTCCTGTCGTTCTTACGTTTGGCTCGATGTCGATGACGCAGATTTTTCCGCTGTTCAAAACTTCCTTCACAGACTCGATGCTGGTGCCGTAGTTGTTCCCTTTGTTCTCCCCGTACTCCAAAAACCTGCAGGACAGAAAGTTTTTGTTACCAAACACGGATTAGTTGTAGTTGGACTACAAAAAGGAGAATAATGGAGCGTGTCCACTACATTCATTCATTATTCGTGGCTCACAGCAGAGACGGTTGTACCTGTTGTTGTACATCATGTTGTCGAAGATTTCTCGGCTGGTGAAGTAATACTCTCTGCCAGACTCCTCGTATCCTTTGGGTGATCTTGTCGTGTCTGCTCAAAGAAAAGGGGACATTTTACAAGATTGAAGAAAGAACTGGACTATTGTGTCATTTTAATGGGTTATAATAAACATTCTGATTCGGCACGTACGAGGCACGGCTCCCTGGAAGATGTTTGGGTTCATCTCGATCAAGCGCCTCCGGAGTTCATTCACACCGACACCAGGCGGACCTGAGAGATGAAGAAGATATATGAAGAGGATATCTAACATTTTTATCATAATCACAAAAAGAACTTCAGTTTCTGTTCTTGTAGAAAATATATACATTAATTTATACACTTTCAAAGACTCTTATCTATTTTAAAACACTTTTAAGGCCTTGATTTGTTTTCTCAATTCATGTTTGGTCCTTGGTATTTAGCTTGTAAATAGAAAATATACAAAATAAAATCTGATAATTCCCATAATGTATTGTACAACTTTGTCGTGTACAAACTACAAAGTCCCCTTTAATGAATCACATATTGATTGGAAACTGTTTATTTGATCATTTTATGGATTTATTCTTTAATTTTTTTCCCCCTAATTTGTCATGTTTGGTCCCCCGTATTTTGTTTGTAAGTAGAAAAATATCAAAAAGACAAAATGCAAAAAGAAAAATAAATACGTAAATTCAAGCACTTTCAATGACCCAAGTGGGAACTCTACTGTACCCAGGAGGGCGATGAGGCGGTGAGCGTCCTGCGGGTGGCGCTGGTAGCGCACCACCTCCTCATAGGGGCTGTTGAGGGCGCTGTGGCAGCTGCTGGGGCAGCGGGTGTGGCAGGACGGCTGGGTGGTGCTGTGAGAGCGCCGCCGACACAGACGCATGCTGCGCCTGAAGCCCACTGAGAGAAAAGTATATTCAGTGACCAGGTCAGACTTTTTAATGTGCAGGTGAGAGTCATGATGTCTGAAGACTTACCCAAGTAGAGCCCCTCCATGTTGGTGCTGAAGTCATCCTCCTCTGTTAACATGAAGAGACACAGAGAGGCAGAGTGAGACAGATGGATTAAAGGACCAAAAGACATTTAGTCTTTTAAAGCATCTGAGGTGATTGATCATTTCTGCAAAAATCAGTTTCAGCTCCAAAATACAGCTGCTCGCAAAATGATTCGTCTTCGTCACTTTGATTTTTTTTACTCTAGACAACTTGTTTTTTCTTTTTCAGTCCTTGTCTTTTCATGGTTGCTTTATATATATAGGCACATATATCACAGCAGCAACCTCTAAATCATCCACAAGTCACTGCGATTCCCTTTAACAGCAGAAAAAGTGCAGAAACAGAGGTGGCAATACTGATCACATGTCAGGAAGCTTTTTATGATATTTAACAGAAGGACATACAAAGTTGGAGACGTGTGCAAAATCCAACATCACAATATTTTTGACTTTATATAAAAATGTGACAAAACTCCTACCAAAGCTCAACCACTACAGGATTAAATGGCAACACAAGAATGAGACAATAAGATTGGCTCAGCCCATGTCTTCAGTCTATTTGGTGGACAAAACCTGACTAAAGTTAATTAAATCTTATAGATAGAAATAGAAAAATATTTTCTTGTTGATAAACATAAAAATCCTAAGTTGAATGGAAAAGATAAAAAAAAAAAAAAAGTAAAGAATGGCTGAAACAGAAGACGAGATAATGCGACCTTTATTGTCATGTATGCATCAAGCTGAAAACAGTCTTATCTGTTTTTTTTGTTTTTTTACTGTTTATGAAAGTTTTTTTCTTTCAATTAAATCCCTAATTTGTCATGTTTGATCCTCCGTTCATGTAAAGATCTTGTACACATTCATCAGTTTTCTCTTCACAGGCGGATATATAGAAAAACATTTGTGTTTTTCTCACCTTCTCTGAGCTCCTCTGACATTTCCCCCGTCAGACAGCAGAAGAGATTTGAAAAGAAACAACAACAAATGCTTCAGATGAAGGACAAGAGACAGAGCGGCGCTTCACAAGTGAAAAATAAAGATGAAATCAACAAAGACTTACCTACCAGATTCAAATGCCTCCTCGTCTGACGGAAAAAGGAAAACAAGCAGGAAGAAATTACTCACAGAGCAGGAGAGACAAGATGAAGAAAGCAATACGTGACAGGTGAGCTTTACCTGCTTCAACACATTTATCATCGATGGCCATCATATCTTCCTCTGTGGGTGGAGAAAGGAAATAAAAAGTTAAATCTGTGACAGGACACATAAATCATCTCTCTGGTCTCTGGTTTTGCCGTAAACATGAAATCTCTCCTTACCTTCCTCTACAGTGCTCACTTCAGTAAGCGTGGGGTTAAAAAAACAATGGAAACTCAATTGTGAAACCATGTTGTCAATTCTGAAACTGTTCAGACTTTTATTATATAAAGTGAGAGAAACATGTGGGTGAACTTACAGGTCTGTATGCAGGCATGTGGCTGATAAGGCTGAGACCACCAGAACTCCCTCTGCTTCCTGTTACAACAGATGGACTCAGGTTAAAATGATGCTACATGCAAACAAACCACTTACACATCAGCTTTAAAGTCAAAATGTTGAACTAAGTAAGCTGCAGTGAATATCAATAAGACATAAAAATATCCCTGTAATAAAGAAAAACACATAAAAAACTGACAAAGTCATTAAACTCATTCTGACCTTTTCAGCAGGTTGGTGGAGGGGATGAGGCCGGCACAGGATGTGTTACTGGGCAGTTTCTTGGCCTGCCACCAGAGGGCGTCTGTCTGGTCCACGATCTCAAGGACGTCACCTTTTCTGAAGCTCATACCGGCGTCGGCGCAGGGGATGGTCGGGTCCTGATGAGGGCTGTAGTCTGCCATGGCCCGCACGTAGAGCTAACACCAGACAAGTTAGTTTATTAAGATGATATTTCATTTTTAAGATTGAAAAACAAGAGGTAATGAATGGAATGAGGCAGGTACAGATGATGATTAATTACCATCGTCTGGTTGTGGACCGGCCTTTCTGTGATGGGAATGACCTTGAACATGATGGTGCCTTGCGACTTTGCTTGCTGATTGGACACAAAATTGATTAATTAGAAATTGTTAATGGCTTCTAGACTTATTAAAACATCACATTTCAACCTGAATCTGGTTTTGAATTAAACAGCTCAACAACATAGCTTGTGACATTTATTGTTACCAGACAGGACACAATAAAGCGAGAATAATAATTAGACTGAATTCCCCTTTGTTCACTTTATTCATAGTATTTCAATCACTGGACAAATCAGGAATTTGAGCAGTTATTCAAAGATCTGAAACCAAGCTACAGAGAAGACAATTGGGCACTCAGGACCACAGCTATGGACGAGGGAAAAAGACATACAGTATATCATATGAATATAATTACATTTGTGCTCTCATTTCACAGTTAGCATCTTACCACAACTTGGATAACTTGCTCAGGTTCCATCCCATCCACAGAAAAACCATTCACCTCTATGATCCTGTCCCCTGCATGGAGCAGACCTAAACACACATACATGCAAATTAAAATCAGGCTATGAACTTCGATTCATTCTACAGCTAACTTTATTTCTCTCATGTGCATCCCAGCATGCGAAGCGTACCTGGCTACGGCATATGTTTACATTTAAGTTTGGCTTATTTTGCTCTAAACACAATCAAAGTGCAGATGTTCTAGCTTCTAGTTAATGATGATATAAAGCCAATTGAGAACAATAAAACATGTAGCGACAAAAGGCTCACCACTTCGATCCGCCAGCCCTCCATGAATCACCCGGGCAACAAAAATCTCCCCTGTGATCTCGTTCCTCTTTATAGTTGCTCCCTAGAACAGAAGAGTCATCTGTTGGTCAAAACAAATCACACAAATGGAAACAAATAAAGCTGAAGGGAATCTTTGGGAAGCCACGACAGGATGCAAAGACTTGGTGGTGAAATGGAAGGAGGAAGGATTATGCAAAATAACAATGACACAAATGAACGCTGGTGGTGTTCCTGAAATGAGGGCTCCAGAAGAAGGCGAGTTGAAGTGAAGTTGAAATGAAAGAATGAAATGGTCCACAATGATGGAAAAAAAGCGAAATGCGACAGAAAAATACAAAATAAATGTCAACTACCACTGTGCTTGATAGGACCCAAGAAGTCCACTCTTTGGACACTCTTCGGCATCTCTCATGTCGCCTTCTTCCTCCTCTTCTTCCGCTGGCTTGATCGATTTCCTTTCACTTTGTGGGAGGTTTCCTTCGGCTCGTTGAGCTTGCCATTGGTCAGAGGATGCTTGGAAGCTTGAAGCTCAGCCTGAACATGCTTATTCTGCGTCAAAGGGGTGTTCTTGGTTTTCAGGGTAGTTCGGGGTGACCCATGGCAAGATACAGACAGACAGCTGGTGCCCTGAGAGGTGGAGGGGGCATCCAGGGAGCTGTTGAAGGAGCTGGAGGAGGTGGAGGAAGGAAGTGAGGGGAAGGAACATCTGGATTGATGTGTCAGGGATGGACGTTCCTCTCTGCTTTTTGGAGATTTCTTGGGTGTGCCGTCTTGCTCATTGGTTGCAGGGTTTGGGAAGCTGATGTCAGTTCTGGTGGCGGCAAGGAGCATCTGAAGTCGGTCTACCACCTGTGTGAGGAGCACTAAGGCCTGGGAGTTGTCCTGCACCGTGTCCGACATGCGTTCAGTCGCGGCTGCCATCTTCTCCCCAAGGAGCTTGATGTCTTTGGTGCTGTTCTCCATGGAGCTGGCCGCCAGCTGCACCGTTGTCCTCAGCTCGTCCAGACTCTCTTGCTTGGCGAGCTCAACAGGCGGCACCGAAGGCAAGTTCACAACTCGGTGAGGGCGCAAGGGGCTCGGGGGAGCAGTGCGGATGCGAGGGCTTTGGCTTCGAAGCCTGGGAGGTACGCCTCTATGGAAGTAGTGGTCTATATTGGAGTAGTATGGGACAGTAAGACACGGGGGAGACGCAGTCCATCTCCGGGGTGTTGGAAGCGAGGATGTGGCTCCTGCGGACCCTCCTTCTTCTTCTTCATCTCCACTGTCTAGCTCTTCGACGATGTTGTCTCCAATCAAAAAAATAGACATTATTAATCCATGAAAAAGTAGCAGTGGTGAATGATGGAAGAAGAGGGCGCAATGACGAAATGATGACAGATCTTTTCTTACCAATCATAACAGAGTTGTAGACTGCAGGCGCAGAGCGGTTCAGACTTTGCTCCCACAGCAGGTTGGTGTAACAAACTCTACACTGGCTCACCGGCTTGCTACAGCAAATCTGACAGCTACTCATTTGCTTATAGCGAGGTGGAGGGTATGGCCGAGCTGCTTCAGCGTGACACAGCGGCTCAGTTGGCGGGTAGCTGCCTCTGCGAACGCTACACCAAGACGACTCATTGACACATGGGCTTGCAGGAGCAGGGCTCTCGACCCTGAATGCACCACCTTGGTGAAGCCTCTGATGGGTCAGACGCCTGAGGGTGTCCCAGTGACTGCGGATACCCCCTCTAGGGCTTTTTGCACATGGGGGGGAGGCACTGGGCAGCGGCAGCTTGACTCTCTGGTGGTCGTAAAGAGGGAAATGACAACTTCCAGTTGAAAAATCATCGTTTGAAAGATAGGAAACTTGCCAAGAAGCCTCATTAAGTGCTTTCTATGAAAAGAACTGAGCAATAAATGACTAAAAGACAAACCTATGACAAAAAAGAAGAGAGAGATTAATAATAAGGCAGTGAATGTTTCCAAACTGTTTTGTTTCTCTTAAAAAGTCCTTCTTTTCCAGTGGTGTCTGCTGTTATGAAACGATCTGTAGCATTAACAAACAATTATTCAAATGACAGATTATAAAATTCAAACATCTGGTCTCTGTTGGATGCAGTCAGCTGTTTGATTTATGTTTGGCAAGAAAAAAAAGCCGCCTACACATCAAAATACCCACGAGCATCTGCTTTCTCAGGACTGGAAAAGCATTTCTACTGTGGAGCAGTTTGTATAATAAAATGTATGCACGGTTTAATAGAAAATATTGAAAATATGAACAGTTTACGGTCATTAAAACTAAATATTTAACTTTTTCTAGATATATGAGCAGCTTAAAGGGTCAGTTCAGTTCAGAGTTACAAAGGAAGGAACCATTTCAAACTGCACTATATGGCCAAAAATATGCGGACAGCTCTTACCTGTGTAAGGGTCATATCAGCACTATTTTCTGTCACAGAAATGGTCTCAATATTGACCGTAAAGTCCTTGAATTAGAAGATTTTTGACAACCTCAAAAAGAAAAAAAAAACTCTAAACCAAACTTCATTTGCTTTTTTACAAATTTTTAACAAGTAATGAGGAGACTTCAGGTGTGAAGCTCACCAGAGGCTGTTTGTTCTTGACCAGACAGACGATCCTGGTGGCCTCCTCATCGTCCGGAAGGTCTTCCGGCATTGGTGGCAGCAGCGGCTCATAGTCCTTCTGGGCCACCGTATCATGAGCCGAGAGAAGAGCCTGAAAACGTGGAGATGAAATAGTGTTTTAAATCAAAAACTGGTGTGCAGCTGGTCAAGATAAAATTTTAATAATGCATAAAGCTTTCAGAAACCCCAAATTACAAGAAAAATGTGCAAATCTTTGATGATAATCATTTAAAATATTGTTATACAACAGTTAAAGGTTGTGAAAGTATTGTTTTACTACTTAAACCCACTAATTTTCATCGTCTTTGTGCATTTTTTTTCATCAAAAGTCAGTTTAAGTGAAAGTATCAATAATTCAGTCACTTTGGGTTCAAAGCACTTCCATCACTGCTATTTTTAGACTTTAACCTGAAAGATGCAGACGTGGTTTCTCACCTGCAGGTGTGGTTGTCTGAGCAGGCGGTACAGCTCTTTGGCCTCTTCAGAGCAGCCCTGCAGCGACCTGATGTCGATCAGCAGCTACGCAGACAAGAAAATCCAACATTTATAAAAAATAAAAGACTTTAACAAAATGAACGAGAGCAACAAAATATTATAAATAAAACAAACCTGAAGTGAAAGTCCTGAAGCGTAGTCCAGAGCTGGTGCTGGAGAATCTCTCAGGTACCTCTGAAGACACTCGAAAACCTGAAAACATTGTTGTACCATATTTTTGCTTCTTTTAGTTTAAAAAAGAAATTTTAAAATGAATAAAACCTGAACAACAAAAATAAATTTTTCATGAATATTGTTTTTAATGATTTAATATGTCACACTTATATATAAGACTTTAACAACATTTTTAATCCAGATCTCTATCTATGGTTTTCTAAGTGTTTTCTGACCTTGAGCAGCGACTGCAGCCAGGCGGCGTTCAGCAGACTGTGGAGGATCTCAGCTCCGTCGATGTCCTCGCTCACCGACCGTCTCACCTCCTCGATCACATCTGTCAGGATCTGACGCAGGCCTGCAGCACGTCAACACACCAGAGTGGAATTAGAGCGGAAACAGGAAGTGGTACCAGGACCAGCAGTACAAGTTACACTTCCCCCCCGACTGACCGTGTTCTCCGAGCTCACAGTGAGGGTTTAACACCTGAGCCTCCACCGCCTGCCTCATGGTCACGGGACCACCGACCTCTGACCTCAACCACCTGCTGTCTGCTGGTCTGGAACAAACCTGGAAAGTATAACACAACAAACAGTGTTTCAGTGTTCAGACTAGTGTTGACTTTGTACAAACACAAAACTCAGCTGATATTTTATATTCATAACAAACCTCAAATTTCAAATACAATGCACAGTTATCAAACACTTAAATTTAATGCTTTTTAAGACTTTAAGATTTTAACCAAATTTAAGACTCATTTTAGGATAAATCATCTTATTTTCATATAAGTGTAAAGGTAAGTAATATGAGGTCCTGTGCAGAGGTAGGATTAATGTAGCAATATGGTTATTATAGAGTGAGTTTGCAATGTATAAACATAAGTAACAATAAACTTAAAAAATGTCCAATACTCTCTGGTTCCAGCTTCTAAACTGTGAGGACCTGCTGTGTTCTCTGTCTTTCTCGATAAACTGAACATCTTTTGGTTTTTGACTTTTAATCAAACTAAATAAAACATTTAAAATAAGCAAAGTAACGGGTGATTTTTGACTTAATTTGTCTTTTTTTCATGTCTTTTCTGTAGCTTAGCACGACAGCTGCAACAACTAATCAATTAGTTGTCAACTATTACTATTTTGGTAATCGACTGATCAGTTTGAGTCATTTTCAAAGTATCAAAAGTCAGAATTATCTGATTCCAGCTTCTTAAAAGTGAATATTTTCTGGTTTCTTTCCTCCTCTGTGACAGTAAACTGAATATCTTTGCTTTGAGGACAAAAACGAGACATACAAGGACATTTTCAAGACCGAACAACTGATCGATCAATCTGGAAAATGATCATTAGTCGCAGCCCTATTTCAGACAGAAGTGGTCCAGTTGCCCACTTCGCCTGGTCGGTAATCCAGCTGCGAGCGTGCAGCGGGATCAGGTAGGGAGGTGCAGCCACATCTCCATCAGTGTGGCGAGTGTGAAATGGGGTCAGGGGTTAATGGCACACTTCACGGCAGCTCGTAAGAACAGCAGCCGTGTTGTAAATACAGAGATGTGCAGGAACATAATCTCCCGCTGGTGAAGCAGAATCGAGAAAAATCTGTCATTTAAAGGAAATAAATCAACTATTTTATGTTATTAAAGCAACTTTAGGTGAAGAAGAACAATGTGACAAACCAAAAATAGACATAAACAAGTTAAAAACTAAGCTGAGGCAGGTTTAAAACATCAAAACCATGTTGGGAAAGCTTGTGAAGGATGACAGACGTGCACTAAGTAACTCCTCAAGAGGTCTCTGTAGTTAAAGAAGAGGATGATCTTTCTGACCTTCCTCCAAGTCACTTCCTCTTTAAAAAAAGCATCTTACCTCCCTGTCTGAATCCTCAGGGGTCCCACAAGCGTCTATCCTCGGGCTCCTGCAGGTTTCAGCACCAGTAAAGGTGCAGGAAAACGTATATACGACGGGAAAATACTCCCGGGAGACTGGACGCTGCACTACGCTTTCATCGAGCTGCAGAGAGAGAGAGAGAGGGCTGTAATCTCCCCCGATCCCACTTAATCCCGGGCAAGTGAGCCGCCTGCCTCTGGCCACCGGAAGCCGGTTCCTCCCTCACCGGCTGGCTGGTTTGCCTCGGAGCTGCCAAATCTTCTTAACTCTTTCAGCTTTCAGCAGCACGCAGGAGGAGCTGACTGACCGACGGACACAGGAGGAGAGAAATTAGGGCGACACCTCTGAAGACTTTAAAGATGATATTCTGTACTCACAGTTTATGATTTCACATCCAAGATAAAGTCAGATTTGGAGCTTCTAAACAATCTTTTAGTCCCAAAAAAAGTCAGGAATGGAGGTAATCTCCTGACCGGTAATCTAATTCCCAAGGAAATTCAACAAAATCTCCCCTCCCTCCATGTTGAAGTACTAAGACGCTCCGATTGTACCCAAAACACTGAGATTATCTCCGTGCCCTCAATAAAAACACGTCTTTGTCGGTTAATTCTCACTTAAGTCTCATCAAGTCTAATAAAAAAGTGCAACTCTGGGAGGATTTGTCAGTTTAACACCGACGCCTCTGACAATTAAAAGTGAAAATCCACTCACATGACTCCAAATCCTGTTATTTCTCACATTAAATTCACATTTTCTGACATAAATTCTCACCTGGCGGAGATTTGTTTATCTGATTTACATGTGTGAACACTTTAAGTGACAGAACTACTGCTGGTTATTAAATATGGTGGCTCAAAAACTGACAAAATGTAGGAAAAGGTTAAAAATATAAAAATGAGATCAATGAAGTTGCTAGTTAAACTCCTAAAATGTACAAATTAATCTTTACTCATGCTTGTTTTTAAAAACAGAGGCTCCAAACTGACAAAATATACTAAGAAAGATACATTTTAATGTCATTTTTGGCTTCAAATATACCAGATTTAGATGTTCACTCACTTTAGATGACATTACTTCTGCTGGTTGTTAAATACGGAGGCTCAAAACTAACAAAATGTAATAAAATGCTACTAGGCAAGTCAAATGTCAATGTAGCTGACTACATCAATGATGTTGGTAAATCAAAGCTTTATTGTTTGATACTTATGCTACTAGAAGTTGTGCCATCTAAAGTAGTTAAATGTGTGAATAAGGCAAACTCATGACACATATTTGAAACCCGAAGTGCCTTTTTATAAATGTGTCATTAAACTCTTTTGTTTAACTTCTTCTACAGTTTTTGTCTCAGAAAACTTTGCTTTATGTCAAGTGACAGCATCTTAATTTGTCTAAAAACACAAAGATATTCAGTTTATAATAAAACAAAACAAAGAGAAGCAACACATAAAATTGTCGACACCGATCAGTTCAACAACGTCCATCAAATGAGTTTATTGCCCTTCGTCATTATTTAAAGGTACAACACATTCGACATCATGTAAAAGACACACAGGTGGGAGTCAGCCTGCTGAAACACAAAACGTCAGTTCGTGTACACCAAACTCCATTCACAAAACAGTCAATTTTACACACAATGCAACAGTCTGACCTGTGAGGGGTGTCGAGGTACAGAAAGTTAACTAAACAGTGAAAACCAACATGAGCTTATGAACATCGCCTTCATTTTATATTTTTTTAACCATTACAACAAATGTCCCGTCCTGTCTCGGTCGTGTCGTCGACTGAAAATATGACTTCGTTTTAAGGTGCAGCAGCGACCGAATCATCCTTCAGATTGTCTTTAGACGAGCGTCAGTGACAAAATCATAAAAGCTTATATGTTTTTGCTTTAAAGAAAACAGTCCGGTTGACTAAATACTGCGTCCGAAGGCTTCTGGGTAAGAACTCGTCAGTATTGCTTCACTTCTTTTAAGCGTCGGGGCACAAACGGTCTCGGCCCGTTAACCAGTGATGGAAGAAAAATCGCTTTAATGTCACAAAAATATGAGAAAAATGGGGATAAAATGAAGAATTATTACTCTGTGTGACCTCGAGTTATTCTGAAAAATGTCCAATCAAAATTTTATATAATCTAGCACCTTTAAATCTTCGATCTAAACTCGAAACCGTTTCACATTTCCTGTTGCCTGCAGCAGCTTCACCTAAATTTACCCCCCCATCCAAACAGCGACCTCTGATCCGCCGGCTTTTTCTCTTTTGTTAAACCATCTGAGAAAACAAAAGCCGTGATATCTAAAAAAAAAAAAAAAAAAAAGAAGTGCTCATCCATCCTCTGAATCCCCTCTTAAGCCCTTTTATAAACGGCCGTGTGTGACGCAAATCTGAAATAAGCAACAATGTCTGACAGTTTGTGCTGTGAACGGTTTAAAAAAAGACCAGTTAGCTTCAACAGATGGTGAAGAGAGTCGGCTCTGAACGTCACGTCTGGAGTAAAAAACAGTCGTCTGCACAGATCTGCAGCAGGAAGCGTTTACCTTCAGACTGACGGTTAGTTTAAAGAGTCTCTCCTCGCCTGTGATGAACTCTGAAACAACATGATTAATACAAACTCTCTCTCTCTTTGCAGTGGATGTCAGCGGGATTAAAGGCGGCTTCAAACAAACATGAGCACATTATGAAGGAAACATGTTGTCCAGGCGTATCTGAAGCTTCTAACCCCAGACCTTTTCTAATTTTCAAGACCCCTGTAGACATCCTGTCAGTATATGTATTTATTACACTTATAGACAGAAACACACAAAAGGCTCTCAAACTCCTCTTCTCACAGGACGTGCTTGATGTTACTGCAAAGCTTTAAAAACGGCAAATTTCCCAACCAGGTTTTGCATTAGAGCGCCGTGATTTATCTTTTGTTTCAGTCTGTGTTGAAGCTGAGAAACTGAAGTAACTTCAGGAGTCTGAGAGTGCATCTGTTTTTAGCATCTTTGTTGTTCTGTGTTCGACTCTTCAACGCCGCTCCTTAAAATGGAAAGTTGGAGTAGCTGGTCGGCTGCCAAAGATGGTGTAAAGGTCAGTTAACTTAGCCGCTCAGTAATTAGGCTTACAACTGGTGTAAGAGGAGACTATTAGCATCATTTAGAGCTACAACCAAGTCAGTTTGCATTTACTTGAAGTGTGCTGCACACGAGTGGTTTTGTATGAACTCGGGATGCACCGACTGTGAAATTTGAGGCCGAGATCCGTGTTTGTTGTTGTTTTTTCCCCCTTTTGTGCCAGCTAAAGAAAAACATTATCAAATTTAGGAAAAAACCTTCAATTAAACGTTCTTTAACATGAAGTCGAGTCCATTTTTTGATAAGAAACACTTAAGAACGACTCAATGATGAGATTTTGTCATTATTTAAACAGCTGTGCAAACTGAGCCAGTAGCTCGTGAGCGTGTCGGCAAACTTGATGTGAAACAACAAATAAATTCAATTCGATTTGAGTTCAAATTCGATTATTGAATTCAGAAGCAGCACTGGCAACACCGCCGTCTCTTTGAAGGCTGCAAGTCTAACTAGAGCACAGCTGGAAAGAAGTTTGAATCCACCAGTGAATGTCATCTTATTATAAATAACAGTCAGCACGGTGATGAATCGGTGCATCCCTCGTGAAAATACGGCATCAAGCCTCGCTGGTTTCTATGGAAAAAGTCATTTAAGGTCAGAAAGTTTGCCAAACCAGCCAGTCAGTCTTCGTCTTTGAGGTCTTTTCTCTTGTAAAACCGGAAAATACTGCATGAAAACACTTCTGATGAAGCATAAATCTCACCTATGTGTCTTTTGACAAACGGGGTCGAGGGTAAAGACGGCGTCTCAGGTGATAAATAAAAAGTCTGTCAGTTTCATAAAGCGACGTCTTTTTGTCACGTCAGTTTTCTTCACGTCACGAGAAGCGGAAACGATCCGAAACACACGTGAAGGCTTAAAAAAGGAAAGTGTGGATCGTCTCGTTTCAGCTGAGGAGTCCGTTTTTCATGCTGGAAAACTGGAAGAAAAATGAGGTTCTGGTCTGCAGAGAAACCAGAAACCAGAGAATAAAACACTCTCGTTGGCACTAAAGAAAAGAAAAAGACTTCGGTCAGAAAGTCTTCCTGTAGTTTCACACTGGACGGTATGAAGTGGCTCATCTCTGGCAGTAAAACACGACAACATTCACATGTTCATGATCCATCGATACGAGGCCGGTACGGCTCGCTAACAGGGCCCGGTGTGTGTGTGTGTGTGTGTGTGTGTGTGTGTGTGTGTGTGTGTGTGTCGGGGAGGGGGAGGTGATCCCGTCTCCATAGCAGCAGCAGATGGAGCTGTGGGCAACCTGTTCAGATGATCCCCCGCCTCCCATTGGCCGCTGTCACCCTGACGCCTCGTTGATCCCGGCCCCCCCTCATTGGCTGCGATGAGGAGGCGGGGCGGCAGCATGCAGATCACCGAGGAAGTCGAGGCCGCGCTCGTCTTAAGTGATCTTCTCGTGCTGGATCTGGTAGTAACAAGCCTGGAGGAGGAGGAGACGCAGATACAAGTCATGTTTAATCACGTTTAAGAGTCAAAAATGTAGCTTTTCCTGCTTTTTTCACACTTTATAAGTCCTGAAAATTTAAATATCGACTCTCCAGAATCCTTCAAAGCTCCATAACAATCCTCACTGCACTCAAGAAGATAATTATGATGACTGTAAGTACTTTAGTTACATATAAATTCAATATAAAGAGTCACTTTTAAAGCAAACGTAACGTTGGAGACATCATTTTGTAATAAATGAGAGGAAACAGGTGAAGAGACGTGTTTGTTCACCTGTGTTTCTCAGTGAGAATGTAAAATGTGCATGTTGTCGTGTGTGTGTTACCTTCAGCGTGGTGAACATGATGCCGTGCTCTCCGTGCTGAACGCAGGGGTCCATCAGGTCTTCGATCAGGCTGACCTCTGACCCCAAGTTCCTGATTCTGAGAACAGAAAAAAGAAAACGCTCTCATCACCATCATCATCATCATCATAACGTGTGTGTAGATGTGTGTGTATGAGTGTGTGTTGGTGCTGACCGTGCACGCAGCACCACGTAGAGGAAGACGGGGAACAGGTCGTCCATGGACCACAGGAAGTCCTGCTTCAGCAGAGACTGGACCTCCTGAGTGATCTCCTCGAAGGTGAGCTGGATCACCTGCAGCTTGTCCGACGGGGTGAACGTCGTGCTGCGAGACACGAACGAGGAAACTGGAAGTTAAGATTCTGACTCTTTCTGTGTGCGTGCTTCTTTCTTAGTTTATGTAAAATGTTGGTGCTGCACCTGATCTGTTGAAGTGTTTCCACTGCAGAGGCGAAGCAGGTGTCCTTGGTGCTGGAGAGGACCGGCTTCTCCCCCGGTGCAGGCACGGAGTCGGGAATGGAAACGGGCCAAAACTTCCTGAAGGGGAACAAAATAAAATGTTTGATTGTAAAACATCAAATTAAGCAAGACTCTGTTGGTTTTTGCGTTGTGACGTACTGCTGAACGCCCAGGAAGGCGAGCAGGGCAAGGTCGGGCTGCTTGTTGAGGCGGAGGACGCACTCCCAGTAGACGTCGTCCTCTCGCTCCTTGTCCAGAGCGTAGAGCGTGAAGAGCGGCGGGTAGAGACGAGGCAGCAGGACGGGGAGCAGCAGAGCCGAGCTGCTCACCACACGGCTGAGGAAGACACAGGAGAAGGTCACGAGGAGAACGAGGACAACCAAAGATTCAAGGGGACACTGTCGGTCTTTACCAAGGTTTTGGTGACTCCAGCGGGGCATCGGCTGAGCCCGGCTCCTTCTTATCCTGGGGGTTGGTGGTCGGCTCTGGGATTAGGCCGCCCTCTTCTGGCAGGTCGGGGAACAGAAACCTGCACACACACACAAATACTGATGAGCATCTAAATCCAATTAGCAGATTCATTAAAAATGAAGCTGTGGGCGGATGGTTACCTGACGATCTGGAAGATGCGGTTAAGGTAAGACTTGATCTCTTTGACGGCCTGAGGCAGCAGCCGACGATTCGCTCCGACGCCCACGTAGGTCATCCGGTAGACCGCGACCAGGGTCTCCACCAGCCGGCCGAGGGGGTGGAGAGGGGTGTCGCACGCCTGGAGGAAGAAGAGAGGGATATTTTTGTTACCACAGATAAGAGTTGTTCAAATAAACCAGGACAGAAATCTTCTGGACTAAGACTTTGAGCTTGACATCAGTGAACCACTCCTGAGTGGTTGGTGGGTTTACCTTGATGAGGTAGAGGCGGATGGTGTTATATCTCTCCATGTGGATCGGTCCGACATGCTGCGGGATGACCTCCAGACTCTCCAGGGTTTTGCTGTGACTTCGAGACAACATCTCCGGACTGGACCACAGAACACAAACAACAGAAATGAAAAATAACAAGTTAAAACTCTGAGATCGGACTTAAAAGTTAAAAGCTGTAATTTGCTGCTTCCAGGAGGAATCCACAGATCGTCACCTGTCCTCGATGTGTCGTCGGCTGGTGGTGAGGGCCACGGCGATGTTCTCCCAGGCCTTCCAGTTCTCTCCTCGGCCCGCCGCCTCGCAGCCCAGCTGAGTCCAACACTCGTCGAACACCGCCTGCCACTTATCCTCCGCACACACACACAGGCGGCCCAGCTTCCTGCCATGTAACACACACAAAACAAAGTAAGACAACATAAAAAGGTCCAGATGTTTCTGTCCTGTGTGTTTCAGCCTCTCTGAGCTTACACGGGCCGGGCTTTGTCCTTGTCGGAGTCGAACAGATGTGGTTTGAAGTAAGATCCCGCCACCTTGAGGCCAGAGCCCCATTCACCACTAAAGGAGCCCTCCAGGTAGTCGCCGTTCGCCATCGTTAGCACGCCCTGAAAGAGCCAATCAGGACATTGAACCACACACGATCACGTACATTTTACTGTTTACTGTTGTTAATTGTATTAGAAATAACTGCTTCACTGGAGCTTTATTTTTAAAGTAATAAAGAGCGGATTCAGCACAAACAAACGGCCTTAAAGTTTGTGTTCGTTCGTCACCTTTCCATTGAGCGTCCAGTCGTCAGAGAATTCGCCCTCGTACGTGGTGTCGTCCTCTGACAGGAGGATCCCAGAGCCCTAAAGAAACAGATGACAACACCTCATTTCTCCTGAGTTCACTCATTTGTTCTCCGACTTTTTTTTGCTTCGTTCACAGTCACAGTTTATGATCTGATGCACTTTTCTCAGAGGCTCACCATCATCTTATTGTCTTTGAAGGCTCCTTCGTAGTAAAGGCCAAACTGAGTGACGACGACCCCGGTGCCCTGCCGCAGGTGGTCCTGCCACATGCCCATGTACTTCTCCCCTCTGGACAGAAAACAGACAAAACAAACCATAAGCTCATCGTTCGCAGCATTTCTCGATTTTCTTTGTGCTGACAGAGATGGTGAGCGTACTTTGTGATGTCATCGAAGACGCCGTAGCCGGTCTTCTTGTCCTGCAGCCACTGGCCGATGAAGACGCTGGGGGAGGAGGTGTTGAGCTTGCCGCTGCGCAGCATGCCGTGACCGTGACGCATGCTGTCCTGGAAGGACCCGTCGTAGACTTCACCGCTGGCGTACCTGCAGACGAGAGGGAGGAGGGTCAGACCGACTGTCTCATCTCAAAACATGAACAATAAAGTTCCTAACTAACTTTTTCCCGTCACCTGTACGTTCCCAGGCCGTGCATCTTGCCGTCTTTCCAGTAACCTTGGTAGTGATCGTTCTTGTTGAGCGTCTTATTGGGAGCGACGTATTCACCAAAACTACACAAACACATAAAAACATGAGAACGAAGAAGAAACCGCAGACTCATGTAGTCGATGTGATGTTATTGTAAACACTCACCCGTCCTCCAGTCCGTTCTTGAACGTCCCTGTGTAAATTCTTCCATCGGGCCATTTTAACACTCCCCTGATAAACACAATCCCGATCATTATCAATAGATCAGATCAATATCAGTATTTTAAATACATACGATCAGAATGTGGACGGTTTGTGTGTCCGACCTGCCGTTTGGCTTCCCGTTGAGCCAGCGTCCGTCGTACGTCGCCTCTTTCATCCGTCCGTCTTTATAAAAAGTGTACGAGGCCGTTCTGGAGATCGGAGGCTCCAACTTCTGTGACGAGCCCGAGCTGATTGATGCCGTGTCCTGACCCGCTCCACTCAGCGCCTGATCCACCGCCTGGTTGATGGAGCGAAGCCACTTTGCCTAAATAAACCAAGACATGTGCACTTTAACGACGGATATCAAACAGAAATAGAAATGAAGTTTGAAGAAGTATTTAAATATCGACCTTCTCCATGGGAGAAGAGGCGAGCAGGGTGAACGTCTCCTCTGGTGTGATCACCTTTAACCCATATCTGCAAACAGAAACATACATGTTGTTTTACACCAGAAACAACTAGTGGTTCACAACACAGCAAAGAAAGCAGGAAGAAAGAAGGAAATACAAAAGAAAGTAAAAAGGAAGTAACGTAGGAAGAAACAAGAATATAAAAGGATGAAGAAGAAAATAAAGAGAAAAAAGGCAGTAAAGACGGAAGTCAGAAAGAAAATAAAGGAAAGTGAAGGAAGGAAAGTAGGAAAAGAAAGAAAAAAGAGCGTGAGGCGGATGTCAAAGCAACAAAACAAAAAGGGAAGTAGAAACGAGGTAAGAAGAAACGGAAGTGAAGGAAAGTAAGTAAAAAAGGAAGTAAAAAAGGAAGAACCTAAAGAAGAAAGGTAAAGAAGGAAATAAAGAAAAGTAAAATGTAGGAAGTAAAAAAGGGAGACGAAAAGAAAAGAAACTGAGGGAAGTAAAAATCAGTTAAGCAAAGAAGTTAAAAGCGATAAATGAAAAGTTTTGATGGAGAGTAGAGGTCGTAAAAAAGGCTGTACAAAGGAAGTAAGGAAAGAAATAAACAGTAATACATCACAAATAAACTATAGTGTAACGATAATAGACTCAGACAAGGAAACATTTTATTTAAAATAACAACAAAATGGATAATTACATTAAAAAGCTTTAAACTGTATGTATAATTATAGTTGTACTGGTATAATAGGAAGACAGCTGTGATCTAATAACGAATCTAATCTAATTACTGTAAATAATTCAAAAAAATGCTCGACTGTGATGAAACGACTCACATGCCAGTGTTCTCCTCTGGGACCGGTTCCACCCACAGCGTGGCCAAAGGGAACACATGATGGGTGGAGAACTGGAGGAGGAGCCAACATGGAGGATGGGAAAGAAAAAGAAATTAAGAAAAATTAGGAAATAGGAGAGAAGACAGAGGGACAAAGGGACAGAAGAGAAAGAGTTCAGCCACTGTGAATAAACACATAAGGTGTTTATGAGCGTTACACACAAACAGGAGGGAGATTACAGCCTCCTCTATGAGGAAGTCGCTGATAATCAACTACAAAAATGCTTATAAAGATAAAATCTCAACAATTCTACAAGCAGGAAACTGACAGGAGGAAGCATAAAGGAAGTGAGGAAGTAAACATGGACAGACCCCTCTCTGTCACACATGGAGTTGGCAAATGATTTAAATCTCTGCTCCGGTTACATTTCAGCCAATTTCCAAATCATTTAGGTCTATTTCCATGTTTGAAAACTAATAAAAAAGGAAGTAAAGATGGAAATAAGGAGGAAAAGAAAATAGAAGGAAGCGATGGACAGGAAGTTTAAAAAAAGAGAAAAGTAGCAAGTCAGTAAGAAGGAAGTAAAGCAAAAAAGGAAGTAGTTGAGGAAGTGAGGAAAGAAATTAAGCTAATAAAGGAAGTAAATAAGGAAGTTCAGAGACAAGATTTACTGCAGGTTAGTCATGCAAGACAACATGTTTCAAATGTTGGAGATCAACAGCTAGCAAACTGTACATGCTCTGAACCAACACTTTGTTTCTTGTTCATACAAAGAAGACAGACAGGAAGGAAGTAAGAAAACAGGAGATTCAGGAAGACGTCAGGTGACAAAAAGGAAGTGAAAAAGGAAGAAAGACCAAATCAAGAAGATAAAAGGAAGTAAAGAAAACAAAGTTAGGAAGATAATTACAGAAGGAGGTAAACAGGAAGTGATAAAAGAAAAGAAAAAGGAAGCATAGGAGGAAGTAGTTTTTCATCACACAGGCAGGAAGGAGAGACAAACAGGAGGAGAGGAAGGAAACTGCTTTGGAGACGTGAACCAGAAACTGTTGGTGAATTTAAAAAAGGACTGAATTTTCACACGTTGTGTCGAGAGTTCATTCTGTCATTTCCAATCCTACGTAAATTAAATGAAACCAACAGTTCAAAACCAAAGGCTTCAACAGGAGAGAAGATGTCGGAGGAAACTGATGTTTTCAGAGGGGATTTCTTAAGTTTTAGATTTCAAGCTGGATTCATCAAACAGGCATCAAAACCCAAAGAGCCTTGGTTATCTGGTTACAGTCGGTTCTTCTTCCATGCAGTCTCCCTCAGCAGGCAGAGGGTGAAGGTCGGGGTAGGGCTGGGCATCACCGGACAGATTCAAGAAGTATGTACCTACACTGACATCCTTCCACTACTGCTAGTGTTTTAGTGTTTCAGAGCAACTTTAATTCACTTCAGCTGAAGGCTTCAATAGCAAAATTTTAGAGTTTATTCTTTTCCTGAGCTGCAGCGAAGGAATACTTCAAGCAGAACAAACTACAATACCAGACATATAAAACCAGGACTAGAAAGAGCAAACTCACATGATGTGGCTACGTGAACTAATTCAGATTTGCACAGAATAAAGACCGACCATCACTTCTTAAAGCGTTGTCATGTTAGAAAGGGGAAAAATATCTTGGCCCTCAATTACAGTGATAAATAACTTTCTGAACACTCGTATCATCATTGATTATTAATTTTAAGTACTTTGATTTGTCCGTTATTTAGCTGATTTTCTGAAAACATATGTGGTAATAAAGGACAGTCTTAAGTGAAAAATATAGGCAGTACAGAAGGAAGTAAAGAACGACAGAAAGTAATTCAGGAGGAGCAAAGAAAGAAGTATAAAGACAATTAAGGAAAAGAAAGTAAAGAGAAAGTACAGTAAGAAAGGAAGGATGTGCAGGAAGAAGGAAGAAAGAAAAACAAACATGGAAGTAAAAAGGAAGTAAAGGATAAGTTAATAAGGCAAAGTAGAAATGTAAGTGAAAGAAGATGAAATAAAAAGGAAGTAAAGGTGGTTGTCGATTTAAATTTTAAAAAAAGGTCGGTAAAGAAAGGAAGACGGTAAGTAAGCAAGGAAGTAGAGAAGGAAGTCAGGAGGAAAAGTAAAGAAAGCATAAAAGAAAAGGGAGTAAAGAAAAACATAAGTAAAAAGGAGAAGTAAAGGAACTAAAGAAACAATCAAAACAACAAAGTAACTGGATTTTATCTCTGTTGCTGAGCTCCAGTTCAGACAGAATAAAGTCTGCTCTCTGCAGAGACAAAATGTTCTGGTTCTGGTTCCTGTTAAAGCCAAGCTCTCCTGTTCTATAGGAACATTGTGTTGAAGTGTGTTTGTTGTGATTTTAAAGTGAATCAGCTCAATCAGGACTGAATCCTGTGACACTGAGCCCTTCTCACACACACACACACACACACACTCTCACATACAGAACTAAAGGAGTGGGACGGGGAGAGTTCGGGTCGCTGTGCTGACATTTGCTTCTGGCTGCATACTTACAAGGTTTTTACAAGGCGCCACGCCCTGACAGCACGGAGGCAAGCACACACAAACGCTTGAAACACACCAAGTTACAGAGTCTGAAACATGGACGGCTTCATTAAAGTGAAAGAGTTGAAGCGTGTGATAAAGTGCGTGTGTGTGTGTGTGTGTGTGTGTGTGTGTGTGTGTGGGGCTGACCTGTGCGTGGACCAGAGCGTCGGTGAAGAGGATGAACCAGTTGACGGAGAACCTGCCGGCGTTCTGCAGGGTCAGAGCTTTGTTGCTGCTCTCGCAGATGAGCCGGCGGTGAGGCTTCCTCAGCGAGTCCTGGCCACACAATGACACCATTCATGTGACAATCCTGACACCATGTGACGCCTCGAGGTCTCAGATGTGGAGGACGAGCACGCGCTCGGCAAGCTTACCGTCATTTTGCCGGGGAAGCTCTTCCAGAAGTGGAAGGTGTAGTCGGCGTCTTTCCTCTTTCTCTTCAGCTGGAGGGACAACGCTTCGAACTTGGAGCAGCTGTCCTGCAGCTTCTGGTAGTCGTCGGAGCACTGACAACATAAATCACAATGAAATATGAGTTTTTATTATTAAATTGAGTCAGACCTAAACATTTAAGGCTTGTTAACTATTTTATTAATGATAAACATGATATGCCAGACGATTAAAATCTGCCTTAGAGACAAATAAAGCTGGAAAAATCCATGTTTTCAGTCATTAACAGTAAAAATAAAACATCCAGATATAAAAACAGTCACGTGCGAGTCGTTCCACCTACCACTTCGAAGCAGGTGGCCAGTTTGAGCAGCAGGCGTCCGTATTCGTGAAGGTGGCGAGTTGGGAGGTAGAAGAGCGCCATCAGGAGGTCGGACATGGCGGGGTTCTCCTCGCTGCACTCCGACAGCTTCTGAAGCAGCTCGGGACTCTTCCCAAAGAAATCTCTGTCAAGAAAATCATCATTAGTTATTAAAAAGTCAAAATAACAATTACTGATCCCTTGAAATGTGCTGGTGTGCTCACAGTGAGGGTTTGGTGAGAGTCTGGAAACCTCCCATCACCTGGAAGTTGCCCAACACGCTGCAGTACCTTGACGAAGAAACACACGTGTAAAGTTTAATTTATTGTTTTAACATAAATGTACAATAATCAAATTCTCGATGAGGAACACGTACTCGTGGTAAGCGTCGATGAAGACGCCGGTGTGGTCGAGGATGAGCAGGCTCTTCACGTCGCGGCCTCGGCGCAGGTTGGCGGTGAGGCTGGCGGCGTGCTGCCCGGTGAGATGACACAAGAGGCTGAACCGACCCACCAGAGTCTGCAGGAGCCCGAGGACCACCTGACCGAGCGCCGAGCTCAGAGACTCTGGAGAAGGACGCCACACAACGTGAGACAAACGACCAAAACATGGTCAAACATTTTAGCTTCTGCGTCAGTCTTACCCAGCTCCAGCAGGGGGCGTATTATCTGCGTCTTGACGTTACACAGCTTGCAGTAGTACTTCCTCTCAGCCGACGCCAGCTCGTGGAGGCTGGCGATGAAGCCCATCACGTTCCTGTCGGAGAGCGCCACGCACCGCTGGCCACCCGCGAACACGTTGCTGACGTAACGCAGCTGGAACACACAGGAAAACAGGAAATCAAACGGAAATACACACAAATATACACAAACATTTCACTGTGAACACACAACAAAGTCCTTACGTTCATACAGAAGGGCAGCAGCACCGGCTGCTGGGTGTAGCCTCCGCCCAGTCGCTGCTCCTCGTCCTCTCCTCCGTCCTGCTGCCCCGGCTCCTTGGCCTGGCTCTCCTCCGCCCCCTCCTTCACCTGCTGTCCGCTGTAGTAGATGATGGGCTGGATGCAGTCTCCGTCTGCCAGCAGGAGGGTGTGTTTCTCCCCGGCGCTCACGTCCCAGACCCGGATCCCCTCTGACATCTGCAGTGAAGGCGAACACAAGTCAGTGAGCTTCCTGAGGATATCTACTGTATGTGTTTGTGTTGGTACAGGACGGGGTTTCCTCACCTTAGCGAGGCGGGGGACGGTGCTGGGTGAGTCCATGTGACCAAGCTGGCCACAGCTGTTACTGCCCCACGAAAACACCTGGCAGAGAGAAACACACACAGGTGAAGAAGGTAAACGGAAAAATCAAGGATTCAACGCCTGTTTTTGTCCAAATATTCACATTTATAGAACAAATATTAAAAACAGCTGCACAAAAGCATAAAGTCTTCCTCCAAAGCGGCGCTGTGACTGACCTGAGACTGAGCGGTCAGAGCGAGGGAATGATGAGCGCCGGCCGCCACCCGCACCACCTCCTTATTGTTCAGACTCTTGATGCACAGCGGCTGCAATCTGCAGACGGACACGCCACACAATCACAATTCAAACGGCGAGCGACAACAAACAAATAAGACAACGGGATCATTTCATTTCAAACATTGAATGAAAGACTGAAGGTGAAGAGACGTCCTCTCACCTGGCCAGAGTGTCTCCATGTCCCAGCTGTCCGTGGTCACAGTTGCCCCAGCTCCACACCTCCGTCTGCAGGGTGGGAAACACCTCCTGGGCCTCGGGGACCGCGCCTCCCAGCGGGGTGAGGGCGATCGCACGCATCCTGGGACGACCGGCTTTCCTCAGCAGCCGCGGGGACACTGAGGACGAACAGGTGATAAACAGCGATCCTGATCTAAAGCACCTCGACATGAATGAATCTGAGGTTCAAAGTTCAGCCGAGGAAATCAATGTGTTATCAGAACAACAACAAACCGCACACAGACAGCAGCGACGCTTATCAGCTCACATCAGCCGGGTCGTGTCACACACATGCTGCCACACAGCAGACGAACAATGAGGGGAAACACAAACATGCACACACACGTCTTTAAAAGGCCTCCAGCCAGTTTCCAGGATTCGTCTCACTGAGTTTTACTTCTCAGCCTAGAAAACCATCATTACATCTGACCCACGAGATGATGAAACCCAGAGCAAATAATCTGCGAGGGAATAAAGATGTGATGATAGAACGGGGAAAGTCCATCCTTCTCTCTGTTTCTACACCTACTTATTCCTGTTCGGCTCGCACAGAAGCTCATTCTGCTCCACTGAATCTGCTAAATCCTTCCAACGTTTTCTACTCTCAAGGTCGAGTTGGAGGCTAAATATCAATCTGCATTCCTCAGTGCTTTTAATCACACAAAGGCGACCATTCAGAGGCTCGAACTGGACCTGAGAACGCACAAAGCACGACATGAAGCTGGACGAATGCATCAATTAAGGCTTTTTGTCAGAATAAAAGAAACCCTCCAATGTGAGAGATTAAAAAATGGCTGAAGAAAGCCTTAAAATTCACCTGAGAAGGACTCTGAAGGACTTTTGTTAACCTCCTGTGTCCAGCTACATGCAGGCGACGTACACAGTGGGACACAAACACAAGCCGTTGCCGTGCTCGTGAGCAGGACGAAGAAGCCGAAACAACATCAACCTGCGCATGCGTACTTACGCAGCAGAGCATAGGAGGAGGATAAGAGGTGAACAGCGTATCTACCCTGTGAGAGGAGTCCCGGCAGCGACAGCCGGCGCCGCAGACCCTCCGCCTCCTCTTCGCGAATGTCCCCCGTGCTGGAGCTCTTCTTGGCCTGCGTCGAGTCCTCCTGGCGGACGCGCTCTGCGGTGTTGTCGCCGACGATGGCAGACACCGCCCCGCCGGGCCTCGCCGCTCCCGAGGGCAGGTAGAAGTTCATCATCTTCTTGAGGGACAAGGCCTCGTAGGTGGAGGCGACTCGCTCGCCCACGGCCGAGGCGCAGGAGGCCACCAGGCTGTTGAGGGTGCCGCCGGGCGCTGATGAAGGCTGGAGGAGAAACAACAGAGTTACGTTTGAACAGAAGTCTGATCAAGTCTATTTTTAGTGTTGGCTCACAGAAACCAGTGCCTGTTTTAGAAACAAGATATTTTTGGATGAAACCTACGGAAGCCCTGAGCGGCAAGAAGGAAAAGAAAATGTCCTGATTCATTCTGTGAATCTTATTTGTTTTCTCTCGTGTGTTTATTATTTTAGAAGAGGTGAAAAATGTTTTGGGAGGTGTTTTATTTCTCGTGAGGATCTGAATGTGTCGGTGTTTGAGTTGTGATGCTCATTTCATTCACAGGAGGGTGAAGTGCATCATGATGTTTTTATGTTTTTCCTTCTTCTCCGTCTCTGACTGACTCTTGTTTCCCAAGAAAAGCAGCAGATTCCATAATAATGTTGTTGTTGCACATCACACCCTTGTGGCCGAAATAAGTATTACAACAACAAACACAGAAGAATCATCCTGACCAAAAAAAAATGTCTATCAGTGTCTCCTGAAGTCCAACATGTCCTCAAATGTCTCGTTATGTCCTCAACATAAAGATGTTCAGTTTACTGTCACACAGGAGGAAAGAAACCAGAAAGTATTCACATGTAAGAAGTTTAACTGTTGCAGCTCCTCATGAAGAGCATCTAACCTGGAAAGACTCACCAGCAGAGTGTGCAGTCCTCCAGCTGTCCCCTTCCCCGTCTGCTCCACCTGCGTGTTGTCCGACAGTTTCTTCAGGTAGTCTTTGACCGCCTGCTCATCAGGATACGGCGAATTCTTCACTTTGGACAGAGCCTGGTGGTCCGAGCCCGGCAGCGCTCCGTTAGCCGTGGCCGATTTATCTTTCTCAGAGTCCTGATGGTGAGTGGAGTCAGTGGAGGAGTCAGCACCATCAGCAGGAGCTGAGGACATGGAGGTGGAGGTCTGTGAGGGGAGGACCGGCTCAGACGGGGAAGTTTTGAGTCCTTGCGTGAGAGCCGGCGCCTCCAGCAGGCCCTCGTCCTCGGTGAGCTCCACACCGAGGGGGCAGTAGTGACCGTCGGAGATGATCACGTGGTCCTCTTTGTCCGTCATGGTGTACAGCAGCTGGTTACACTGTCTGCATTTGTCCACAGGGGGGCGCTGCACGTCCTGAGGGCCCAGGCAGCGCAGCAGAGCCAGGCTGTGCGAGGCCCCGCAGGCCACCTGTAACACATACCTGCCCGCCAAATGTTCCACTTTCTGTGGTTTCCACACAGGAAACACGGCGGCGTTGAGGCCCAGCTGGGAGCCGCTGCCCCACGCCCACACCTCCCGCTGGGCCGACAGCGCCAGGGTGTGCTGCTCCCCGCAGGCCAGCTCCAGCACCGGGACCGTCTGCGGGGGGCTGGTGTCCGAGTCCATCAGAGCGACAGGAGTCGGGTTGGGGACGGTGGCGAGGCCCGACAGGCCACACTGACCCGAGCTGTTGTCCCCCCACATGTGGACGCCGCCGTCCTCCGTCACCGCCCCGCTGTGGAAGCTTCCAGCGGCGATGGCGACCACACGCTGGCCGCCGAGCGCGCTCTCCAGGGTGGGTTTCTCCGGCTCGGGGACCTGACTCTGCTTCCATGGCGACTCCCCAAAACTGTACACCTGGCCTCCTGAAACCAGAGCGACAACAACGCAAAGGTCAGACACTCTAACCAGTTAATTGATTGTGGAAACAGTTGGTGATTAATTGAAGTCGTTACCTTCCACCAGCAGGACGCCGTGCCGCGTACCCAGGGCGACCTGAAGCACCGGCCGGGGGAGGAGCAGCCTCTCTGGGGTGACGCTGCACGAGTAGCCCCTCCAGGTGTGGAGCAGGCCTCGCTCTCCGCCGCCGTCATCCACAGAGCTGAGAGAACAATCGATCAGAAACATGATCAGTATCTCCTGATTTCTTTTTATTGCTCTTATTCTTTATCTTTACACATTTTGTGTCTTTCATCTTCTTGTTTTAACTTCATCTGGCTTCTGTTTGGCTTTCTGTCGGTTTATTGTTCATCCTGAGTTTCCTGCTTTTGCCTGTTAAACTTTACAGCTGTTTATCATCATTTTTATTTTATTTGTATTCGCTACCCGTCTGTGACTCTCTTAACATGTAACAAGGTCACAAATACACAGTTCCTTTTTTAAAAAGAGGCTCAGTTATTTCCTGAAAGAGCTGAACTTTGTAGCTTCTAACAAACTTTACTCAAACTGGAGAAAACAGAGTTTTAAGGGGGACTATTTTAAGTTACTTGTCAGTTTTTTGCAGTAGTTATCTCAAGTATATACCCTTTTTATTCATATGTATACAAACTATACATATTTAAACATATAACACATGCTATACTGTATTGTTAACACTGTGCAACCCCTTGTTTTGTATCCCGTTGGTATCCTGTGCAATTATATCCCTATTTACAACTTGTTTTCAGTCTTATCCGTCACTTAATCACTGTTTTTCTCTCCGCTTACGTCTCTCGAGCTGCTGTAACAAGTGAGGGATCAATAAAGTCTGATCTTATCTAAGTTGTATCCATTTCTACGCTGGTTTCAAGCACCAGCCTTCTCCTCTAATGATGGAAACTATGCGCCAGTATCATCTTCTGTCAACTTATTCTACATTTAAAAAAGGCAGAAATGCATCTGTGAGGGCTGAAAACACAAACTACATGATGTGTTACAACCATCACAGGAACAAAATGTCCTTCAGATGTGGAGCAGAGACGGCACAGAGGAGGGGAGGCGGGTTTGTGGCTGACAAAGTGGAGCAGACAAACTTCCAGCGTTATTTAACCACAGCCGGTGCTTCATCCCCCTCCTCCTCCTCCTCCTGTGCAGCTCTACAACTGAACAACAGCTGTTTTGTGGGTGAAAGCAGAAGTGAGCACAGCTCCATCCGTAGGCGATGTCACATGGTGATCACATCCAGCCAGAAATCAGCAGAGTAATCCTCTTTAGGAGGACTTTGGCGTGGACCTACCTCTTCCTCTGGGTCTCCATCAGTGGGCTTTATTGCTCCATCACAGCTGATTTCAGACCTGTAAACCCAAACAGACACACGCTTTATTAGCTGTCAAACAGCCCTGCTGGCTCACACACTGCTGACAGTGCACACACGAGTCTGGGAGGTTGGAGAAAGTGGGACTGTCAGGCTGAATTTTAGGGGAAAACCCAAACAGAAACCCGGTTCAGCTAGAAAGTCAAAATGAAAGCAGCTCCAGTTTCTCTTCCACGTGTTTTAAATATCTGCTTCAAGCCCGAACAGCTCAAAAATCCCTCCCAGAGTAAAACCACTCACACCTGTCACCTCAGGCTCTCTGCTGTTGCTAGCTAACGCGTAAACGTTAATCTCGCTAGCTAACATTAAGCTAATCATCCTGCTAACTAGCCAAAACGCTAGCCCCCCAAAACCACAGGTGTCTCTTCCTTATTTCCAGGTATGAAAAGCCTCTTTTTCCTCACCAGCCGGCTCCACACAGCTCTCCTACAGGCGCTCACTCAGGCCTGGAGGTGAGTCGTACATCCGTCGGGTCGTTTGGCAGCTAACCGCCGCTGCTTGTTGTTCATCTCCTGATGTTGACACAGAGAGGCGCCGCTACTGGCACAGCTCGTCCACACGCACACAGGAGGGCTCACTCTGCAGCGAGAGCGAGCGACGACAGTGGAGGGGAGGGCGTCTTTAAAGGGATAGTACACAAAGTCTGACTGTGTGTGCTGGAGGAAGTACTCAGTGTTCCTTTAGTGAAGTAAAAGTAGTAATACCACACTGTAAAAATACTCTGTTAAGTCATGTAATGAATGTAATGTTTGATAGCTCATGATGCAGTACTGGCCTGCAAAAGCCTTAAAAAATATTACACAATTAATCCACAATAGCCTGCAATCCCAGGCTTGCTCACAAAATATGTATTAATAATAAGCATTTCTTCATCAAAATCTTATTCCTAGTAGTGTATAGAAAGCTTTAAAGCAGACTTTAGACCTTCATGTTGATTAAATCTACTCAAATAACACACGATTACTGATTTCCAACACTTGCACCTTCATGAAAATGTGAATAATTAATGTTTTTATGATAAAGTTACAGAAAAGTACCCATTTCTTTAAGAACAACCTGTATTTTTTCCCCAAAATAAATTGTAGACACCTCCAGCACAGCAGCAGAGTGGGACCTCTTAGTATTTACCCCCTCTCAGGTGCTGCTCCACCACCAAACGAGACTTCTTCTTCTTCTGCCTGTTTAACTCTGACTCACAGGCGCCACCTGGTGGCGGAGCTGTGCGGTACAAGAACTATATTGCCCTGAAAACTAGTTAATAATATCTGTATTGAGTGTTTAATAAAAAGTGAGTTAAGTTATAAGATAATAAGCGAGAATCACAAGATAGTAAGTCAAAGTACAAATGATTAGAAACTTATTAAGAGCCATAAAACAAAACCTCCACATATTCTGCCAACAGTCGTCCTGCACCGACTGAACAAACAGTCATTCATCCTTCACACTCTGCAGTCAGACTTCAGATTAATGCTCCTCTGCTCTCCTTGGCCGGTGTCACACTCTGAGCGAGGCGAAGCAGACGGAGAATAGAAGTCAGCACTTTTAAATCCGCTGATTCAAGCACTCTGCATGTCTGACTGTAACGATATATTCAGACCACAGACACCACTTCATGCAAAATAAAGAGGATGAGCCGGAGGTCTGAGGGAACATCGACCTTGGAGTGATATGTGGGAAAAGAGCTGAGAAACAAAAACACATCAAATCTTTTTGCTATTAGTTGATTTTAAAGGGGTTAATCCAGGAAAACCAATTACATATGTTATTTTTCATGATAATACAACTTTTATACATTCTTATATGATTTCTGCAGCACTTTCAGGTAATTTCCAACCCCTACAGGAGCTGTTTTCAACTTTGTTTTCCTCGCTCGATGGAAAATTTACAAATATAAAACCTCCATGGACCAAAAATGGATCATAGAAAGAGTCATAATCCACCATGTTTGTTTGCCTGACAGCTGTTTAGAGGAGGAGGAGGAGGAGGAGAAGAAGAAGAAGAGGAAGAGGAAGAAGAAAAAGAAAAAGAAGAAGAAAAGAAAGAAGAAGAGGAAGGGGAAGAAGAAGAAGCAGAAGAAGGTGAAGGAGGAGAAGGAGTAGTAGAAAAAGAAAAAGAAGAAGAAAAGAAGAGGAAGAAGAAGAAGGAGAAGAAGACGCAGAAGAAGAAGAAGAAGAAGAAAAGGAGAAGAAGAAGAAGAAGAAGAAAAGGAGGAGAAGAAGAAGAAGAAGAAGAAGAAGAAGAAAAGGAGAAGAAGAAAAAGAAGAAGAAGAAGAAGAGCAAGGGGAAGGGGAAGAGGAAGAAGAAGAAGAAGAGAAGGAGAAGAAGAAGAAAAAGAAGAGGAAGAAGAAGGAGAAGAAGATGCAGAAGAAGAAGAAAAGGAGAAGAAGAAGAAGAAGAAGCAGAAGAAGAAGAAGAAGAAGAAGAAAAGAAGAAGAAGAAAAGGAGAAGAAGAAGGAGAAGAAGAGAGGATGAAGAAGAAGAAGAAGAAAAGGAGAAGAAGAAGAAGAAGAAGAAAAGGAGGAGAAGAAGAAGAAGAAGAAGAAGAAGAAGAAAAGGAGAAGAAGAAAAAGAAGAAGAAGAAGAAGAGCAAGGGGAAGGGGAAGAGGAAGAAGAAGAAGAAGAGAAGGAGAAGAAGAAGAAAAAGAAGAGGAAGAAGAAGGAGAAGAAGATGCAGAAGAAGAAGAAAAGGAGAAGAAGAAGAAGAAGAAGCAGAAGAAGAAGAAGAAGAAGAAGAAAAGAAGAAGAAGAAAAGGAGAAGAAGAAGGAGAAGAAGAGAGGATGAAGAAGCACAGGAAGAAGAAAGAGAAGAAGAAGAAGAAGAAGAAGAAGAAGAAGAAGAAGAAGAAAAGGAGAAGAAGAAGAAGAATGAGAAGAAGAGAGGCTGAAGAAGAAGAAGAAGCAGTAGAAGAAGAAGAAGCAGAAGGAGAAGAAGAAGAAGAAGAAGAAGAAGAAGAACCATATTTATAAAAGTGTGGACTCAGCTGAAGGTTTCTAAAGCAGGACTTTTACTTGTAACGGAGTATTTAAAGTTACTCTGAGGTTCTCGTATCGTTACGTTACACTCGTTGTTTAAGTTACACTCTAATCGTTACGTTACTGACACCGTTTAAGTTACACTCTGATCGTTACGTCACTGATCTGAATCGTGTGAATATGATACCAGAGCCAGGAGCGGTGGCGGCGTCACAGCCGGAGTCCAGCCCCGACACAGGAGCACAGGAGCCGGGGAGGGGAGGCGCACCGAGGGGCTGTGCTGCTGGATCCGTCCAGCTGTGTGAGGACGGACAGATGTGGAGATGAACGTGTCTGAGTCGAGCAGAGCTTCATGTGAACACGCCTGGATCTGATCCCGGATCAGTTTGTGAGCTTTAATGGAGCAGAGAAGAGCTTTAACAGCGATGTGCTGCTGCTGCTGGATGCTCCTCAACTCCGGTGAGTCAACGACCTGTTTCATCTCTTAAACATCATGAACGTTGTTATCTCACAGTTTAAACACTTTAAAGTGTGTACACCTCCTGTAGGAACATCTAAAACTACAGTTTTATATCTTATTAACACTTATTTAAGAGCTTATTGGGGTGATTTCTTAATTAAATAGTGATTTTATAGTGAATTTATAGCATCATATATGAACTTAGTAGTAAATCATGGGTAATTATGTAAGTTTTTCAGTCTTTTATAACGTTTATATTGTCATATTAATATAATATAAGTTATAATATGAGTATAAATTCAGACAAAGTCTTATTCAATCCTTATTTTACCACCAAACTGTGGTTTTGTAGTGACTTTATAATTTTTACAAATTGACTTTGACACTTAAAAACATAAAAAGAAAAGAAAACATATTTTTATTGATTAAAGTAAAATAAAAAATATAATATAATAAAAATACATAAATAAAGGGACACCACTACATACACATTCACATATATACATGGACACTGGGCTTAAAAAGACAAACAGCATGAAATGAACTGTATTATCCATAATATAAAATTACAACAAGCATCTTTTTCCATGTAAAAGTTTCTATATTGACACGTCAGACAGCTGGACACACACATAAATCACAATATCATGATTAAAATGTCATAAACTGACATAAAACTCACTGCACGGCGGATTGTAAAGAAATAAAACATTATTCTATCGTTCATCTGATCAGCACAACAGACGAGCACGAGCCGGGAGGCTTTAAACAGAATAATTTGTTGTAATAACGTAACCAGAGTGTTTGTTTGGAGGAGAACGACTCACAAACTGCAGCGTAATCCGGCAGCATGTCATCTGTTTCCCCTCCACTGGCAGAGCCTCACCTGAAACAACATTTTGTCGGTTATAAATAGCCAATATAATCACAGAAACTGGCATTACGCGCGTTTGCGCATGCAGTTTGTGCTCTTGGCTCGCCGTTTTCCTGCTCTGGCTAATCCTAAATTGCTTGCTGGCGATGCCAAAGTGCTTGCCAGAGTTCAAAGCTGTGAGACAGAAGGGAAGGAGATGTTTCTGGTCCTAAACTGGGCCAGAGAAGAAGAAGAAGAAGAAGATATTTCACTGTTCATTTCACCTGCGAGACAAATCACACCTGACACAAAAGGTTGAGGTAAAGAGGTTTATTTCAAGCATGAAATTATGAGTCGGCTGAGTGATGACGACCGCAGCAAACACGGCTCTAAGTGTTGATTGTTAAGTTCAGTTATCCTGAATGATTCTGCTGCGTGATGTAAAATTAAATCAGAGGGCAGTAGATCTCAGTCTGGACCGGTGAGATTTCATGAGCTGTAAAGTTCAGGTAATTGATGCAGTATTTCTCTCAGCAGACGCTTTTTAAGCAGAAAGAAGCAAATTTTAGACGGAAAAGTGGAGGACAGCGCTTTAAAACCTTGGAAGGTGAAGAGACGTAGTAAATCAGAGACGGAGGGTTAAAAGACAACAATAAAAAAAAGAGGAAAGATTAAGAAAGATTTTTCCTTCTGGCTTGAACATAAAATTGGTAAAGTGCGTGAGAACAAAATAAAAACGTATAGATTAGATGGTAAAAATGTCCTTAATACAAACTTGGGATGCTTTCTTATTAAGATTCATAAATAGTAACTAAAACTTTAGGAATAAAATAAAATAAAGTAAAAGTTGGATCTTAGCTTAGCATAAAGTCTGATAGCGGGGGAAACAGCTAGCCTGCCTCTGTCCAAACGTAACAAAATCTAATACCAGCACCACTAAAGCAAACTAATTACCACATTTAATATCTCGCTTAATTGTTTAGTTGCCACAAACACGGCTGGACAACGTATCGACATCTTGTTAAAAACATCACGTGGTTTCACACTTAGAAATGTTGATGCTCAGTCTTGAACAGTGGTCTCTGGCTTGGCAGCCCTTTCACCGAGCTGTACCACCACAATCACCTCCCAGCACGACAGTCAGATCATAAACATGGTGGTGGTCTCTCCTCTCGGTGTCTTCCTCACAGTGCTGGCTGAAGACTGGACTCACACTGAGGACGATCTCTTCAGGAGTTTGTTCGGAGGCTACAGCAAGTGGACGCGTCCGGCGCGAAACGCCACCGACGTGGTTATCGTCAAGTTCGGCCTCTCTATCGCTCAGCTGATAGACGTGGTGGGAACACACACACACACACACACACACACACACAGTTGTATCCAAGAAACAAACCACAACGCTTAAAAAATTTAAGAATTTTCACTTTGTCTGGAGCATTTTCGATGAAGAACCCATCGTCACTTTCACATCTATTGTTGGTTTATTAGTTATCGTGCTGATGTGTAAATATCTAATAATAAGAGTGGATACAAAACAAAACATGCACACAAACAACACTCATGTGCTGTTTTTCTCGATTTCTGGCTCCGAACCAGGACGAGAAGAATCAGATGATGACGACCAACGTGTGGCTGAAACAGGTATGAAAGAAACGGACCCCTACAGGAATTATATAATCAACTAAAACTAAAATAAAAGAGATTTAGTAAACATTTTCTTTTGTCATAAAACTGTAAAACTGTGCAGGAATGGACCGACTACAAGCTGCAGTGGAGTCCCGCCGACTTCGACAACGTGACGTCCATCAGAGTTCCTTCTGAGCTCATCTGGGTGCCGGACATCGTCCTGTACAACAAGTAAACACACCACACGGTTGCACGTTTAACAGCAGTTTTATATAAATCCTCCTTTCAGGAAGTTTAAAGGTGCACGCCAAAGTGAAAAACAAGAGGATGTAAACAAAGTCTTGTTTCTGACACCTGAAAAGTTCTGTAGAAGAAAAGTTTATCGTCACTCTCTGGATATAAAATAAGTCTTTACATAAACACATCCAAGGACACACACACACACTGCACCGAAACAGCCCCGACTTTGAATTTCTGTAGGTGGAGGTGGAAATTATCTGTAGTGATCAATTACCTGCTTGATCCATAACATTGCGCTCATCAGCTGAAGAGCGTGTGAGGAGGGGAAGGTCACTTCTATGGAGCCAAACAGCTTGACGGTGCTGCAGCATTCCTGCATATTCCTGCATACCGCTCGCTAATACATGCAAATTATCCTGTTGAATAAATGACCCTGATTCTGTTGCGGCTTCACAGCCGTCTTGCATCATACAGCTTGAGTCTGGTTTCCTCCCCTCGAGGCCCCGAGGAAGTATTAATTCTGAAATTCGTCTGGATGGAGACGAAACTTTCTCCTCCTCCAGCGTTTGTTTAAACGAGCTTGCATCATGAATACAGTGTCGTTAGGACTCGGTGATCAATTATTAAACGTCGCCTGTGTAAATGGGAACAGCTCGGGGTTTATTGATTCACCTTTGAGACATAATGAGACGGAAACTTTAGAGCCTCTGTGAACAAAAACAACTTAAAAGATCTCTTTTTATCCAGATAACACCTCAGTGTTGGTTTCTTTCTCCTCAATTTTCAATATTTTCTCCGTTTTCCAGTGCGGACGGAGAGTTCGCCGTCACCCACATGACCAAGGCCCATCTGTTTCACACCGGTCGAATCCGCTGGGTGCCTCCCGCCATCTACAAGTCGTCCTGCTCCATCGACGTCACCTTCTTCCCTTTCGACCAGCAGAGCTGCAAGATGAAGTTCGGCTCGTGGACGTACGACCGCGCCAAGATCGACCTGGAGCCCTTCGAGACCACGGTGGACCTGAAGGTGGGAGCAGACGGACGGATGAGTCTTCCTCCGTTTCTTTTTTTGATTTGGTGCCAGTTTGTGCGAAGTTAAAGCCTTATCGACGCTTCACACGTGCTCTTTTTTTTAAAGGTTTTGTTTAGCAGAAGGATGCCAGCTGAACGTTACAGCTGCTTAACTTTTTAATTAACAGAATATTTCTGTGTTTTTTTTCACCACAGCATTAAACTAAGAAGAAAACAGAATGCATGGATTCACTTTAATTAAGATCGAAACACCTAATCAGGCTTTGATTTCTCAGGTTTAAAGGTCCCGTGTTGTAGAGAGTGAGATTTAAAAGTCTTCTTTGATTATAAAGTGAGAATAAACACGATATAAATACTGTGAATGGCTGAAAACAAATCTAATTTCTAGGATTACTGGGAGAGCGGCGAGTGGGCGATTGTCAACGCCGTGGGCACCTACAACACCAAGAAGTACGACTGCTGCCACGAGATCTACCCCGACATCACCTACTACTTCGTCATCCGTCGCCTCCCGCTGTTCTACACCATCAACCTCATCATCCCCTGCCTCCTCATCTCCTGCCTCACCGTCCTGGTCTTCTACCTCCCGTCGGACTGCGGCGAGAAGATCACGCTGTGCATCTCCGTGCTGCTGTCGCTCACCGTCTTCCTGCTGCTCATCACGGAGATCATCCCGTCCACGTCGCTGGTCATCCCTCTGATCGGGGAGTACCTGCTCTTCACCATGATCTTCGTCACGCTGTCCATCGTTATAACCGTGTTTGTGTTAAACGTCCACCACCGGTCGTCGGCGACCCACACCATGCCTCGATGGGTTCGGAGGCTGTTTCTGACTGCGGTGCCACGCTGGCTGTGCATGAAGCGTCCGGACCACGGCCTGAGGCCTGTAAGGTGCGTAACCAAAGAGGGCCTCCATGTTTTTTTATAGTTTGGACATGATGCACGTGTTCTTTACCTTAATTTTATTCCCTTAAAGCCAAAGATTTTAGTAAAGGTTCGACTCAAACTCTATTCCTCAGGTGCTTAGCGGAGACTGTGACTTGTAGTTGCCCCAGTAAACACACCACCCTCTTCCATTCTTGTTGTCCTGGAAAGCCCTGATAGGTGCTTATAACCGTCTTATTATCTGACACTGACTGGTTGTTGTCCCTGAACCCACTTTGTCGTCTCAGGCGGCGCCACCTGACTGATAAGCTCCTCCCTCTCCGGACTCCAGGCCCCTCCCACAGCAGCTCCACCTGGCTCACTCAGGAGTCTGACATCGACCTCCACGGCGGCCACCAGCTCGACTCTGTGGACGCCAGAGATGAGATCCACTACTGCGACCTTCACCGTTACCCAGACGCGGATCATCTGGGGAGGTTCGGGGTGAAGATAGACGGCCGGCTGAGAATTTCTTCCCTCTCTCCTCCTTCCCCTCGATTTCTCGGCTACACCCTCCTCCCACAGAGACAGTCCACGTTCAGCTTGGACTGGGACACCCCTCCCGTGGAGCATGGTTCGATCCAGAGCCCACCAGCCTCTCTTCTGTCTCCTGCGGTGGTGTCTGCCCTGGAGGGGGTGACCTACATCGCAGAGCATCTGAGAGCAGAGGATGCAGACTTCTCAGTGCGTGTTGAGGATCCTTATCATCCCGTCTGATGAAGTTTCAGCTGTTGTGCAGATGTGCAGACATTCACACTCTCCTCTTTTTATTGTCTCGACAGGTGAAGGAGGACTGGAAGTACGTCGCCATGGTCGTGGACCGGATCTTCCTGTGGATGTTCATTATCGTGTGTCTGCTGGGAACAGTCGGACTCTTCCTGCCGCCGTGGCTCTCTGGGATGTTGTAAAAACCAAATTGGATATTAAAGGAAATATTAAAACTATTGAATTATTAATAATAAGTAATTTATTCAGACAAGGTGAAAGTGAGAAGTGAGAAGTACACATATTTCTTATTTCAGATTCTAATTTCTCTCATTGTTGACCTGATTTTCTTTTATTTTGAAATTTGACAAATGTGAGAAAATATGACAAAAAGTCTGTAGAAGAAGGATCTGATGTTCTGGTCCTTGTTTTTATGAGTGAAGACGGACACTTGAGCACACAAGATGTGATCCAGTCATCAGTGAGGCCGAGAGAGCAAAGACTTCCTTAATATATAACTATTGAGGCCCTGATTGGCAAATTACGCTCAATGAAACTCGCTGTCAGTCAAAGATACGAGGACTCCTCTTTGCTCCTCTCTGTAACGTCGTCTTCATTAACATCAACGTGATGTATTCAGGTCAGCAGTGCAGCACTTCTCTCTATAGCAATCCTTTTAAGTTGTCATTAAAAGTAATTAAAGAGCTTGAAGCTAATTTTCAATTAACAGTTGAAGCATGCAGAAACACAATACTCGTCCCAATACAAGTTGTTTTCCTTTCAACTAATCTGTTGTTGTTGTTGTTGTTGTTACAGGTTATTTTTTCTCTCTTCTGGCTTCTTAAATATTGAAATAAAAGAAGAAATAATCACTTTTTGGTTGATTTCGTAATAATCCGTTGACATAACGTATGTAAAGTAGTAGACATGGCTTCGTTTTGAGAGGTTACAAGTTGCAGTTTCTCCCCACGAGACCTTTTATGTGGCCTGTGGATTATCTGAAACATTCAGAGTTGTAACTCTTCAGCGCAGCAGATAAACAAATTTTCCACTCAGCCTGATGGTATCGTATGGAGGAGCGGCCTTCAAGGCAAAAAGACAATAATTAAATGATAAAAAGACAAATGAGGTTGTGAAATTTGACAATGAAAAGTCAAAAAAGCTAAAATTTAAATGTATAATTGAATATAATAAAAATCAAGACAATCTGTGGTTAGAAACATCGAGAAATAAGTGAGAACATCTTTTGTTTGGGATATTTAGTTGAACCAGCCCTTTAAACTGCATTAACAACAGTTCATATTGTCACCAGCAGGGTGCTGCAGAGGGACAGTAATAAACTGATGGTTTCACACCATGTGCTTTTGTCATACACTTGATTTTTAAGTGTTTATTAACATTATTTATTCATTTGTTTGTTCTATAATTTAAATTATTGACATTTAACATTTATATTACTGTATAATGTTGTTACATTAGACACAAGTAGAAACACTTGAAGTCAACTTCTACCACCAGGCAAGACAAATGTATTTAAGAGCGTATTTCATATTTCAACCCAAATATGGAAGTCAATATTAAATAAATAAATAAATAAATATGCCCATAAAATAAATAAACATGTCATTATGAAATAAACGCACCCTGAAATAAATAAAAGTTGTCCTTTGAAAAATGTTTTGAAACACTAATAGATTTAAGAGTTTATTGACCTACTCTTTATTTGCTCATTTATATATTCAGATTTAAGTTTGACAAAATGTTTATTGTTTGTTTGTTTGTTTGATATCAACTAAAATGGCATCCGCTACCCAAAATGCTTTTGGCAAAATCACAAATAAAAGAAATACCAAAAACAATCAAAGCAAGCAAACAACAACACACAGAACAAGACTTTAAAACAAACCAAATTCAAAAAATTAAATATAATACTGATTATGATATGAATTGTTTTATGCTCACAATGAAGCAACACAACATATAAACTTTATAATAATAAAGAAAAGTCAATAAAAACAGGGTTTATGTTTCCTGACTTGACGATTAAACACATTTTATTCTGGTCTCAGTCGAGAAAACATCCATCAAATCAGTTTCCATCCGATGGAAGTTTAAAATTTGGATTATATGGATTTTTAGCCGACGGCTCTTGGGTTGGTTATGTTGTTTTTGACTCGGACACAAATAATTCAACAACAACTTTATCAATTGCCGTGAAATTGTGTATAGATCCATGGAGCCCCACGTCTAATTAATCTGCTGATCAGCTGCCTTTATCTTCTCTGACACGGCTCCCTCAACATTTGTGCAAAGTCACAAGTATTAGTGTGCTAACAGGCTGAACTTGAATGCACATGGCATGTTAGCGTTGTCATTGTGAGGGCCTTAGCATGCTATAACGGTAGCATTTAGCTCAAAGCAGTGCTATACAGAGGTGATGTCCCTCCCCTCCCAGTGGACCACCTTGGGACCTTATTCAGACAAAATCTGTGCAGTAGTTTATGTTTACGTTGTTGTTTTTTTGCATTTTAAAACAAGTCCCCATCTACTTCAGCTTTTTAGCAGAACGCTGTGACGCTGTTTTGCTGTGAAGCTTGAGAAATGTTTTGTGGACTACAAAAACTCCACCTGACCTTCATGAGGTTGAGGAGATAATGACCGAGCATATTGATTTAACATCAGAACTTAAGTTATCACGGACGGGCCGACAGTAGAGTCTGTCTGAACCAGGCCAACCGTCCAAAACTGCCTACAGCAAAGTGCCGTTACGTGCACCGTGCCGGCGCCTGCTGCCTGACTTTGACACTGTTGCCGGTTGATTCAGAGCGTGATTTCCTGTGCGATCAACTGACTGTAAAGCCCAAATGATCACCTGACACAACGCTGAAGAATAACACGATTCAAGCAGGACTAACCTCAGGAAGTCATACTCTTATTTCAATTTGACATGCTTCTGCAAATGACACTTTTTGTCAGGAAGATTTTCTGGGCATGGCAGCCGAGGGTCTAGACAACAAGGGGACGCTTGGAAAGATTTTATACCGGGGTTGTCCCAACTTTGCCTGGAGGAACTATAAAATAAAACTATAATGCTTAGAACTATATATATATATATATATATATATATATATATATATATATATATATGAAGCTGCTATTTGTTTATGAGAACAACAAGACAACCCAGTAATATTGTGCCACCACAGTTTGGGCAGCAACTGCAGCCTTTGAAGTACACAAAACAGACATTTGTAGTTAACATGCCTTTTATTTGAGTCCTCCGGTCAGAAATGTACTTTTCTTCTTGTTCCTACAGTCGAATAGTTGAGCTTCACTGTGTAGAATAATGCTAGGCTAAGTAGAGAAGGAAAACAGGAACGTCTGTACTAATTTTCATGGCATCCATCCAGTTGTTGATAAGATATTTCTGTGGTGGAGCTCGACTGTGATCATCACTGAATCCAGACTCTTTCCAGTGTACCAGGGTTGTGTTTGTTGTTGCTGTCGTAACATATTAAACCCTAAATCTTTAACATCTGAAATGACAGCACAAACAGTCTCTCACTGTGTAAACTGGCAAGGCAAAATATGAATTTGTGGAACTTATTAGAGTGTGAAATGCCTCTATAGTTGGCTTTCTGGGATATTAAAACTGACAAACTACTTTTTTGTTACCCATTTATTTATTGATTTCTCTGAAAGATAAGTTCTTGGGTCCAAACACTCAACCCCAAACTTATGACTCTGCCCTCATCCAACCTTATGATTCATCTTGTCTCTGATATCACAACTGGAGATCTCGAGGACCAAAGCCTTAACTTCAGTGAAAGAAAGGCGTCTTTATCAAACATAAAACAGGAAAATTCACAATCTACCCTTCAAAGATGAGGTCAAGCTAGAGTCCAAATCAAGTCTCAATCTTTGAGTTAGTCCTGGTCAAGTTTCAAGTCTTTGAGCTAAAGTCCAAGCTAAGTCTCAATTCTCTGAGCTAGAATACAGGTCAAGTTATTGAGTATCAAAACCAAGTGTGAAATCAGCAGAGAATTTCTGAGTTTTGGTTGATTTTGGTCAAAACAAATGATTCATTGTTCACCAGGACGTTATGTATAATAACTTGTATAAAGTTCTAGGAATCGTCTAGTGAAAGGCTCAGAACCAGGTTTCCAAGAAGAATAATAGCTTAATTTCACAGCCTGAGGGATGGTATTTGAAGATTGCTAGAGTGCACAATATCCAGTTTTGCTAACTGAAAGGATAGCATTATGTTATGTCCCCATTTCCACTGTGGCCTGTGATTTTAAAAGCGGCTGAAGGTCAGGTGTCACATCTGTAAGCAAGAGTCCAAGTCAAGTCTAAAGTCTGTAACGGTCAAGTCCAAGTTAAGTCTCCAGTCTCTAAGCAAGAGTCCAAGGAAAGTCTCAAGTTCTTGAGGGTTGGGGCCAAGTCAAGTCTTAACTCTTTGACCTGGAGCCTCAAGAATCTGTGCTTGGGTCAATCTAGTTTCAAGTCTCTGAGTGAAGAGTCCAATTGAAGTCTCAAATCTTTGAGCTTAAGTGCAAGCTACATCTCAAGTTTATGAACTAGAGTACAAGTCTAGTCTCAAGTCTCTAGTTCAGAGAGCTGAGACTTGACTTGGACTCTCGCTCAGAGTACAGGTCAAGTCTCAAATCTCTGAGGGTGAGTCCAAGTCAAGTCTCAAGTCTTTGAGTTAGTCCAAGTCAAGTTTCAAGTATTTGAGCTAAAGTCCAAGCTAAGTCTCATGCTTTTGAGCTGGAGTACAAGTCAAGTCTCAAGTCTTTGAGTTAGTCCAGGTCAAGTCTTTGAGCTAGGGTCCAGGTCAAGTCCAAAGTCTTTAAGGGTCAATTCAAAGTCAGTTCTCAAGTGTCTGAGTTTGGATCCAAGTCAAGGAAAACAAATAAATAAGAAACAGATCGTTCATGAGTCTCAAATCTCCAGTCTGAGTTGTTTGTATGAAGTTTTTTTTAACACAGTTTCTCTTAGCAGGCTAAATTCACTGCAGAGTGATAAGAAAGATAATGGCTCAGACACAGGAACTATTGTGGATTTCGTTGTGCAACGGTGTTTTATTTCTTATGAATTAAACTTTCCATTGGGTTTGTCTCAATGATACTTGGTGGATAATACTAATTTCTCTTGGAACACACTTACCTAACTCCAACCACCCCCAGTCTCAGCCCGACCAGGACTATTTCCATTTCTATACCAAACTCGACCCATTTAAAGCTTTCATATAACCATCTCTTCTTATACGCGTGATTAGCTGGTGGCTGTCAGAAGTGGACAGTCCTAACTCCTCTTCCTGATCGATGGTGGAACATTTTGTTTTATCACCACTGTGAGCGTTTATAGTTAAAAACTTGCGTCTCCTGCTTCAGGGCTAACAAGTGACTGAATGATCACCCATTTAATGACCCAATTACTACACTGATTAAATGCCTTGTCTCATTTATCTATAAATATCTAGAAAAACAGATTACGCAAGCAGGGAACACAGAATCCTTTACAAAGAAAATAGGTATACTTAAAGTTAATTTATCAAGTAAACATAATTATGGTTCAAGTATATTTACACAAATCAAAGAGGTCATATTATGTTTTTTGGGTTTTTGCTTTTCCTTTATTTACTCTCTCCAACGCTGCTCCTGCACTGCCTGAAACGCCTGGTTTGGAGTCGAACCTTTACTTCTGTAACTTATGCGCATCACGATGTAACAGGTGTTATATAAATATATATATATTTCTATATATATTATCAAATATATGTGGCTGTACTGCTGTTGTAACAAAGTGTACCCACAGTAAAATACTCAGATTTTTATTATTATTTATTATTTTTTATACTTTTTTATACTTTTTTATACTAATTGTACTTTTGAGTAGATTTACAGTAAGTAAACTCATATATTATTTATTTATTTATTTCGGCATGTTATTAGACAGTCATCATCACACATCATCTTAGTTAAAAATCAGGTAGTACACATGGCCGAAAGGGAAAGCGGGAGAAGCAGATGCTTATCTAGTCCCGCCCCCGTTGCCCACAGAATACATTATTTCCACAAGTTATATTTCTTTTGTATTTTGACGTACATGTTACAGCAGCATGCAGTGAACAGAGCTGCAGTCCAGCTCTAGACAGTCAACAGACTACGTGTGTGTCTGCACAGTGTCTATATTGGTCCATCATGAGTGAATTATTCAGTGCCAAATACACTAAGCCTTTTCTGTATTCTTGTTAGTTTAAAGTAAGTATACTTAAGGATAACTTAAGTATATATCTGATATAAGTACATAAAAATGAACTGTTAGTTTTATTAAACTATGCTAATAGCACATTAGCTACAATTTTCCAGCTAATATAGAGATGGTAGTTTGTTTATTGTCATACACACAGAAATATAAAGACACACACACACACATACACCAGTTTTTGTCTCAATGAAACTAGTTTAATATGCACATCATAACAGTTTTAAGTTAATAACAGATTCAATTAAACATTTTCTTTTCTTCTACCTTCTATGTTACATTTGTACTTTCCCTGAGAGGTGAGTTACAAAAGGGATTATAAAAGCACATAAAACGTGAACAGAACTGCTGTTCTTATTTAGCGTAAAGCATTTCTTGTCTTCTAGCGTACATTGAGCTGAGAGAAAACACAGCATCAGTGAGGGCGGTGGGGAGATAAGGGAAGAGCTTGAAGAAAAACATGTCCGTCATAGACACCAGCAGGTATCTGTATTTAGGCTGAGCGGACGTGACGGCGTGCATCATGGCGTCGACAACCACGTCGGGGTTCTTGAATCCCGTCCTGCACGACGACGTGAAGTACTCGTTGGCTAGCTCGACGTACTGTCGGTTGAAAACTTTCTTTCTTTCCTCGTCTAATTTCTCCCAAATGTCAAAACCTGTTTTTATCCTCAGGATGTTGGTGGCTCGGCCGAAGTTACCGGGCTGGATGATGCTGACCTGAAAGTGGAAAAGCAAGAAAGTGTCATTTGACTGACAGAAAGCAGAGCCTGACATACTGCTGCACTACACACCTAATTGCACAGTGTAATGTTAATTTTATACTGAATGAGCGCCATTAATTGAAAAATAAGCCTGCGAGCTCAGAATTTGTTTGACCTCCTGCCACAGACTTCCTCACAATGTAACGCCTTATGCATCGGAGTGTCACAGGATTTGTTCGTGGTGTGTGCGATGTCGCGGTACCTTCACACCAAAGCTGGCCATCTCAACTCTCAGGCAGTCTGCAAACGCCTCCAGTCCTCTCTTTGACACACTGTATGCTCCCATGTTCAGGCAGTTAAAGAAGGAAAAGATGCTCGACATGTAAACCATGCGACCTGTGGCGGGAAACAACATCCATTTATACACCGACATCACTGCAGTATAAGAACGGGAGGTAACGGTGAAATGGGGCTGAATTTTGAGCTGACCTTTGGCGGCACGAACCAAAGGTAGGAAGGCGATAGAGGTCCTGATGGAGCCGAACAGGTTGATGTCGACCATGTGGCGGAAATCTTTAATAGTGCTCCATTCGATCTCGGCCCAGTCGGAAATTCCAGCGTTGTTTACGACCGCCCACAGGCCTGGCAACACCAACACACAGTTATGTTTGAATAAACAGACATGCAACCATGATTAAATAATTAAATTTGTGTCTGATGTAATCATCTTGTGTCATGAAGCTTCAGGATACAAACTACATGGCAATAAACTCTTTGAAGACTCTATTCAAAGCAAATCCGCAAAACAAATTACAGTCAAAATAATGTGTTTGAGTGTAAATTTGAGTCACAATATTAACTGTCTGAAAACCGCCAGGAAAAAAGGTAAGTTACATAAAAATACTAATGGTAAGTAAAATTTATAAGATTGTAAATCAAAATTAAGAAAAAAGTCTCAAATTTGCAGTTACTTACTCTCTGTCTTAGTTTCTCAATATCAATACTTAGTATCATTTTAGTTTTAATGCCAATTATTTATGGAAGTCCATAACCGCCAGTGAAAAAGTAACGAAAAAGGGTAAGTTAAATATAAATATACTAATGGTAAGTAAAGCTTATGAGATTGTCATAACTCTGAGATTGTAAATCAAAATTATGAAAAAATCTAGATAATAAGCTACTTACTTACTTTCTCTTAGTTTCTCAAATGTGCTACTTAGCATCGTTTAGACAAAAAAAGGTAAGTTAAATAGAAAATAGTAATGTTATGTAATAAGACATTTATGTGGAGGACCGTTTCCAAGGTTTAGAAATAACAAAAACAAAGTTACTAATAAGACAACGTGAGTTGGTAAATCAACATTAAGAGATAAAATGTTGACTTTCTATCTCAAAATTAGGATTTAGTTTATAAATGTTATGGAAGGATGAAAAGTTAGGAATATTAAAATTGGTTAGATAGATCTACAACATTTTACTTAACTTAATTTGGAAATTTAAGATAAGACAAGATTTTTTTTGGTCAAAATGATGAGATCAAGTCATAATTATGAAATTATACAGTGAAAAACAATTAAAAAACAAACCAAAATATAAACTGCAAGTTGCTTCACAATAACATTAAGAAGTAATATCATAACTTATTTCAAACATTTCATGTTAAAGCTGACTGTGAGAAACATTGGGTCATTTTTTACAGCGTGCTAAACTCTCACCTTTCTCTGGCAGGCTCTCCTGGACAATCTTCTTAGCCTGCTGAACGTCTTCATCGTTGGTGACGTCCAGCTTGAGGATTTTCAGATTACTGGAAGACTGTCTGACCAGGCTCTGGGCGCCGGCTGCTTCTGGAAACAAACACCCAGCGAAGACCACAAACCCTTTGTGGTCCAAACATCGAGCCAGCTGGTGTCCGAAGCCGCTGTCGCAGCCCGTTATCAGCACGGCGTAGCCGTAACCGTCCGGCACATGGCTGCAGCCGTGGCGGGAAACCAGCTTGGCGAGGGCGAGGATCAGCAAGGCAGAGATGGAGACGATGCCGATGATTTGGCCGATGAGGAAAGTCGTGGACATGCTGGCGAAGCGTCTGTGAACCACAGTGTCCGAGGACTGTCGACAAGTGCTGCAGACTGCAACATATAAGCCTGTTCACAACATGGCAGCAGCTCATTGTGAGGGCGGTTTGTTTTTCCTTGAGACGTGTGAGGGTTACTTTCAATTTGTTCAGGTTTTCATGTGACGGGAAAAACATCAGCTGTCTTTTCTCCTAACTGGAAATGTTGGGCCAAAACTTCCCTGGAAATTATTTTGATGGGGAAAACCCAGCGTGAACACGCCTCCAGCTGTTTCTTTTTTAAGAAAACTGATTTTTAGAATGATTTCAGTTTGACCCAAAAATTATAAAAGAGTCGCTCCAAAAATAACTAATTAACAAGCAGGGAACCGGAGAGCAGGGAAACATCAACACGTTAGCAACACTGACACAGTCTGTTAACGGCCATCTTATTTATACATTTATTACATTTAAAGTCTGCTAATTTATTTTAAATCTTAACTTTAATAAAAAGTCAGAATTAGTAGATTGAGCGGTCAAAAATGAAGACTTTTGTTACTTCACAGATCAGATACTCACTGTTCGTCTCTCATCACCCACTGGAGCTCAAGCTGGAGGTCATCAGAACCTTAAACCACCGGGCCGAGACCGAGAATTACATCAGCGGAGCACTTAAAACCTGTGGCTACCCAAACTGGACCTTTGTCAGAACCTCTAAAACCTCCCCAGACAGCTTAACAACCATTCACACCTGGCGCTCACCTAGCACTAGTAACACATATGAAGGTCGGGTTGACCAACGACCCACAGGTGGCCCTAACGACTCTAGATTGACAATAAAAAAGTAGATTATTTAAATGAAAAAGGTTTATCTATTATTTAATCCCACAGAAAAACACAGCTGTGACAACGTCCACGACTCAGTTATCGCTGTTAATCTCTATTATGTTTGATATTAATTTTGAAAAAGAGACAAAAACAAAGCCTTTAAATTTATTTCAGCTTCGTATATTGACAAGTTAGAATATACAGCAACGTTAAAACCTTCCTAGATTGACAAAAGGTTTTATAATCTCAAATAAAATGTCAAAACATGTTGAACAAAATTTAAAAAAAGGACTTCTTTGATGGTTCATAAAACATATATTTGTAGGTCGTCTGCAGTAGGACTGCCATCAGCAGTGAGTCCGACAGTGTGGTTCACGTTACAGTAAGAGGTTCTCCTCAACAGAAGTCACATATGAAGGAGCAGTGATGTGTTTCACAGTGAAGTGGTGACGAGCAGTGACTCCACCGTGTGGTACAGATGGGTCACTGCAGGTAGTCGGGGAGGAAAATAACTACAGGTAAGTGACAGAAGACAAACAAAAGTTCCCCATTTGTCCTCAATACATGAAATGCCCACAGTGCTTGTCCCAGAATCAGGTAGAGAAAAAATAATATGTTTCAGTGTTATTGCTGAAAATATGAATAAATGCCACAAACTAGGCCGCATGTCGCCATGGAGCCGGGAAATTCAAAAACTGATTTCCTGTCATTGTCAAACATTTAAAAGTCTATTTTAAAAATGGGTTGACCTTTTTATTTATTCATTTACTTTTTATAATAATGTCTTTTCACATATTGTATTAGATTGCAATGTTTTGACCAAATCCTCCATAAAAACAAATTGAAAACTAATTTCCTGCTTTTTTAAAGTAAAAATGTGTTGACCTTTTTACTTTTTATCTATTTTTTATTTTTTTACAATAATGTTTGAATGTATTACATTGCACTATTTGTCTGTTTTTCACCTGTTCTTGTTTCATTTTATACGTCTGTACTAAAGACATTATTGTTAGCTGAATACACAGGTGAGCTCCATCGTCAGTCACCGGGTTTAACTGTAGCGATGGTTGACCGTTGGTGTTGGATGTTAATGTTGCCACGTGTGTCCGAAATAAAAAGGAAATATAAGGATACATGATGAGCTGAAAACTTTCTATCACTTTCTATCAACTCCTTGAATAATAAGGCCAATATTTAGTTTTTTTTGTCAGCAAAATTCCCATGAAAACACCAAAACCAAACAATGAAATAATAAACTTAAAACTATTAAAAGCGCATCAATGAGCCACAATGTTGCACTCTACAAACATAGATCCATCCGCGGCTGAAAATAGTAAAGTAAAAACTACAATGCTCTGATGTTTTAGAAATATCAACTATATATCTGTAATCTGCTTTTAAATATTTAACATTGATAAGAACCGATGTGTTTCGGGCTGAGAACCTTGATGGTAGTATTTTCATGAGATCTGTTAACAATAATAAAAATATAAAATAACACTGAGCTCATCCTTTGAATGTTATCACCTAAAGGTTTAATGTGAGGCTTTGGTAGAAGACACTGTCTGCCGTAATGAATTGACAATGGATTACCAATTATATTTATATATATATATATATGCAGAGTTTTTAATGATTTCACTCCTGATTTCCATCGTACAACATGAAGATAAACGTTTGCGTGGTTGATTCTGATTATATCAGATTGATTAGGGGTGAGGCAGTGCTGTTCATGTACTAAAAAATGAAAACCTGACAGCTTTACACTTCTGCTACGACAGAAAACAGTCTCGGTTCTGTGTGTTATGCATAATATGTCATGAGCAACTACTGTACCTAAAAACAGTAGGAATCTAATCTAAATCCTCTGAACCAGAAGACATGATAACAGTTTCTGAACACAGTATCTTGATTGTACAAAGTAGCCAAACTGTCCAATAACATCGCTTGATAACTTTCCCCCGGCGCCGAGCTCGCTGTGGTCCGATCAGGTCTCGACTTTACCGAAGGTGCCGTCGGGCGGTCGGTAGTGTTTGGGGAAGGCCTTGAGCTGCAGGGAGTTAAAGGCGTACTTTCTGCACCCGACGTTCTTCACAGTGTTTTCTCTTCGGCAGCCCTCGCTGAGGAGACAGAACGGGGGGTAGAGGGGGTTCACAGACAGAAATGATGATTGATCGGTTGTGAATGACGCTGAAATAGATTATTGTTTCTTTGCTGGGGGAGTTTCTGATCAACGATAATCAACAAATGACTCGGCTCGAGTAATCCATAAAGTCAAATGATAAAACACTTCATTTTACAGGTCTGCAAATGTCATTGTAAGCAGGTTTAAATTACCAAGAAACATATTAAAATATCTTTTTGAAATTACCACAACAATCCCCTCAAAATGTATTTTCAACAAGATTTAATAATAATATTATGTAATGTTAAAACAAGCAGTTATAAATAGTTGTTTCTTAAATACATTTCCAGGAAACTTTCGAATGTTTTAAGCCTAATATCTGCTGATGATGTCATTTTAATTTCATACTAGCTTCTGTCTAACTTCACCTCAGCAGGACATTAAATTGAAATGAGTGACTGCAGCTTAATTTCCAAATAGTTTCTGTCCAACTACTGCACATCAGTAAATTGAAATATGTTTACAAAGCAGGGACTTAAAAGATTGTAAATATTAACCTTTTTTCTTGTCGTTCATTTATTTGCTAACATTTAAGCCTCCATAATCAATTAAGGAATGTAAAATTGCTCCAAAGTTGGACTGATAAAAATATGTGCTTCAGTGAACTGACCTGCAAATGTTGGACAGAAACTATTAGAAAATAAACTGAACCAGAGCTGCTGAGGTTGCTGTAATGCAGACTGACTGCCAGAGGAGGTCAGTGAAGACTTATTCAAACTGAGGAACACAACACTGGAGACAACATGCAACACATTCACACACAAGTCGACAAACATCGAAGAGAAGCTGAAGGAAAAGCAGTTAAAGTTCAGGAAGAAGATGTTTCTGAGATGCAAAGAGACGATAAGAAGAAACAAAAGTCTGTTTTATATTCTGCAGGTGGAGGCAGAAAACGTTTATTACAGCAGGAGTGTGGCATTCAGGGACACACTGACTGGAGGTTTTCTTGGGTTTGTGGTACATTTGGAGCAACACGGGCCGCGGAGAGGCTAAAGCTTTCGGACATTTAACTGCTGATGAGTCTTTGAGGAGAAGCGCTGATCGTCAAACGAGGAAAAATAAAGACAAATAAATCATTTTTGATTGTGAGCTGTATGTGGAGGGTTTTTACATCAATGTGAGTCAAAGTCTTTGTCAGAAACTAGAATTAAAATACCTTTAAAAACAAACAACCGCGCTGTATGACTCAATATTGGTAGACCAAAAAAACAAACAAACTATAACATAAATCTGCGTATTACAACGTATCACACAGACACATTGAGCCGTGATATAAAGTGACAACAGCATGACATGGCACAAGCATTGTAATCACATCGTATATAGTATTTTTCATATATATATTTATCTGTATATATATTCTCTGCTAGGAAATAACTTAAGACAAGATAGCAAACGTTAGCATTTAGGCAATACAAGCATTTCAATACAGTTTATGTACAGCAATAGAAATATATTCTCTGATACATCTGGAGTCTATAAATAAAAATAAATAAATAAAACTAAACAAAGGCTAAATTGAGACGTTTCTCTTTAGGAAGCACTTTAACATAATTACACGTACGGGGGATTAGTGTTTAAATATTACTTCACTGGAACTTTTTAAGCACATTTTCACATTCATCTACATCCCTGCTGCTCAGTGATTACGCTATTTGTTTATTATATATATTTGTTTATTAGATTTCTTTATATAACTTCAACATATAATTTCTGTCTCTCAGCTCAAAAGCTGATAAAATGCATAATATTCTGAAAGAGAAATAGTAGACGAACATAATCAGTAGTGAATAATAACTTTAAGGAGTTGTTAAACATTTTGTGACGTTTGGTAATTCACTTTTTTGCTAAGAGAAGATTGATACCATGTCTGTTTGAAGCCTAACGTTAGCGTAACGTTAGCTAACCAGCTAACATTACACTAACGTTAAGCTTGTAAAACCACAAAACTTTTTTACACTTTGGGTTTTGTACAGATTAAAGTGTTAATAAGTGAGTTTAGTTAGTTAGCTGTTTCCCCCTGTGTGAAGTTTTATGGGTACGTGAAGCTACAGCTAGCTAGCAGCTGATTACCTTGTTAGCTTAACTTAAGACTGAAAACAAGTGGAAACAGCTAACTTCTCCTTTTACAAAGATAATAAAATCTGCCAACCAGCTCATCTGAGGCTTGTTTGATATTTCATCCCTCACCTCTGTTTAAACAGAGAAGAGATGTTACTGTATGTGGGATCATTATACTGTAGTCTGTGTTTGAATGTTCAGGGGTCATCAGAGCACGATAAACTCCCAAAGGAGGCTATTTTTGGTCTGATCCATTTCCTTACTGGGTCGATCTAAATGAGATGGAGCCTCGAAACCGCCGGGGAGGCGACTGGTGCTTTCGTTTAGCTACACAGGCAAAGATATTGATTTTTGTAATGCAGGTTTTCAATGTGTGGTTTCTTTTCTTCAGGTATGTTGAGGAGCGCTTCAGACAACAACAAGTCCAGCCTCCAGTTCCTGTCTGATAAAATCATATTCACGACTGTCTGAGGTGATGAAGTTCACCTTTTGGTTTCACCCACATTTGTACAATAAGGAATGAGTTCTTTCATTTCCTACATTGCCACACTTTCTACGGTCAACACCAAACCTGTCCCTCCCTGAACAATGGTTTAGTATTTCAGTATTAGTCTTTGTCCTTCAATTTTTATACTTGAGCAGAAAATATCATCTAGGGTTAAAAAGCACTGATGTGTATAGCAGCTGGTTTATGACTTTGAGCCTGTAACTGTTAAAATAATTGTTTAATTGGTATTTAGCATTTAAAAAACAAATGCTAGGAAGCTTCTAGGAAACTGTATGAAAAGAAAACAATTCAAATTTATTTGGTAATCGATCAATTAACTGGTTTCAGTTACTTGAATGTGAAAATTTGCTGGTTTCTTTGTTTTATATGTTAGTAAACTAAATATCTTTGGATTTTGGACCATTGGTTGGGCAAAACAAGCAATTTCAATGTCAGCTAACAATTTTTCGTTAACATTTTATAGTTAAACTTTCTGTCGTAGGTGGTAAATAAACTATATATCTTTGGATTTGGGTGGGTTAGTGAGGAAAACAAGGTATTTGAATGTCAGCTACCAAGTTTATATTCAACATTTATGGAAATGTTAAATCTTCTGTTGTAGGTGTTAAATAAATTAAATATCTTTGGATTGTGGACTGTTGGTCAGCAAAACAAGCAATTTCAAAGTCATCTTTTTTCTAGTTTTCACTCATTTCTAGGACATATAAACTAACACAGAAGTAGACTAGATTCAGAGAATGACGTAAAATCTTTTCTGGCTTAAATTCTTTACACACAGATCTGACAAATCTGAATTAAACCGATAAAAACCTGACTAAAGCATTTGGCACGAGCATGGATGCGTTCCTCGTTTGTTCAACGTCACTACAAACAGACTAAAGTCATCCATCAAATAAAATCTGTGCCTCAGCTCAACACAATAAGACTCTATAAAGCTAATATCAACTGTTCTAGCTGCGATCTTTACCAGTTTGTTACGACAAAGTTAACATCTGAAGAAATGTAAACTGGTACACATAAATGCTCTAAAGGGTGTAGAACGACAGCACTACACTGCATATTCAAACACGTTTCCCCTGAATATCCTATGATCGTACATTCTATCATCAGCCAATTAGAAACTGCATCCTTTAAAAAACAACAAGATTCAACTTTGTCAACTGGCAAGACAGAGCTGATCTTCACTGCATCGGCATGAGAAGCTGAGGAGCAGATGTGGGTTGAATCACTGACTGACTGCATCTTATGTGGGACCAATCAAAGTGTCTGAAAAGTGCCATCGCTGGCTGCTACGGCCCTCAAGGTGAAAGCAGACGTTCAATCTCAGAGAGTGAAACGTATGAAAGCACTGACAACGTCAAACGTGTCACTGCTTTTATAAATGAACTGACCCCAGAAATAATACCTCAGCCAGCTCAAGACCATGTAGAGATAAAAAATAATGTGTTTTCAGGGAAAATGCTAACTTCAACAACACTGTGTGGACGCTATGAAGTTTGGAGGTTACCACTGGATTGATATTTGTTAGCACACTGCTTAAACGCTTGTAGTGTGCCACATATCTTGTTAAATATAGGTCCAGTGTTAATATTCATTGCAATTTCTTTGTAGGATCAGTACTAGAATGCAACAAATCGAGCAACACGAGCTGTAATTTCCCCAAAACAATGAGCTAAAGACACTAAACGCTCATTAGGAAGAAGGTACACAGTCATTTGATTGGAGAACTTCACTGTAGCTGTTAAGCTAATAGCTTTAGCATCCTATTAGTGGGTGCTCAAGCTTGACCAATAAGCCTTTTTATGTTTGTTATTATTCAGTTACTGTTTTTGTTTACTTTCTTTTTTTGGGAGGTGATAATGACTTAAGAGTTCATAGGCGTAGAATCTAAATGCTAAATTACTACAAAAGATGTCATTATATAGTCGTTTTTTATATTGTTAACTATAAGACTCCAGTGTGATTTTCTGTCTACGAGAGCTGAATATTTGTTCTTGCACTTTTTTGACTGTTCTTTTGATTTTGCATCATCACCCACACAGGTGTTGTCACTTCAGGTTGAATCAACCTGTACCTGCCCACACAGTCCTGAGCGGAGGTCTTAATCAGCCAAATGAAATCACCTGTGTGGGTTTAGAGAGGAAGGGAAACTTGTTGTTTGCTCTGTTACACTTTTTATTGATCGTATTGTTTATTGGGGACCCTGCTGTGGAGGATTTTTCCTCTTTTTTCTTGCACACTTCCCATGATGAGGTCAAATATTACATCTGTCTGTACAGTTTCTGCACATACTGTCCTTCAATCACATGACTCCTCTTTAGGAAATGAGTCATGCATGCTGATCCCTGAACTTCCTACTCTTGTTCTGTTTGCTCAACAAGGTATGTGAGGTATTTAAAACACCAAATGAATACGGGGGCGCAGATGACTCCTTTCTTTATCAGGGAAAAGAGGAAAATAGTGTTTATGTGCGTTGAATTGGAGCTGATATCATCTGAATCTGGCTGAGGTGTTAACATGAGTTCAGTCCATGTATCTCTGAGAAAACAGGGCTATAAATACAGTCTTCAGACACTTAAGTCCTCAATTAATCCAAGTCTATTCAATCAATTCATATATATATATTACTGCAGGTTAAAATGTCCCAATAAAGGCTAAAATTGGGATAATTTTAATCCAAAACTGGTAAACAGAGTCAGTGAGACATCATAAGTGACCCAGATCTGCTGGAAAGTGCACAGGCTGAAGTAGAAGCAAAAAAACTGGAAGACCGAAACAATAAAAGAGCAAAAATACTGCCTGAAAAAATATATATAAGCCGAAGTTATCTTACTGAACTTTGGCACTAAAATAAAAGCTTTCTTCCGGTGTTGCTCGTAAGGTGCAGAAGCTCATGGAAGACAACGATAAATGGAAAAAGCTTAGCTGTTTGTGCAGAGCTTAAATTATAACTTTCCCTTTATAATGGCTACTATCAACAATAACTCTCTCCTGAAAGCAAGATTTATATACAAGTCTGCTTGTTTTATGTACATATTCACAACTCAGGTGTCACGTCTGACCTGTGTTTCACAATTACACAATGACGAATAATGCAGAGAAGTCGCACAGATCGAGTCACGAGATGGCGCTAACCACTAACAATACTCCTTTAAGGTCTGATATCCCTTATTTAATATCATAAACCACATGCTCCTGCAACATATCAGCAGAATAAATGTTGGCACTGTACGATTCTGCAAACGTGGGACATGTTGAAGCTTTCAGTATTATAATGTGACTACCCTGCGCTCGTGGTCTGGTAAACCACGTTGTTAGGGTCAGGAAAAGACTTTGTTTTGGCTTAAAATACTCAGTTTTGTTGCCACAAAAGGTCCTGACGTTTTGCTGTAGTTGCCCTGTTTCTTGGTTGTACCTCTCTCAAACACAACCATTACCTCCTCAAGTCAACTCAAGTACCATCTTCACATATCGTAGAAATACTTGTGAAATGTACAATGCCAACATTTCATTCTGACGACTGTGCTGATCTCGAAAATCACCAGGAAAACACGACAAACACGTGACCTGCATTTTAAGATTCAGCCAGCTCAGTGTGGATGCAGTCTTGATGTCAAACCTATGAAGAGTAAATCATCATACCTTTACTGAGACAAAATAATCATGTTTGATAGATTTCCAGGTCCAACATGTGCAGTTTTTCAAAGCTGGAAACAAAAGTTGTCCATAAACAAAAAACAAAAGAAGGAGGGTGGGGCCTGGTCCTTGGTTAATGGGGCATCGGTTGAGTTAAGCCCTTAGTCAGGGTGGGACAGTGTGCATGAATTTCATACACACTCACAGGACAGTGGCACAGTTTCAGAAACACCCTCAGAGTCGGCGTGGAGTACTCCCACGACTCCTGCGCTACGTTTACAGTCAGTCGCTCCGGCTCACGGCCGCTCAGCTGCAGCGGAGTTTGGCCAGGAAATAGGCGACGCTGAGGAAGATCCACACCACCAGGAGGTTCGGGCTGAGGGCCAGAAGGGGCAGCGAGTACAGGAGGCTGGGGTCCAGCCGGAAGTCACGCACCGGCAGCAAGCCGCTCAGGTTCTTCTGGATCACCCCCTCCCTCGTCCCAATGCTGCCGAGTCACAGGAGGTGGGAGGGAGAGGAGGAGGTGTGGAGCGGCAAATAAGGTTGGAGGAAGGGAAGGGTGAGGAAAGGAAGAAGAAGGAAGAAACAAAGAGGAAGGGAGGAAATAAAAGGATATTTGGGGGGAAAATAAAAGATTGCAAGAAGGGCAGGAGAGTAAGGAAGCGGCCAGCGTGTGGCGCCAAGAAGGCCAAAATCAACAGATGGCATGTACACATGCATGCACGGACATGAAATGGCAAATTAACGTGATACCGTTGGAAAATCCCAATGACAGAGAAGAAGCCACGACCATGATGATGGTGTGACAGAAAAATAAAGATATTCCAAAAAATGGTTAAAGTAGTAAAAATCACATGGTGGCAACAACAAATGAAAAATGAATCACGAAACAACCAGAATAAAAAAAACCATCCCGCAAATAAAATCAGCCAGTCGTACCAAACGAGTCATACAGGCGGGAAACAGAGGAGGAGGAAAAAGAGAAAGAGAAAAAAGAGAAAATTAAGGAAGACGTCTTTCAGAAAAGGAAAGAAGATAAGAAAATACAGTAATGGCTCTCCATGTTTATATACTGTTAGACATGGGGTGAAGGAGGAGGAGGGAATGGAGGGTAAAATGGCGGGAAAACAATCATGAGTGGAAATAAACACCCTTTAAATTTAAGGAGTTAAGTATAATTTTACAGTCTGGATCAGGAACTTTAGACACAAGAGGTTTACATCTGTCTGCAAGCTAATGCAAGAGCTAGCATGCTGTTAGAAGTATGCTAATGCTAGGGACGGAGGAAGGAACAGATTGTAAAATGGCGGGAAAACCAACATGAGGAGAAAACACCTTTTAAATTTAAGGAATTAAGTTTAACTTTGAAGTTATATGCACTCAAAACGTTTACATTTTTTTGCAAGCTAACGAGAAAGCTAGCACTCTGTTTTAAGTATGCTAAGGCTAGGAACGGAGGAAGCAACGGAGAGTAAAATGGCGGGAAAACCAACATGATTGCACACTGGAAAAAAAACCCTTTAAATTCAAGGAATTAAGTTTAATTTTGAATTAAGTAGCACTCTGGATCAGGAACTTTTACCTTTACACAAGATTTGGACATTTTTTTGCAAGCTACAACAAAGTTATCACCCTGTTACAAGTATGCTAATGCTAACAAAGGCTAACATGCAGTAAGTACCTGGTGCAGACTTCAAAATGTTGAAATTTCAAGGGTGTATTGTGCATATACTTAAATCATTCTCAACTAATGTTCAGATAAGAGGGGATACTGGATAATGAAAGGGACATTTGGAGGGAATGGGTACAATATCTCCAAGCTTTTATCCAACATGCATCAAAGCTCAATCAAAACTGAAATAAATCTAAAAAACTATATTCATGCTCGTCGGCTGATGAGGCAGAGGGGAGGGAAGAAGGGAGAGAGGTGTGAAGAGAGGAAAAAAGGGGGAAGGAGAAGGTGAAGAGATGTCGTATCATGCGAGTATCCGTGTGGGAGTGCAACTTTATTGAGCACAAGTACAAACGAGACAGGTGTGATTACATCTTTGTACAACAGAGTATTTACAACACAAAGTCACATAGAAACTCCACTTTGAACACACAAATCTTTTGACACAAAAAGATACAAACACTCGAGTATAAATGTATATTTCATGTTGTTTGCGAGAGCCGCAGAGACTTTTAAAGAGACGTTTCTGTCCTCCAGAACAAAATCACATTTGCAGCAGGCTGTAACACTGTGGATCGATATCAATAAAGCTCTGTGTGGGAATATAAATCCCCTGTATGCCTTATTTCATCCGTCTGCTGTCTTTATGGTATCGATTATCTTGTTTCTGTTAGTAAAGGTCTTTTTTCAGACCACGAACTTGTGTCAAACACGTTTTGGAAAGCATTTTTACGTGACGTGCTGCTTTCTGGAAATGTTCAAGTTTTCATATTTGGTTTGTTTTTTTTCCTTTGTTTGAATTTTTGTATTTTTTGAACACTTTAACAAATAAAACCCAAACTTCCTATCCTGTTTTCTATCCGTTTAAATTCTTCCTGTTTTCTTGTTATGCATTTCTTTATAAGTTGATATGTCAGTTTTCAAAATGTTGGTTTATTGATGGATGTGTCTGCTTTTGTATGTATGTTTTGTGCCATGCTGCAAGCCAAATTTCCCATGCAGAAAAACAGGTTGCAACAACCTTTAAAATACAATTAAAAGGCAGTATTTCACTAAACCTGGGGTGCAGTAAATCTTTACTTAGACTCTCTTAGTGAGGGGGGTGAGACATAATTTGCAAATGAATGAAGGAAAGGAAAAATCAAAGGAGGGATGAAAGAAAGGAAAGTGAAAAGAAATACAAGTAAAGGAAAAATACGGTGCCAGCCTGTTCGCAACTCAGACTCAGACTGTGTGAAAGCGTCAGCTACTTTTACAGAAAGACAAGACAGTGTTGTGTAGACGGATGGACGGACGTAACAGACAAGAAGACGTACAGACTCAGTCAGTCACTTGAATATCAGTTAGGTAACTCTCTTCTCCAGACTCTTGTCACATTACAGTTTCCAGGAAAGAAAGTCGATGCTCATGAACAAATTTTGACAAGAGTCTGGTGAAGACAGCGACCAACTGAAGTTCAAAATATTCAAGTGTCGTCTCTGAGACGAACCAGCAACTCTACATCCGTTTGATTTAACAGAGGAAGCAGGCAGTGAGCTCTCAAATCATACATGGGCAAAACATCCTCCGGACTCTGGATTGCTTTTAAAGATTTTGATCAGCGGATGTGTTTTTTGCTCAGGTATGACTCTCAGGATTATATACTTATTTTTCATTCAGGCACTGTGAGGGCGTCCTACCTGCGCATACAGTCGAGGGCCTGCGTGAAGACCTGCGGCGCCATGCCGTGCTCGTGCTGCAGGATCAGGCACTGCTCCAGGGTCACCGACATGGCCGTGCGGTCTTTGGCGCTTTTGCAGCTGGTGAAGCGAACCCCGTTCAGCCGGCGACAGATCTGACACGGAGAGGAGAAGAAATATTGAAGTTGGGGATAGACGGTTTGACATTAAAGTATCAGAATATTGTGGGTATCAGCTCAGTATCTCTATTTTGATGAACAGTATGATACATAATATTAAATTGTTTGTGTAACAGAGCAGAAACTTCACCTCGGCCGCCTGCCAGAGGATGTCCACGTTCTTGTTTTTCCTGGCGTGGACGTTCTGACCCAGAAACCTCAGCAGCTCAGGCAGACAAGTCTGAGACCGAGACCTCGGGAGGCCTGAGGGGGGATGTTAAATGGAACAGAGCATGAAAAACAATGGTTTTATCTGCAGGGTCTCTTAAATTTTGTTTTAAAAGCACTAACTGAGAAAGGTTGTTCCTCGTTGAACTCGAGGACACTTCAGTACTTACAGTCCTCAGGCAGGACTTCTTTGAACTGTTCGTAGTACGAGTTTAGTCTGGAAAGACTCTCCAGGTTAATGATCTCCTGCAGGGACGTGTCTCCAAACCTGAACAACAGAGAAACAGACATTAAATTGCAGACCAGCCTAGATTCATCTGCTGAAACTGTGTAATTGTGTGTCGGACTCACTTCTCAGCCAGCGTCTGCTGCTCGTTGATGCCGACGTTGAAGTGCACCGGCTGGACCCTCAGCAGCATGCCGCTCTGGATCTCTCGCGGCAGCGCGTCGAACATGGTTCCCGGCAGCGGGATGCGGACGTTGAAGCCGTCCCGGTTCCCCGTGATGATCGGCAGCATGTCGGGGGCGGAGCTGCCTGTGGCCTGGGTCACCTGGAAGAGACGGAGAGTTTTTCAATCTTAAAGTTCAGCTGCTGCAAAAACAACAGCTTTAAATTCCTACATTCCTACAAGAAAATTAGGATTATTAAGTGTTCCTACCTTAAAGGTGACGTTACGAAGATCCATGATGCCGACGCTCATGTCCTCCAACATGGCCAGCTCCTCTCCTGGGACCCACACATGGAGAACACGTCATATTCTCTAACCTATAGGGGGTGTAACAGTGAAGGAAACCTGTGTGTGTGTGTGTGTTTGTACCGTAGGTGCTGAGCAGGGACTCAAACTGAGCCAGCAGGCCGATGGTGTAGAGCTGTCGGAGGAATCCGTTGTCACGGAGACAGTTCCTCAGTTTGATAATGAAGCCACAGATGAGAGCGGTGAGCTGCAACACACACACACATCAGCATTAGCATCAGCTCTGCTGTCTGACTGTGTCCCGGCATCAATTACAGCTGCTTACTGCCAACGTGATCATAGCTTAACTGAAAAAAAAACCTGAGACTGCAGAGATCCCGTGTCTGAAGCATCTACAGTAAACCTCCTGAGTAAATATAACTGCTTCTGTAACCGAGCCAAAACTTTAAAAATAAGAGGCTTTAAAAAGGTTGCAAGAAAAGAAAATCCACTACCTCGACTACCTCTGGGCACACGTCCTCTTTTTAACTTTAAAGACCTGAAACGTCTCTCAGGTTCATGCCGGCAACACAGGAGAGTAGGAGTGAAGAAATCCCTTCTCTCTCTGTCTCACACTGTTTGATTTTTTTATCCTACTGTCTTTCCTCGCTCGCTCTCCCTTTACACAGCACTTAATAGTCATATAAACACTGACAAGCCACAGAGCTGTGGACCTTTGCACCTTCTAGTCCTGCAATATTTACAGATTTATGAGCTGTGAGTCACTCTCAGATGATCTAACAGCTAACAGCCTGGATGTACATATGCAAATGCTGAGTAAATGTCATGCAGCTCGGTGTGTCCGCGCTGACCGTCTGGCAGAAGACGACATCGCGGCGGTACTGCAGCGACAGGTCCATGGCTATCGTCGGGGCGCTGTCCTGCATCAGCAGGAAGACCATTGACTTTTTGGCCGTGTCGCTCATCATGGCGACGCACTCTGTGAGCGTGGTGAGGAGAGGGTACAGCGCCTCGCTCCACTCGCCTGGGAAACACAAATACAGACACAAAGTGTAGTTAGAGAGAGATTTACCTGATGTGATCTAATAGCAGCTCAGTTAAAGTCATATTTAGCACCAATGGTGTCATTTTTGAGTGAATTTATAAGTTAGATTTGATCTTTTAAGACAGAGACAGAAAACAGACGGAACAGAGAGACGATAGGGGAAGCAAAAGCGTGATCCACTGGGTGAAGCTCCAGGACAAGTTGAGTTATGTTTTGTTTTATTTTGGTTTTATTCTATATTTCTCTACTGGACATCTTTCAGGAATTATTCAACAAGTGACCACTTCCAACAAACTGCTTTGATGAAGAAATGACACATTAAAGAGTCCCTCAGCAGACCAAAAACCTGTTAATTATGACATTTTGTGTTTTTTTTTTGTTGTTTTAGTGTTTTTAAGTCCCCAGCTACTTCAGTTGTTCAGGAGAATGCTGCAAAGCTGTTTTGTTGTGAAGCTCCAGAAATGTTTTGTGGCCTACGAAACTTCACCTGACTTTCCATCAGCATGAGGGTGAGCAGATAATAATCATTTTTGGGTGAGCTGTTCCTTTAAATTAGCAACATCCTGTTAGTCCAGCCTAGTTTGAGACCCTTGCACACAGACTATGGTCAGATACAGATAATTTCTTTGCTTGAGCAGATACAGAAATGGTGTACTGGGTGTAGAGTTTGCAGAACATGTGATAAAAAATGCAGAACTGTAGTTAAATATGTGAATCTCAAGGGTGTCCTGGGTTAAGAATCTGTGACGGGTGAGAGTTCAAGCTATAAATGAGTGTTAGGTTGCTCTTTCATGATGGAAATTATTATTAGTTTTGAAAACACCTGCTACATACTAAATACAGGTTTATTTTCCTCCAGAATTTAATTTAAGAATCAGATACTTAGTGTGGAGTCCTGGAGAGTTGAGGACAGAGGCAGAGAAGCATGAGTGGGACAGCAGCTCTTACCTGGGTACGCCTCCTCAGCACTGGGGCTTCCATCTGGAAGAGGGGATGGAGGTGCAACATGCATGATTAGCAGAGCGCTGCGAGCCACACGAGGCAGCAGAGACACACATAGAAAAAACACTACGAACCAGGGTCAGACATCTATCCAGAAACCACTCAACAACAGCTAGATCTCTCAGGCGGATTCTGCTAAGAACAGAGAACAGAGCGGGGATATTTTTGTTGTCTCTTTAAAAGAGCATCAACACACAAGGTCCAGTTTTAAAGACAATAAACTGAATTAAAATGTCATTTCTGCCACTTCTTGTCTCTCAATCGAAACAAAACATTAGATGTAAGTAGCGTGGGATCATGGGAGTCGTTGTTTTTATTGCGTACAACCGATAATGCTGAAAATCTGTCAGTGTTACTCAGACAGAAATGTTTTCCTTTCTCCATCTCTGACTCTCTCCCAGAAGTCAAATCCTCTCTGAACTGCCTCCACTAAATTCACCGTTTTTAAAGTACAAGGTTTGGATAGACATGTGACCCTGGTCCAGAACAACATGTAGAGTGAGCACAGAAATCTCAGATAAGACCGTTGATCGACAGGCTGGCTGTGTTCAGCCACGAAGCAGCGACAGAAGCTCTTACACCGGCAAAGCTGGAGAATAAAATAAGCTGTTTCTAATCTTCTGCTTCTACAAAAAAGCTGCAACACTGAAGACAGACCAAAACAAAACACACAAAACAAAACGTTCGACAGGTTTTCTCAGGTGAGGATTCTAGAAAGTGATTAAAAGAGTGAAATAAAACAAGAGAGGTTATAAAAGAAGCAAAACAGGAAATGAAATAAACCTACAGGATTCCTGTTCGGGGCTGGGAGGGCGTGCAGAGGAGAGGGCGGGTGGAGAGGAAGAGGATGGTGGTGGTGATGATGATGGTTGAGATGAAGGTGAATCCTGTGACACACTTCCTGGGTTGATCCAGAAAGCACCTCCTTTTTCATCATCTTTTCACAGCCATAAACAGCAGTGTTAATTAATACTTTTAAATATAATTAATGTCAATTTGTGTCTGTTGAATTCATAATTTCATTGATTATATTTGAATTTTATTGCTGTTTTTTTTAAAATAGCTGCATGTCTGTGAAAACTGATTTTAAAACATTTTGTTAACATTTAAGGCGGTCAACATAAAGAGTAAAAATGAGTACAACAAATTAAAACTAAGGAGAAAGCAAAGTGAAAATGTAAGATTCATGTTTATGTGTATGTAATTTAACAATGAGCAGTGAAAAAAGACCTACGTTGATGACTTCAGAGAACATTTTAGTTTCAATAAAACCTTTTTTCTCAGCCAAAAAAAAGCAAACTGCCACCCAGAAAACAAAAAAAAATCTTTATTTTTTGGCATTTTAAACACAAAAGTCACTCCAAAAATGAAAACAAAAGATTTTTCCAGCATAAACATGAATTATTTCTCATACTTCTGTACTAAAAAGTGAAAAAAAAAAACAGAAACAGAAACAAAACAGTATGTTTAGTTTGTGTGTGTTACCTTTCTTGGTGGCGCCGCCCTGCAGGTCAATCTGTGAACTGTCCTGACTGCTGTCACTGGGTCTCCTCTCCTTCTGAAGCAGCTTGTCAACCCGCTGGATGATGCACTCCAAAGACTTATCCACATTCAGCCAAACCTTCTCCTGCAAGGACAGACACAAGTTAACTTACCCCTGTTTTCAGAGCCATGTGAAGGTTAATAGAGAAATTACAGCAGGGAGAAGAATTGAGCTGGAGGGCAGAGGAGATGCACATGAGATGAGATGAATCACATCAGTATGCAAATCAGGGAGCACGCCGCAACTTTGCTTAACAAAGATTTATGTAATGTGAAGGAATGTGTAGCTCTGGTTTCATTGCATAACTACGAACTCTCGTTAAAGCTGCCTGGAGACAAAGACGCAAAACACAGAGTAATTGCACTATTTCTATCACATTTACAGTCATGTCAACAGCAAGAATAAAGCAAAATACTATATAAATGTAGAATTAAATCAGTTTTTTAACCTATTCATGAATATTTTATGAAACACAACAAAAATATGAATCTCATTATTGTGCACTGTGCCTAAAAAATTGTTGTAGCAGTGACACAGATAGTACGCCATCCTATATTCTGCTTTTGACCTTAATTTAAGCTTTAGGCAGGAGTATATTATCAGGGGAGGGCAATATAAAAGAAATTATTAACTTCTCTGGATTCTTAAGATGCACTTCTTTATAAAAAAAGTAGACGAAATCTGTAACTGATATAAAACCATTCTAGTTGGTTTTGGTGATTCCTAACTAGCTAACTTACCCACTCCTCTTCATGCCAGTCTACATGTAGCGAGGACCGGCTGTTACGACCGCTCCACTTGGCCAGAAGCGTGTCCTGGTCGTTGCGTAGGACTACTTGTTCTGAGTCGGCGGAGGGTGAGGCTTTAGAGGCGATGTACTCGGGCCGCGCTGCGTTCAGCGCCTGAATGGCCGAAGCCAGCAGTTTACAGTCACAAACTGTCACCAACTGACGAGTCTGAGGTGGAGAGGAAATGGTTAATGTTTTATGTATTTGAGAAGAAACCAACATTTCCAAACACACTGCAAATCCTTTTAAATGGATTATGGTGTTAAGTAAAATACCTTATCAGCCAGAATAGCAAGTGTCCTCTCCAGTCCGCTGGCAGATCGGTCCTTGGCGGCTCGGGAAAGCCTCTCGGCGTAGTAGCTGACCTGAGTCTTCAGCGTGTTGATGTGGGCGATGATCTCTTTGGCTCTGACGATGTCCTGGGGTATGTAGACGATGGACTGCGAGCTGGAGAGGGCGCTGCTGCAGAAAGCAAACATACGTGGCTTTAGCAGCATGTCAGTATCCAACTGTATGCTGATGACACTCTCTTATATCCTCAAAATTTTAACAGTTGACTGTTGGTGCCTCCATCTAAGGTGTAATCCAATATTACTTTCAATTGAGGGAAAGAATTGTTACTTGGCTTTTTAAGTCAGTTTTGTTAATAACCTTTTAATTGCATGCACATGCCTGCTCTTAACAACAGTCCTATTGAGTGGCTACAGGTAAACACATGGACAACATGAAACTGACTTGATAAACAGGACTCGGGGTGATACCGTTCACTTTAGAAATTCAGATAGATCTTTATGATAAATTTAAGGAATTCTTGTCAATGCTTCATTGTCAGCTTTACATGTTTTCCAAGCGTAGATTTGTGTTTTTACTAGAACTGCAACAATTAGGTTATTAATCGATTAAAAAGAAAATGAATCGTCAATTACTCTGGAAAACGTTTTAAGCTAAATTGCCAAACATATGCTGGTTACAGCTTCTTAAATGCGAGGATTTGATGCTTTTCTTTGTCATTTATGACAGTAAATGATGAGCCTTTGAGTTTTGGACTAGACTCCGACCAACATATCAGTTGACTGTATTATACAGCAGCAATGACTGAATTTACAAACTGAACGGTAATTCAACAAACTTGGTGTTCTGTGTTACAAAATATCTGGGTGTCACACATAAGTGAGCTTTGTTGTTTTAGATACTTTCAAACACAACACTGTTAATACCAAATGCATCATGTGTCATTATTTGTTGCCTGTTTGTAATATAACATTCATTAATAACCCTGTACTACTCACCAGTTCATCCACAATGCTAGAATTTCATTTAACTTTTGTGACAACAGTGAAAGTATGTTTTTGTGGTGGTACAAGGCAGTGAGAGGCAAACAGTGTACGAACAAATGAAAACAAGCAAAGCAGTGCAACAACTCACCATCCCTCCTCATATTCGCTGATCAAAAAAGTAACAAAAACAAAATTAAGAGGGAAGCCATAGAACTGAATGGCAGAAACAATGCATTCTTCATTTTCTCGTAATGTAAAACTGACTTCAGGGCAGTCAAATCAAAATAGATACAAAATAATCTCATATGGATTAAATCTGTTTAAATACTTGAAATGATATAAGTAAAAATAATGATTAAAGCAACAAGACGGGGGCAGATATCACTGCGATTGAAGGGAAAACGCATGCACATGTAATTTTGTTTTTCTTTTATTTTCCTGATAGATGGTCACTGTGATTGAAGGGAAAAAAAACATGCAAATGTAATTTCGTTTTCCTTTTCAATGGTCGGTAAGTATGTTGATCAACTTACTGTTTCTTTGCCTCCTCAAACTTCTGGATGAGTTTCCTCAAACCGCTGTTTTTAAAGCCTTGGCAGTGAGCCGCAGGCGCTCCGATTGTTATCACGTCGTACGTGTGTTCTGAGGAGGCGGAGAACCAGAGGTGTTTAAAATGAATCATTTAGAAATCACCAGAGCTGAAAGGTGTTTTTCTGGTGGTTCTCATGTCTCACCGAAGCCCAACTCATCCTGCACCCTCATCCTTTGGACGTGTAGGTTGGTTGGCATGAACTCAAGCTTCCTTTCAGCCTTCAGGTTACTGGCTTTGAACGAAGGACCTGACGTACAGTGGGTAGAAATCGAGAGAATATTTCTACGTGACAAAAAGAACAAGGATCTTTTTTTTGTAGCTTGAAACCTCTGTGGACACTCACCTCTGTAGTCGTTGAGGTCTGTCAGTGTTTCCTGGTATGCGAGTATTATGGTCTGGTACTGAGAGACAATCTGTCGCCGCAGGTTTTCCCAGCAGGGCGATAACTCTCCCAGCTCCTCCAGCTCACACACCCTGGTGACAGACAAATGGTTGCAAGGGGAAAATGGGGATTAGGCACTGAAGAGGGGAATAAATGTGCACATAAAGCTTATACACTATTATTGAACTCTACTGCATGTGTTGATTAATAAAGTTGTGGCGCATGCAAATGCAGCTGGATGGACTGTTTACGTTATCGATGCTTGGTGCTCAAACACAGTCAAAGTTGATGGATAGTGTTTACCTTATGTCGAGCTATAAATGTGAAGATTCCAACCATAATATCATCACTATCTTTTTGCTGCAGTTTACATACACCCAGACGCAAATTTATAAAGGACTACATGTTTATGTGTCTATAAATAACATGTTTGTGCAACTCTGTGTTGTTAGAAAAGTACGTATCTGTTTGTACCTGGACGCGTCCTCCTCCAGCAGCAGTTTGACAAACTGTCGGGGAATGTTTAACGACAGGACGCTCTCGGCCATTTGCTCCAGCACCCGTAGGTGATTCCCATCTGTCGTGGGGAAGCGGTACATCCTGGACATCGTGCCTCCGAACACTTAAACCACAGAAAATTCAGTTAGCCTCAATTCGATTATTTAAATCAGACTCAAAGGACAGAAAGCTTCGCCTATGGTGCGCATGTTAGTAATGTTATTGTACCCCTTTGTAACGTTTCACATTTGTGTTATTTTTGGATCAGCGATTCATCCCTGAGGTAAACACATCTCCCCGACTTACTGAGTGACAATCAATACATTTCTACAACATCATAATAAGATTCAGAGTCTGATTTATTGGTAAACATGGAGCCAGGCGGGCGAGACAGGTGGAGGACGGGCAGGAAGGAACAAACAAGGGGAAGTGCATCAGACGTTTCTCAACTGGTATGAGTTTTCATAAAGAGCAAAGAAGAGAAAGCTTTTGGATGTTTACTCTGCAGATTTTGTTTCCCAAGACGGCTGAACCTGAGCGCACACTTTAAATTGATGTTAAAGTTTATTTTAGGTTGTATGCTTCAGGCTAATGTTCAGGGTTGAGGGCAAATTCAAGGGGTGGGTGGATCACTTTCGTTCTGTGTGGATTATAAGTACATCTACGGAAGCCCAGAGAGGCGACCTCACCACACGTTGAGCTGTCATACCTGAGCGCAGCAGGGTGTCTTTGCATAGCGAGGAGTACTTGATTCGGACTCCCATCGACTCGGCGAGGCTCTCGTCAACAGGCAGCATTGTCTACGACACACACACATAAACACACACACATTAAAACCACCTCCACCTGCCTGTCCACTCTTTTCGGCCTACACTCACCTCCACCACACTCTAACCTCACTGACACTACTCCTACACAAGGATAAAGCTATTTCACTGCGCTGTGAGGCTGTGTGACATGTTTGCTGTCACACAGAGCAGGTTTGGTGAGTTCTGTTTATTTATACAGCACTATACATAGATACAGACAAACAGGAAGCCACATGTTAGTTAAGAGATCAACTGCAGGAAGTCTAAAAATATCAGAAAATAATAAAAACATAAAACCTTATCCTGTTTGCGATGTCAGCGAGCCAGCGGTCATAAACTAATCCTAACCTCTGCTAATAAATACCCAAACAAAATAGAAAATATCTCTACACCAGATCTTCCCCACACAGGAAATTAAATCTCAAATCAAACGCTCCCGGGGTGCCTCTTACCCGCCCGTTGATGCTGTCTGGCAGGCGGCTGACCGACATCCTCTGATCCTGTCTCTCCTCCATCTGCCAGGCAGCGATGGTCACGTTGCCCACCCGCTGGTTCTCTGCTGATCTGTCCATTCAAACAAGTTTATTCTGCATTAATCTATTAATTATGATTTGGAAAATTCCCCTCCACATTTTGTATACAGTCACCAGTGACAAAACTCTCATTTTACATCCTGTTATTCTTGCAAATCAAACAGTTTCTCATCACAGGAAAGATATTTAAATAAAAGGATGTTGAACATTTCCTTCCTGTCTTTCTTCATATGTATGCTTGGCTTTACGTTCTCTGACATCTTAATGGAGTTATGGGGATTAATGGGGATCATGAATGTAGATCAACATCATATAGACCGGTGTTTCAGTGTCAAGAGGTTTATTACCGACAAAGAACAGAAAGATCTGCCAAAAGAAACATCCTCATCCCATTAAAGAGAACAGTCTGTTATTAAAGAGCTAAAAGACATGTGTTACCTCAGCTCCAGGTCTAATCTGTGGCTCCTCTCCTGCAACAACTCCTTCACAGGAAAGAGTGCCGAGCCCAACATGTACATCTACACAAAGACAATATAAACGATATGTTATTGTTTTTAATCCCTTCTTAACCGGTATGTCACAAGTGAACAGAAGTCGCTGCCGGGGATATCGTACCGTGCCCTGCGAGCGGTCCTTGACGTCGTAGACGGCCAGTTTGACCTGCGTCTGCTGGTTGATGTTGGAGTCCTGGAAGAAGGCGATGCTGCTGAGGAAGATGGGGTTACTGGTGCCCTGTGGACGGAGGCAGTGAATCAGCATTACTTCAATGACAGGACAAGTTTATTCAAAGTTAAGATAATCACATGAAACCTTCAGCTGTCATCAAAATGTGTTTTGAGTATTAATACGTTAAATATCTTCTCTTTGTTCTCTCTGTGAAATGTTAAACTGTTTTCGATGACTCATTCTGCGCCTGTATGCACAAAAAATGTTTCCAATTAAAAGAGATTTTTAGCGACCAGCTGACCTCAAACTGGACCTCGTCAGGTTATAGATCAGTTTGTTCATTTCTCCCTCGAGACTCCAGCAAGTACGCCACATTATGGGCCGACTGCTATTATTCTGTGACTTTAAGACAGAAAAGTGATTAGTAGTCTAAAGCGTCTGACCTCTATGACTTCAGTCTGGGCGTGTTTGGTCCAGAAGGCCTGCGGTGGTGTCGTGCAGCTCACTGCTACAAAGCTGTTGGGTTTTCTGTCCAAAGCAGGAGTCAGCAGGTCCGTGCAGGCTGGAGGACAAACACACAAGTCATCATGACGTGAGGCAGAGAGGCGCCTGAAACCCATCCAATCATCTGATATCTGAACCCACGTGACGCTTTACTTCATCAACAAACTGATCCAACATGATTCCTTTAAGATGAACTAATGGTTGATACATGAATTATTAATGAGGCCAAGTTGGTATGGATGGATTGTTTTGAATGTCAGTGTTACTCACCCACACTGAACTCGAGCACAGGCTCATCTGGGTCCTGACTGTTTCCTGGAAACAACCAAATCACATCAGATATCAACACACCAGCACAAATATGTTTACTGTACGTTACTTTACATCTCATGCTATCTCATACTTTTACTTCTGAGCACAGATTCATACTGATGATGAGGCAGTTTAACTGTAATCAGCGCTGATCCTCTGTGATACGGTGACAGATGATGAGACGCCCTCAGGCCTCGTTATGATCTGCTTCAGGGCAGGACTGTGGTTAAAGAGGCTGTTGGCTCCCACACGAGTTTAACACGCTGCCAGCAGAGTGTGCACTTTGGTTTTAATGGTGCTGCAAGTGGATAACATTAACATCATGCTGTGTTTGTACCAGGCATCTCTCCTGAATTTAAATGAAATTAGGCTTTAATTTTATGTATTTATGAATGTATTTGCCTACTTACTTCACAAGATCTCTAAACACACAGGCCAGTAAGCACTTCTTGGATGTAGGCCTGCAACTTATGATTGTTTTTATTATCAGTTACGCTGCAGAGTAACTGCATGATTAATCGTTCAGCCGATAAAATGTCAAGAAATTGTAAAATATGCTCATCATTTCGAATTCAGTTGCTTGTTTTGTCCAATACTCTTCATTTACTGTCACAAATGAGGGAGAAAAGCAGCAAATCCTCACATTTAAGAAGCTGGAACCAGCAAATGTTTGGACATTTTTGCTTTAAAAATGACTGAAATCATTAATTGATTATTTTAAAAAAAGAGTTTGCGATTAATTTTGCAGTGAAAAACATCTAATATAATATAATTTTCACATATAATTGGAACACTTTGAGCAAAACATACGAATAGATACGAAAAGACAGACAGAAATCTTGAGCAGAGCTGAAATGATTAGTTGATTAATAAACTAGCCGATCCAGGAAATTAATCTGCAACTATTTTGATATTCGATTAAGTCACAAAATACCCAAAGATCTTCTGTTTCAGCTTCTTTTCTGTGAGGATTCGCTGTTTTTGGACTTTTGGTGGGATTCATCCTACTTTTACTTCAGTATCGACTTCTCCTCACCTGCGAGAGCCAATCCGATCATCTCGTTGGACAGCTCGAAGGTGTTGGCCCGGTACACCGACCACGGCCTCTGTATCCGGGAGCTGCGCTCTCTGCCCCCCGCCATGCCTGTCCGGGACGAGCGGGCGACGGCAGGAGGCCTGAACACACACCCTCACACACACGCAGTCACGCACTCCCATGTGATGTGCGCCTCTTCCTGCGTCGATCCACGGCTGCTCCGGTAACGCAAATCACCTCTCTAAATGGGGACAGAAGAAGAGACGGGAGACATCATTTATTAATTGATCAACATTCGCTTAATCTCCTCTGTGTTCTGAAGTTTAGCAGGTGAAGCTAAACGAGCTTGTGTGCTTGATGATGCTGATGAACGCCTACTTCTGCAGCAGCGGCAGGAGGAAAGCGTGAAGAACAGAAATAGGGAACAAGGTACAGAAAGTGAGACTGGGTACAAAACTGGCACAAAACGGGAGGAGATAATCAATCATATTCTGAATCTGTGCTTCTTTTCAACTTTGAATCTCTGTTTGAGCCCATTGCAGAGCTGCACAATCAACCGAAATGATATCGAAATTGGAGTCCGGCCAAGTGCAATATCCAAAATCACAGAAGCTAATTATATTGATGAGGACAAAACAGCATTATAACAAAGCACTGTAGCGAAGCAGAGATGCTCCGGCCTACAAGTCTTCTTCTCCAGATGAAGTACAGACTCATTTTTTCAGTGAAAATGACAAATGCTTTGCAAAAACTTGTCATGAATCACTTGTAATATCTGTCAGCATAATTGCAGTCTAACCCGACTACTTTTGTTGCTAATAGAGATCAATAAAGAAAAGGGAGAGCAGAGCAGAAGATAAAAAATGCAGAGAAAGATAATATTCCCCTCTTGTTCCACCTTCTAACATCACATTTTCCATTCGTAAGAAAATAAATAAAATCTGTTAAAAGCTCATTTTAGACTTACAACAACAAAATCTGACAGTTTCTTTGTTTATTTCTAAAGTTCATTCCTGCTGCAGCCGTGTGGACGAATAAATAAATATCCAGCAACTGTAAGATTCAATCAGGCTTCAACTGAACTTTTAACATCGTAACATTTATACTCATATACAAGATGGGTGGCTACCGGGGCAGAAGGGCACACGTACTGTAGATCTGTAGATACATGTATTAGGGCCCGAGCAGGGAACCTGCAAGGACCCTATTGTTTTTGTAGTGATCATTTTTTGTCCCAAATGATCGCATTTTTCACTGCCTGCATTTTTTATTTTCATAGGTAAATATTAGCATGTTAGCTCAATAGCTTCCAGGTCATGTGACCAATTGACTCAAAATCAGTGTGGGATCATGCAACTACACTGGCTGCATGAGATACGCCTCTTTTTTTACATTTTACATCTCTAAATATTTTTTATTAATTTTTATTAATTTTTATATGTAAATATTAGCATGTTAGCTCAACAGCTTCCAGGTCATGTGACCAATTGACTCAAAATCATGTTGGGATCATGTAACTACACTGGCCGCATGAGTCATGGGTCACCAGATTTGGCCCGTAGCTCGTTACGCATGAGTACGTTAATTCGATACTACAACTGCCCTCATGTGCAGCACGATAGCTCAGTAGCGCCCCCTAACGCCCCCTTATGGCTTTTCCCATTATTTTTTTTTCATTTCTTGGCCTCGTACTTTATTCACTAGTCCTACAGATTTAACGCCACAGACTTCACACTCACTAAATATCATCTTTAGACCTTGATGATGACACCTTGTCAAAAGCTTTTGCCTCTGATATACATATGTATCATGACCAGACACACAAAATACCCCTCGGCACCGAAACCCTCAGCCCAACAGGAAGTCGGCCACTTTGGTTCACAGCGGCCATTTTGTCAAACTTGAAGCCCCGCCTCCTACATGCACATTTTTCGGCACGCATAAGTATCGTGACCAAACGCACAAAAAAGCCTCTTGGACCCATAACCTCAGTCCAACGGGAAGTTTGCCATTTTGGTTTAAAGTTGAGATGTTGCCGCCATTTCCACCCATTTCCATGGCTCGTACTTTAATTAACTTGCCCTACAGATTTAACGCCACAGACTTCACAGTCACTAAGACTCATCCTCATACCTTGATGATGAAGAGTTGTAAAAAGCTTTCGCCTACGTTATTCCTGGTGGGCATGACAGTCTGAACTTTCAATGCTTGGCCACTGTAAGAGCCATGTCAATGTGTGGTGTGTGTTGGACACAAACTGTCCACTAGGTGGCTACGTTGTGTTGTGGGTCAGCCTGATATCAATCAATCAGACGTCATTTATATCGCACATTTAATACAAATACAATGTAGCACAAAGAGCTTCACACAATAAAAGCAAGCACAACAAAACAGAAGTGAAACCAAAAGACACACACACACACACTTTCTCTCACACATAACACATACATGCATTTCTGACAGAAGTTTACTGAGGCGCTATCTTTCGCTCAGCTATGTGCTGTGACGACAAACATCCAATTTACATGACATTCACAGGCTGTTTTCTCCAAATCATACATTACAACATGACATCAAGCGTAGCGTTAGTTCTGGCAGGCCACGACGTCAAGCTTAAATCAGCATCAACAGCGTAGCTGTCAACACGGAGCAGATCAGCTGATGGCTCAGCTGACTCCCCGTGCCCGCTTCCTATTGGGAAATTGCATTCAGAGCGCGCTATTTAAACTGCTCTAGCCCGACCTCACTTGCTGCCTCCTCTGCTGGCTTTTTGCAACCCACCGCCACCCCAGCGCCTCCTGTCATCCGTTATGAATCTTACCATTGTATCTTGTTGGTTGCTCTGCTCTGTCTGGGTTTTTCTTTGCTGCTGCGCTCCCTGCTTATGCCGTTCATGATGGCTCGTGAAGGGCAGGAAGGGGTGCTCTTCCTGCCTCAGGCTTTCCACGCAAGCGCGTGGAAGAGCAGGGGGTCCCAGAACAGAACCATACCGCCAAATGAAACTTGTGCAAGTAAATAAAGATTATTTTGACAAAGTGGTCCTGACTGAAATATAATTGATGGGTGAGCTCTATGGCCACATAGTGGACAAACTTGCCCTCTGCGTCTGCCCTCCGACGGCGCCACGGCCCGATGTACGTGGGGGAGCGAGGGCCCGTTCATCGCTGCTTGCAGCTTTAATTTATGTATGTATTTATAGAGTGGAGGAGATGGACGCACGTGTCCGTTAGCGTGCGACCGAGCATCATCTGTATCTCTGAGTGCTCTCGACATCAGCACGTGTGTTTTCAGTCTCGTTTTAGACACATATGCACATATATCAGCGTCTTCAGCAGTTTGTGTCAGCCCACTTAAAAACTTTGCATTTTATAGATGTTGATGTTGCTAAGAGACTGTAGGTCCTCCACATTTTGATATATCTTCCTCCTCATTTTCTTCACCTTTTCTTTTCCCTTCTTCATCCTCCCTCCTAGTTTCACCACCCATCGCTCTGCTCCCCAAATCTATCACAGCTTTTTGCTCTATTTCCTCCTAATTTTTTCTCTTTTGGGATTTGTATCCCTGAAGGCTTCAGCCTGCGGATGAGTGACTGTCCCGCTCTCTGCCGTCTCTCCTGTCCCATTTCGTTAAAGAGCAATTAGCCTATTTGCGGCAAAAGCAGCGAACGCAAGGGACGGTAGCTCGCTCATATGGTCTAGTTTGATGGAGACATCTGGAAAAAACTGACGTAAATTCAGTGTTTTTCTCTAAAGACAGTTTGCTCTTAGATTTTTCTACCTCTGCCAACTAAAACGAGGTTTTTCCTGAAGGTGAAACACTTTTCTAAACGATACATCTTGAGAGTGATCTGGTTTTAATTGTGGTTCTGGGTTAATAGTTGGCGGCCTACTTCCTGATATGTGGTCCACCGCGGTGCCTGATGTGGCCCACTTTGGTCAGCTCAGATTCATGTGCCCTACATCTGTCAATGCAAACATCTGGAGCACTACCTTAAGTCCAAATCCACCTGATCTACATGAGAACATTTCGTGTGGAGGACCTGAACATCTACTTTGGTACCGCTTGTTCCTGCAGCTCAACATTCGCCGTTTTCATGGAGGTCTTTTATGAATTTCAAGCATTTCTGGGGCTTTTCTTACCTTTGAAGAGTGAAAAATACAGAACTGAAAGGAAACAAGGGGATAGTGACGGTGTCTGAAACCTCTGGAGTCCAGCAGGACCCCTAAGAGTTGTTTTTAGACATTTAAAGTTTTACTGCAGGAGTTTTCCCAAGGAACTTTTTGATTCTTTGAGAAGCTGTTCGAGGAAGAAGGAAGAAGTTCGGCCCAACTTCAGCCCTTGTATGTTTATAGCTACTCTCTTCAATCTCTGTTTAATCAGGTAAAAAGGCTGGAAGATGGTCGACGGTTGATTTGCGAGCTGTGCAAAACATCTGTCTGGCTCAGTGCATATAAAGAGCCTTTAAAAAGCATGTGTATCAGGATGAACATGGTAGTAGTAATCATAAGCCTGCAGCAGTCAGTGTGGCTCCAGCGCCGTCTCACTGCAGATTTATGGATCACATGACAACACACACAGTCCAGATCAAAGAGGACAGCTCTCCGTCCTGGTGGCTAAGTTCCTCCTAAAATACAATGACTCCTTGTGCCAACACGTGAGTCAGCAGAGGAGACGGTCTTATAAGTAAATGTCAGGTTCAAACCCAGAGTCAGTGTCCTTTTAAAGCACCCATGTTGAGTCTACAACGTGGCAGCGTCAGCTCCTGAGGTCAGGGTGGATTTCTGGTGTAAACGGTTAACACCGCATGACGCTCAAGCTCGAGTAAAATAGACGATAAAGCAGGGTACGCTTTAGGGCGAGGCTACCTTGTGATCGACTCCCCAGCTCCACCCTCTTGTCCAAATATGGTCACTTCTGGGTCCAACAAACCAACATGACGACGTCCAAAATCTCCAAACAGTAGTCGACAAACCAGTGTGTGACGTCACAATGAGTTTATACCTGGAATGAAACCTTTGCTGTCCTGACCTCTCAAGTATTAACACCAAAATTAAAAACCAGTCCATCTTATCTCTGTGAAGCCATCCAGCAGTGTATGTTCTGGTTTTGTTCTGGTACCTTTTCAAATCACCACATAAACAACATGAAAGTACTTGATGCATCTCTGGTCTTTGTTCCCAAACCTAGAAAGAAATTTCCACCCTCTCGGCCAACTGGAGTCACATTTTCCACTCCTAACGCCAAAAAACACCAAGACGTCAAGACGAGCACTTTCTACACATCATCAGTTTCCAACACCCATGTGTTTCCTCACATACAACTTCCTGTCTTAAGTTATTGGTCTTTTAACCTTTTCCGCACACACTGAACACGTTCTTTAGATTAATAACGGTCAACAGCGTATTTGTTCATTATGTATTTATCTATAAACCTTTATATTTTTCCTGCTAATCCACAGAAATCACAATTAAACCCTTACTTTTTCTCCCATCCGGACGCCTCATATTCAGTGCAAATCCCTTTATGTGTGACCTGCAGCAACAGACGACAGATTTAACACCTCGAATCAATTAACTAATTTGGCACTTGTGGGAATTTATCATCTTGCCAAAACAGTCCTAGCGAAGCCAAGAAAAAAAATAAATCAGGAGCAGCAAACTCGTCTCTGAAGCAGCAGCAGCACAGAAACTTCACTGAGGGGGAAAAGCTGCCGTATAAGGCAGCTCCAAATTTAGCCTGGTGTGTCAGTGTATGTGTGTGTGTAGGTTTGTGAGTCACATGAACTGGGGCACACACACACTCTGTATAGACCACGGTAAATCCGGGCCGCAGCTCCTGACACATAAAACCCCGATCCAGGATTCATAAAGTGGATTTAGGCTTATTAGGGGCCAAAAGATCCATTAACAAAAAGCATCTAGGGAGAGACTTTCAGTCCAAAATGCCACAACAACAATCACCCTGGAGTTTAATATATAAAGGAGTCAAACAAACACGGACTTTCTTTCTACACATTTTGCAAACCCTCTTATCTTCCAGTCAGCCGTGGTTTCTTGTAGTCACGACTTCGTCTCGTGACGTCACCTGTTGGTTTGTAGACAAACATTTTGGAGCCTCGAGTTTTTGGCAGTACAGCCGTCGCTATCCTGCTTTTGTGCTTCAAGTTTGGCATTACAGCTGTCGCCATCTTTGCCAAAAGTGACATATTTGTCTGAGATGGTGGAGCTTGGATCTGAGAACATTTCACGGTAGCCTCGCCCTAAAGCAGACCATAATCTACAAACTGAGCATCATGCTGTGTTGAAGAAGACTTGAAACTACAGATTGAGACCATAAACTCATCAAGAAACTGTTCACTGAGGTCAGAAATCAAGTAAGAAGTCGGGTCATTTTCTCATAGACTTCTATACAATCGAATGTATTTCTGAAACCAGTGGTGTCGCCCCCTGCTGGCCACTAGAAAGAGTTTTAGCTACCTTAACTTGAGGTTACAGGCCTGAAAATGCTCTCCTCACGAGATCCAGTGGTAAGTTTTTAGTCACTTGATCTATCTCAACTTTAAAGCCAAAGTGGACAACGAGTGCTAAAAGAAATGTTATGAAAAATGAAAATTTGCTGCGATCGCATGACAGCTGTGCAGACAAATCTGTTGAGGAAGGTCCAGAACAGTTATTGAATGGAAAATACTTTTGTCAAGGTCAGGAATAAACTTTTAATCTCGACTAATGTGAGCCGTTTGGGAATGTGTTTAGGTTGGAGGACGTGTTGGAAAGGCTTCTTTTAATATATCAGTCGAGAGATTTTCAAACAAGATGTATTTTGGCTGCATGTTGTGAAATTAGATATTTAAACAGAAGCTTTAACGAGCCATTAATAGCTCATGTATAGAAGAGAAAAGGAAGTTACGACCTGTTTTAAGGTTTTATAACCATGAACGTTCACCCTACAGATGACGCTCGTCTGCTCTGCTTGTGTATACGTTGTGTGTAAATGTATGCGAGTGTGATTGAAGCTCGTCTCTAGATTTCAAGACAGCTCGGGACAAAGAGAGACAGACTGCGTGAGAGTGAGAGTCCAGTTGACCATACATGGTGAAACCTCATTTTACAGCTTCCTCTTTGCCAAGAGGCCTTTCACACTCTGAAGACATCACACCACACCACACGTTTCTTCTTGTTCTGAATGTTTGTGTATGGTAGTGTGTCGGGTCACATCTCGTCTCAGACGAGGACGGCTCGTTCTTCTAAATTTGGTTCACCCTGGAGGCTTTTCACACCATATCCAACAGCAGAAGGACGACTCAAAATAAAATAAACACAACATCCTATAACTTTATTTATCAACCGAGGACGCAGCAGATGGTGTTTGACTATAGACTTCCTTCTACATTTGTTTTTCAACCACATAGCACTGAGGTTCACAGGTTCTCAGTGTAAACAAAACCAACTGAGACAGGAGAAATTCATAACTATAAGGTGTTACGAATGTCTCGTCCATTTCATGTCCAATGATGGTCCCAGTCACATCAAGAAAAGACCCAAAATTCAGCTATAATCACGTATGAACAGCGAAAACTAAGCAAATCCTCACAAAGGTTTGAGATTTGTTGCTTGAAAAATGACTTAAGAAAGTAATCGGCAACTATTTTGACAGTCGATTAATTAAGCAAAATATTCACTATGATGTGCCGATTTTCCACTCGCACTTTTGGTCGGTCCATCACCAGTTTTACAGCGCCGGTGATGGACCTGCGCCTCGATACTCAACACGTCTGTGCAGGAAAGTGTCCTTAACGACAGAGTTTAAAAGACTGCAACTCCCTTCCTGTTGGTTAGAAGAAGCCTCTTGGATGAGAGGTGAAACGTCTTGAAGAAACTGAAACACGTCCAATACAGCACTGCGAGTTTCAAACTTTAATTTATGTTACACCGTGAATTTTAACCATTTCAGAACACATCAAATATCTCTTGGCGAATCCTCATCTAAGGCGAGACTGCAGAGAAGCTGAGAAGCTAGAGTGAAACTTTGCAAAGTATTTCTCTCGTCCTCTTCACTTTTCTTCACTATCTATAAAATATCTGTTCCTGAATCACCATCAAAAGCAGGCAGAGATCTATCTGAGGAGACTTTTCTTGTGATCAATATAACAGGCTTTCATCTCTCTTAACCTCAGGAGACGGCTGGCGTTCTTTCGTTAATGTTTAATAAAGATCCACGACCTCTGCGTAGGGCAGACTAGTTCAAAGCCAACAACGCCCAACTTATTTCTGTTCCAGCTTTCCAACTTCTCTACACCTCATTGGCTATAAAAAGTATGATATCGGCCTTTAAAGAGTTAAGACGGTCTGTGAAGGAGCAAGTTTCCATTACACACCCAAGTCATAATAAATCTACAGTGAGTCTGACTGAGATCCAGCAGTGCTACAAAGCTGGTTTGGGATTTAGAGCGATGCTTAAAGAGATTACCGATGAAATTCAGTAATTAAAATCCTTTTGGATTGTTCATAGCTGTAATTTACTACAGCTCAGGATTATTCAATTATTTGGTTTATGTAAAATCACATCTCATTTGTGTCAGAAGATATTATATATTTTCTAATTAATTCTGATGCTTTGGTGGGTGAGACGACAGCAGAAAGAGGCTAAAACACTGGAGAAGTTTCTTAAAAAACGAAAGTTGAACAAGACTTTTGTTGGAGCACGACTCAGAACAAACTCTCTGGATTTCTGACCTTTCTGAAACTTCTTACCGCCCACTGTTTTGCCTGCAGGACGCTACACGATGTAGGACTTTTTAACAACTGCTGGACTATGAAAAGTCACATAAATATCAACCAGACAGGTAATAAAGGATTAATAGATTTAATGAAGTTAAAAGTTGACTAGACTACTTGTTACAAAGCCGTCGTCTCATACCAACAAATCAGTGCCTCTGCTGTGCTCAGGCTGACATGTACAACGTGAGGCGACTGCACAGCAGCTGTCCAACGTCTCCGTCCTTTATCTCGGGTTTTACTGACAGTTTAGACCTTCAACGAACAAGGCTGTCAAAATGTTCTTATCAGTGTCGCCTAACTCGTTTCCGATGTGGAGACATTATCTATCAAATCAATCAATATCTGATTACAGTTGTTAAATCTTATCAGAGTCTCTCTGTGAAGACGCCAAGCTTCAGTTATGAGCAGTACCAGTTCAGAAACAAATTAACAGTCATCGTTAGTCTCATAATAATCCATACTTTGATAAAAAATACTTTGAAGTTAGATCTACACCTCCACTGATTAGTTTATGTTTATTACGTAGGTTTTCATGATGGATTTCTCAACATTTATGAGCATTTTTACTCTTTTCTCATGAACCACTGCACCTGAACCGCATCTTGCACATGTACAGCATAAAAAACCTTAAACTTTTCGATTATTTAAATAATAATTTAAAGGTATTTTGCAGCCTCGGTGGAGTGCTTCACAGGGGCTTTCTAGTTCAACTAGTTTTCTAACCCTATCAATCATTGAAGGCAGAAATAAGGATCTGTAACGAGGAACAAACCAGAAGTTGAACTCAAACTCAAAATAATCTATGCGGCTGTAATAATATGAAACTCTGAGGGTGTTAGGGGTGTTAGCTTCGTGTGGTCTCTCATTATTTTACTCACAGTCTATTGAATTGATGAAGGAGAGGAGGAAGTGAGCCGTTCCAGGTTCAGCGAGGAGGATTTTCCAGACAAGCCAGCAGAAGTTCAGGAACTGAAGAGACATGAAACGGTAGATTTTACAGATGAAACGACAGCTTGAATGTCTGCAAACTGTACAGAAAATGTCAAGATTTCTTTTCATTAGGAGCTTGTTTTTATTTGTTTCTTCATCATTTCATCTCCGTGAGACTGAATTGACATGAGGTGTGATTGTTTTGTCAGTTATATCAACATCAGGCCCGGTCAGGATTAGCTGAGAGGCCGTTATCGCTCACTCTTCAAGAAATAAAAAATAAAAACGACAGAGCAGCACTGTCAAAAGCAGATTTGCCCCCATGTAGCTCGATTGAGCCAATAATAGAGGATTTCCCTGTTCGCTCTGTGTGTGTGTGTGTGTGTGTGTGTGTGTGTGTGTGTGTGTGTGTGGACCCCTGTGGGATCGGCATTAGAATAAAGCATGAATAATTTCTTTAGAGGGACGGAGCAGCTGTAGCCCTTTTCACATGAAAATGAGCATCGCCCACGCCCTCGCACACACGCACACACACACACACACACACACACACACACACACACACACACACACACACACTTTCTCCCCCTCACTCTCGGCCATGTCACTCTCAGCAACATCACCAGCTTGTTGTTTCATTCTGATGAGAATTAAACTGAAAATGACTCATAACTCTAAGAAATATCTAACATCAGCTTCCTCCTCGGCCTTTCAGTGACCTTGTATAAATCAGACTGAATATTCATGACTCAAACATTATTACTATTTCCATTCCAGCTTGAAGTCCGTCAAATAAAACCAGCGAGGATATTAATCCAGCTTCCTGACGTTTGCTGTAAACTGAGCGACTTCCTGGACTCTCCCTTTCTGGAAAACAGCTCTAAATATACTGAAGAGCTGAGCAATAAATCAATACAGTATCAATACTGTGGCTGTATTCAGTTATTATAATATCAATATATATCTTACTATCATTTTCAGGTCTTTAAAGATCTGATACATGTAAGTCATACACATGTGATGACCTTATTGTAGCTAATTTTAGCTCAATGCCATGAAAAAGGAACCAATCCCACATGTTTGGTCTTCATTTTTCACATCATCAATGATTTTTGAAGTGTTTTCTAAAGTACAAATATAATGTGGTCCCCGTATTATATTATTACATACTGATTTTGAGGCATTTGTTTTAAAATATCACAATATTTGAGTTTTCCTGCTCCAATCTTGCTACTTTATCTATTAATTCACTTTTAAATGAGTTGAAAGTCCAGAAATTACATTTCATATCAGAAGTAAATTAGATATATAAATAGAAGTTACACATTTCAAGTACAGTATATGTCATTTTATATCATGATATCAATATGCTCAATACGCAATAGCCATGAAATGTTATCGCCTCTCTGTTTAGCAGTTGTCCTTGTTAGTGGCGGGGTCCGCCAGTGCCAGGCTGGATTCAAATTGCCTTCATGCACATGAGGGACTTACAATGTAGCGCGAAATCCAGCACATGTTAACTCAATATTAACAACTTCACTTCGTACTTGGTGCGTGAAGTCCTTCCTAAATTCTTAGTAACGACTATCTAGTTTCAAAAACTAGTGATTTAGTTAATCTGGTCGCAGGATCTTTTGTTTGGAAACATTTGTGGAGCTGTCCAATCAAAAACAATCAACGGTGTAAACAGGAAGTCACTGTAGTGTCAAAAGTTGTATTAAACTTAACCACAAATCATATGTCAATATACATTTAACGTTGTTTTGTTAATATATGCACACATGTAGAAATATGTGTTCCAGAGTTAGTAGCATTCGTACAGTTCAGAATGAATGGGAAACCTAGCCTAGCCTAGCTAACGTTATTAGCATGTGTAGTAAATTGAGGTATTTTGTGCAGTTTGAACAAATGTATTAAAATCTTTCTTTCTTTCTTAACTCACTTACTCTTCAATCTCAATGTGGGTCAAGTATTAGCAAGCTAGCTAACGGACAGCTAACAGTTACACCTGGTCGTTGGTGGTTTGTGTGATGCAATCTGTTTGGATGTGGTCATGAGTAAAACTTTACAGTTGCGTTACAACTTACTGACAGCGTTTGCAACCAGCTGCAAATCAAGCAAGACTGCAGCTTTAATCAAACCGAGCTGAAACAGAAATGCAGACGTAGCGTAATGTTCCAGTTCAGGCCGGACAAACTGTACAATCTGTTAACAAAGTTAAAAGAAAGTAAACTTTTCAACTGTTGTCAGCGAAGGTACAAAAGGAGAGCACAAACCTCAGTGTGAAACTTCTTCTTGCTCAAGTAAGCATCACTTCCTTCTGTTGTTTCAGGAAGTGTCACCAGAGTTTTTGTGTAACCTTGAGTCTGATTTTGTGTGTGTGTTGCACGAACACCTGGCTGCACGCATATGACCACAATCATGGCAAAGGAAAGGACACTTTTAAATAACAATAACCTTTGTCTACTTTGAGCTACATATTTTTGAAGTCTCTCACCCACCACCCCCTTTAAGAGCTTGTAAATGAGCCAGAACCCAAACCTTACCCTCACTTGATTTAAGTCTTAACTTTCAAACTGTCCTTGAAAGAAGTCTTAAACTCTGAGATGAGACCAACAAACACACAAACCACTGAGTTCCCCTTCGAAACTCAGCAGCCACCTGACACAGGTCAAAATCACTTTCACTCTTGGTTGATTTAAATAATAAAACAGAGATAACTTCACCGATTTGCAGTAAAAAACATATTGTTTAGAAGATTTTTTAAGTCAAATTAGGCATTACTTTGATACTAGATGCACAACTTTCTATTTTATGTATTGATAATGTTGACAAAGAACTTAAAATAGGTGAAACTGCAAAGAAACATATGTGGGATTTCCTGTCACTACAAATTTAAATGTCTAAAGTATAGCAACAGCGCAGGGTGTCATGATGTACGGATAGTCACAGCTTAACCACATCTTATGAGGCCGTCTAAGTCAGTGTGGGGTTAACAAAAATGGGCGTCTTTTGTGGTCAAACATGAAGGAGGAGGAAAAAAAACCAAGAGTCTGAAGCGTTTAAGGCGAAAGCAGAAGTGAGATGGCCGGCACAAGCTACGAGTGTCTCTTAGACTGGCGGCTCTGAGGTAAAACTGCAAGCACAGTTACCACAACACGAAGGAAGTAATCAATGAAGACTTGCTGACATGAGACAGAAGGTTTAAGCTGAAGGTTCACCGAGACCGACTTATGAAAACACAGATCACCCAGACTGTGATCTTGAATGTTCACACTCTTCTCACTACCAATTTTCTACAGAGACTCGATGAGCATGTTCAGGGTGCCAGGTCAATCGCAAGGATCGCCAATATTTTCCCTACTGATGCAATAAAGGGAAACTTGTAAATCAGTCTGCCAAACAGAGCACAGACGATGAGCAATAGTGGTTAATCATGCTGGATCAGCACTGACAGAACACGACCTAATCCTGATCTACTTTCAGAGGATGTCTGCCACAAAAGTTAGGATATTCTGTTGAGTATCCCAATGAATATTTATCTTTGACCTTCAGTCATTTTGTCTAGTCTCATCCTGTCAGGGCTGGAGAAATGTCTGGCTGCACCAAGTCTCATTCTGTGATAGGGGGGAATAAAAAACGCTCTGGGTTGTTTGCATGTCTTTAAATCACAATCCTGTTTAGCAGCGATGATGCCCCTCCAAAAATAGTGCCAGGGGAGACTTGTTTTGCATGTGGACAGACGAGTCCTGGCATTTAAATGTATAAATCCCGGCAAAAGAAAAAGGTAACAGCTGTTAGCTTATTCATGTTTGTGCTATTAGCAACCAGGTCTACATCTGGTAGGTCAGACTAGTCTAGTGATGATTCTCAACAAGAATTATACTTTCCACATTGTCTACATATACTACAACAATGTACGGTGCACATCTGCCTATGTGTGCAACTACCACCCATATGTGGTGTCTGCTGTCCACAATTGTCCGTATATGCATCCAGTATAAACTGAGACCACTACTCATCAGCCATGCTAGCAGCTTTATGTGTCTATAGCACTCGGGTACCTCTGTGCATTGAGCTAAATGCTAACTCTAAATGTTTAGCATGCAATCATGACTGAAATACCAACAAACTAAACTTAAATGCTGATGTTTAGCAGGTATAATGCTTACCACCTTCGCCATCTTGGTTTAGCGCGTTAGCATGCTAACATTTTCTAATCAGCATTACTAATAAAGTACAGCTGAAATTGATGGGAATGTCATTAGATGAAAAGTCAGGGGATCGTTAACATTGTTACAACTCATCAAAGGTCTGTGCAACATTTCATGGTGCCACCCCTAATACAAACAACACTTCCAGTATTTTAAGTTGTTACCTGAGTCAAACCAGTTTCTGCAACGACTGGGATGTGAAAAGCTTAAACCCCCTGACAGAAGGATTCTGCCTTTGTCAAAGATCATTTTGAAGCTACATGAGGTGGCGATTCTTTAGAAAACTACCAAACAGATCCATGTGATCATGACCTCAACTGGTCCGAGAAGATATGGGCATCTGCCAATGAATCATCAGAGTTAGGTGGCAAAAACCAAAACCAAAACAAAATGTGACTCCTAGCAGTGAGTCACCTCGATGGAGTCACAAAGGCTCATTAGAAAGTACCAGGACCGTATCTTAAAATAAGCATTTTGCTGCAGGAATCTAAACATTTCAGTACTTGAAAAACGTCAGAAAACACTCAATCTAGAAAAAGGGTGTCTGTCCCATTCTGGACTGTAGATATATTTACAAAAATGAACCATTTAAGAATCAAACGAGCTGTCTAACAAGTCTCTCTCATGTCTCTGTTCCCAGTTTGCATGAGAGGCCAGTGATTGAGTCTCCGGCCATCTGTGCCACAAAGCTGCCGTTTGCCAGGACGGACATTTGTCTGCCTCGTTAGTCAGTGGCATCATGTTTAACATCACAGGGCTGCGGGGCGTCCTCGCTTCAAAAAGACAAGCTGACAACCCAAAACAGTATGTCACAAGCACACACAAATGCCCATTTATTTATATAAAAGATGCTCTGATGTTTTTGCTCCACTTGCTGCTGTTTCTCAACAGTTATCTCTTTTAAAATATCTGGTTTAACTTTACTCGTGTCTGGACGAGGCGTGTACACCCACATCTACCTTGGCACACTGACCAGTCGGTGTGACACAGCTCTTTTGTGCACTTGCAGCCCAGCTGAATTTTCTCAGGCACTGGTTTACATTTGAATTTCACACTGTAAACATTCATCTGGATCACATTCAAGAGTTCGAATATAAATTATGGAGCAAGTACCATATATTTCATTACTGTGGATATCTTTTTAGTCACCATCCGTTAACTAAATTTATTGGGTCAAACATTTTTCTAAATTCTCACAGATCCACTCGTGTCGACATCCGTCCAATACAAAACTAGTCATTAATATCAAACGAGAATCTAAGAGGAGATATAAAAAGAGAAGGAATAAAAAGGCAAACGTGTACACATCAATGTCCAATTCTGACGGACGTTGTTGAGCTTTTTGTGTCGTACGCTTTAGCTGATAGAGAGCAGAGAAGTGAAGGCCACAACTCCAAACTAGTAAGCCGAGAAAATAATGGTCAGAAGGTTAGGATCAATAACTGTGTCAAGCACATTTAAGAAGGTATTAACAACCCCCTCCCAATTTTCCTTCTAGAGCTGAAATGGTCAGTCTATCGATCCTTTAAGTCATTTTAAAAGTGATAAAAATGTCAAATATTCACAAGTTCAAGCATTTAATTGTCAACATTTTCTGCTTTACGATTAGATAATTAATCAATTAGTCGATCGACTTCAGTGCCAGACCTTCTGGAGGAATAAACACCTGGAGTCACATCAGTTTCTGCTCTGATCTGGAGCCGTATAACAATGAGAGAGGAGCTCAGAGATTACTTTTTTAACTTTTGGGATTAAAAAGTGGATTTATCTTCACTCCTGTTTATCAACCTGACTGCATCAGCGATCGATTGAGAGAACCGAAGTCTCTGGTGAGTGCTGAGTTGAGTCAAAGGTTGACCTGAATCCAAACAAACATCCTTGCTGCGTGCCGTTGCTCGTTAGCTTGCAGCTACTTTACAGTAAAGTAATCTGGCTGTTGGAGGCAAATTAATACTGCATGAGTAACCCGAGTAGCTCTAGTGGATAGTGGGTCAGACCAAGCAAGCAATTTGAAAACATCCCTGGTAAACATGACAGCAAACAATCAGGATTATTTCACTATTTCTGTTCCATTAATTGACAGATTAACACACAGACGAACCGAACAGAGATGTTTTAGAAAGTGAAAACCACAACACACCTGTCTGAACACCTGTGACAGTAAAACTATCCTTCATCCTCTCAGTCCAGCATCGTTTTGTTATTATTTGCAGCCGAAGTGCAGCAAGGAACTCCTTGACTGGCTAAAAGATAACCTATTAGCATACAGCATGATTGTGCATTTTCTCCCAAATGCCTAAACGCAGCTCAGATGTCACTCTAAGCACATAAAGCCGGACCAGATCTGGCTGATGATGGTTTAGAAAGCGGCTGAACAGACGGCAGCCTGAGTTTCCACACATACCCGAGGACGTCCGCTCCGCTCTGCCTGCTGCCGACGGATGTAAACAAACTCACGCTGCAGCCGCCGTCACGAGGCAAAGAGACTGCAGCTGCCGCCAGCGCTCGCCCTCTCCTCTTCCTCCTGCCTCCCATCCCTCCCTCTCTCTCTCTCTCTTCCTCACCCTTTACTCTCTCTCCCTCTCTCTCTCGCTCGCTCGCTCGCTGCTTCCCAATCATTCGAGGCCAATTAACTCTTTCTCTGCCTGGACTGCAGCAAAAACACAAACGTCTCTTCCACCAGGACTGCATCAATCCCAAGTGGAAGAGATGCTGCTGCTGTTACTTAACCTACCCTCATGGGGTTTGACAAAATAATAGAGACACCTGTCATGAAAATACTACCACAACAATACAGCCTGTGAAATAACCATTAAGTTGACTCTTCTTCCAAAAATGAACATTATAACCCCTCTAAGGCTTGGATTTATTGTATTACACTGCATTAGCTAGGTGTTCCTAATAAACTGCTCATTCCAGCGTCTCCAGTGTGAGGATCTGCTGTATTTCTCAGGTAAATATATTGAATTTTGGACCGTTGATGGGACATAATAATGAAAACATAACTTAAGGCCTGGGAGATTATTCAGGGTGTTTTTAAATTGTTTCTGCTATTGTTTTCTGCCAATATAACATCTGAGTTAATTTGACGAATATCAAATGTTTCTACAAAGTCCTTTTATAAGTTTCACAAAATATGTCAAAGTTTTCAAAGCAGACATACCAGAAAAACACTTAAACTGGTGAAACACTGATGCACATCAGGAACATCTAATCAATGAGTCGGTAAACATGATGACCAATCTGTCTTGACATTTGATGCTTGCTTTCAGCTAATCATTACTTTCATTATTGATTTATCTGCTGATTACTTTCACGATTAGTTGTGTAGTCTATAAAATGTCGAAAAATTGCTTCTTTTGTCCAACTTACTGTCCAAAACCCAAAGACGCTTCATTTACTGGCATAAATGACAAAGAAAAGCAGGAAATCCTCACATTTAAGAAGCTGGAACTAATGCATCGTTAATATCATTTGCTTGAAAAATGAATGAAAAGATTAAGTGGCGATTGATATTGTCAATACTACACAAATATTGAGGTTGGACAGCAAATCCTTCCAACAGCCAGTATTTATTCAAACAATCTACTGCTATAAAGACAAAATTGAACTACACCTATGAGGATAATCCTGATATTCATATCTTCTGAATTAATTCAGACTGCTTTACATCAAGAGGAACAACATAACATTTGGTTTGGCTGTCTCTAGGACTGGACAATACCTTAATATCGGATGACTATTGGTACTCTCACAAAATATTAAGTTAACACAATGAGATTTTTGATCAATAACCATCAGCAACAGTCCGGTAAGTTCAGAAAATGACATCACTTTCCTGTAATGCAGCCTTTACACCAGGAAAAGACAACACTTAAATCCCAAATCAAAGACCATATCAAGATAACAACATAATATTGGTACATTGCCTTGCCCCAGCTGTATCAACAATATTTTGATCTTTATAAATAACAACTTTAAATCTGCACTGAAACAACACAAATCATGTATTTTTTACAGTAGTAAAATGCTTCATAGGACGGTTATTTCTTGCAGTGGACTGACTCGTACACAGACAATCACGTTGTTTGCCATGCTCCATGTGGTGGTGGTCCTATCTTTGGCGTGCACACACACACACACACACACACACACACACACACACACAGAGGTTTCACTCGTCCTTTTGATGCCTCTACATTTTCCCCCAGTGCTCATCAATTATTAAGCATCAGCTGAGTGTCAGCTAGAGTACAGTTAGTCAGAGCGTCCCGACTGGAGACCGAAGAAAAAGTAGAAAACGCAAAGATTTTTGACTTCAGTCGTCCTAATTGGAGTATCGCTGCTTTATTTCTTCGTTTCCGAGAATGCGTAATTGAAAAATATGTAGTTATGTCCCATTTTTTCCTGTCATGCAAAGCTTTTATTTAGAGCAACGATTAGTCAATAAAAAAAATATCTGCGTTTCATTTTGGCCATTGTTTGAGTGTGTCAGCCACTTAAATGTGAATATTTTCTGGTTTACTAACTCTTCTCTCTCTTCTATGATATTAAACAAAATATATTTGGGTATTTGACTAGTAGGAGGACAAAATAAGACATGAAGACGTCATTGTGGGTTCTGTGAGGTTGTTTCTTGCAGGTTGCAGCCCTACATTTACTTAATCATCTTATTATCTCCTGTTTGCGGTTAGGAAACAATCTACTGTCTTTATTATGTAATTATTAATACTATTTAACTTATCTCCGACTACATCTCTTCATTTCCACAGAGGAGTTTAGTAACATGCTCTCCGACTCTAACCGGATGAGGCTGATCTGAGCGATCCATTTTGGTGAAGAGGATGACACAGCTCATTACCGACCCACTGAATCTCTTCATTATGTCAGCGCCACGCTCCACTTCCTCTGTGTTTCTAAAAAGCAGACGAGCAATACGACGGCGAACATGTGTTCTGCTGTCACACACACGTGTTGGCTGTAAACATGTTGTATGACAAGACAGGCAGAAAACGCAGGAGGACACAGCTGAGGATGAATCAACAGGCTGCTGCTGCTGCTGCTCGACCCTCCTGAGATGAGTGGGAGAGTTTGATGAGTCACCACACACACACACGAACGCACACACGAACGCACACATAAATATGACGGAGGACACAGAGGACAACACTAACCATGTGATATCTGATCAAATCACAGTCGATCAATGCATATCCGACAGAGTCAGTGACCCACGACTAAACAATATGCTTCACTAAAGTCAACGATTAGCAGACTGATCAATAAGTTGATTGACAGCAAACTGATGATCGCTTCAGGCTCGAGTGTCAAACGTTTTCTGGTTCCAGCAACTAAAATGTGAAGATGTTTAAGACTGTAAGTACAGAAAATCCAATTAATCGAGAGATTTATATAGAAACTAATCGGCAGATTAATCGATAATGAAAGTACCCGCCTGACTTGCAATACAGCCCAACTGGTGTTTGCTTTTTTTCACCATGGTTTTACAACTAACCAGCAGATTTGTGGGGTATTTTTGCTCAATAAAGCTCTTAAATGACCAATTGAAATAAAAACAATAAAAACAAACACAATGTTTTCTCCGGAGCTGTCGGTATGAGGGCGAGTAGATTTCCAACCCTTACTGGCTAAGTGAAATAAAAGCATGCTGCTGAAACCTGTTCGTTAACATTATTATGTGCTTTTCCCTTAAACCAGCTCGTCTGAGCCAAGGAATGACTGCTTGGTTTGGCGAGGCGGAGAGAGTGACGAGCACTAATTTATGTTGAAGTGAAGAGCTTCCTGGACTAAATGGAGTACACAACAGATGAGGGAGACGTTTTAAATTAATGGTGCAAAGCAAAGTGACTGCTATATCTGAGGCAGCGGTGAGGCCCTGATGCTGTCACATATTGTGCAGACAGCCGAAACATCTGAAGGTTAACACTACAGTGGAGCCTTTCATCTGCTTTCTTAAGGTTGTCTTCACCTACAACAATTTCACCCAGCTTCAGAAACTTAATGAAGCTGATGTACCTCAGGTGGTTTTTAAAGAAGTACGCACCAGCCAGCCCACAGCACATGCATGGAGCCTTTACATATAGCTGCCATAACAAAGGACTATTAATCAAGCTTAAGGCACATGATGACACCTGAGGCAGCTTTACCCTCTGAACAAAGGCAGTGGCATCAGATTTAAAGCTCTAGAAACTAGCTTAAATTTAGAGCCAACTCCTCGTGTCAGGACTCACATGAAGGCCAGTTGGGTCAACGACTCTGAAACTCAGAGCTCACACGTGTCCTTAACAACTCTTTAACGACAAAAGCCTGCAGCTCCCCTCCGGTTCCCCTCCAGTTAGTTAGAACTGAAGAGGCCTCTTGGAAGAGATGTGAAACGTCTTCAAGAAACTCAAACAAGTCCAGTTGCCTACGATACAGCACTACATACATACATACATACATACAGATATGTAATGAAGGCAGGATATTTTGTAGTCTGTCAATACAGTTTATTGTCTAATATGACTATGTATGTACTGTAAAGAAAGTGTCATATCGGCGCATAAGGTACAAAGGGGTATTATGAGACATCTCTGCAACACACGTCATAGACTGGGGCTGCACAATTAATCGCAAAATAATCTAAATCACAATATGACTAAGTGCAATATTCAAATCACAAGAACCGCAATTATCTTATGAAGGTAAAATGTGTCACAAAACAGTGTTTTAATGAATTTTTGTAGACGCTCTGGCCTACAAAGCTACAAAGAGACCGGGAGAAATGCCACATCATAGCCCTATCACAGACCACTTTGACATAACGTCAACACTGTTGTTTCTTCACATTCTCTTAATAATGTTAACTCATTTTTTAATTGTTTTAAAGTAAAATTCAGGCCATATATTACATACTGCCCCTTTAAGACAAACATTAGTTGTTTGCACCCTACTTAAACTATCACCTCGCTATATAGCTTTGACACAACTTGTAACACATTCAACTCTCAAATTATATAAGTCGACTTATTGGTACCTCTCCACCCGAAGCCACTTCCGCCCTCGATTTAGTCACTCGCAGCCCCTCATACATAATTTTGGTCACACACAGCTCCTCATACCTCACACCCACAGTGAGGGCCTCATCTTGAAGCAGGTCACTCTCCTCCTCATGAAGAGCATCATCAGCCCCTCCTAAAATCAATGTCCATGACTGACCTTGACTCGAGCACGGCGAAACTCAACACCAGTCTGATGGCCGGCCAGTAGAGACACTGCAGTGAAATGTGTGGCCAACATGCAAACACACACACACACACACACACACACACATACACAGACTCAGCATCAGTCAGCATCCAGACACACACTCACTCAGCAAAATCAGCATTCACACACATTGCACTGTGAAAAATGCATGTGTGTGTGTGTGAGACACTGCCATGTCATCAAAAAAATCATGTCTACTAATGACATAGCAATAAATAATGTGTGTTTATATTCACACACAGTCTTGAGGAATAAGCAACCTTTTCTTAACTATGTTATTACGTAACACCAGCAGTGTTTCTGGAGCTGTGACCCGCCTGTCACACTCATGCAGCCACTTACACGTAATAACACACCCTGTCAGAGGTGATTTTTCACAATAAATGACACTTTACACCCATTTAAACCGACGTTAACCTCTATTTCAACGTGTTTCCTGTCCTTGCTGCTGTTTATCCACGTCCCGTCCCGCTCTGGCGTTACTCTGCTGCACTCCACTGCTTTCTACCATCACATATTTACATGTAACACGCCAGAAACACGAGTCAGTCTGTGTTTTGTTCGTGCTAACAAACTAAAGCTTCCGTCTCCTAACTTAGCGCTAACACCAACAAAGCCGCAGTCGTCCGCTCTCTAGCCGACGAAAACCGTCATTTATTACACGTGTTTTGAATTAAAATGACACGTAATCAAGCTTAACTCACCGGTTCAGCTTCGCGTTGTGTTAAAATATCCGTATTTTGGATAAAAGCCAACTGTTACAGGGAGTGTGTCCTCCAACTGCCGCACTGTTTGTGTGTGTGTGTCTCTGGCTGTAGCAGCGACAGCCGCTGGCCACGCCCCCTGCGTGCCACGCTGGGGGCGTCATCACGCAGGCTCGTACGCAGCAGCACGTAGATTCCTCTCAAAACTATGAAATATGTGTTTTATTTCATGTTTATGTTAAGAAAACACATATATAACTGTTTATTATAGCCACCATGTTGTGCCTTTAAACCCGAAGTAGGTATATTTAGTCAAATACTGCATTTAAATACATAGTATAGTGATTTTATGCTGGTTTGTAGACGATTTTAGAGGCAAATATTGTACATTTTAATCCACTACATTTAGTTTACAGCTATAGTTAGTGGTTTTACACACAACATATAAGATGCCATGTATTAAATTAGTAACAGCCCATATAATGTAGTCTGAACAACATGAAAAAGCACATGATTGCATCAACAATCCAAGATTACAGTCTAATAATAATAGTATGAATCATATAAATAATAAAGTAATATGCAATCATATTTGTATTAATGATATGACATAAAATAATAATAATATGAATCTCACAGGGGCCATTTTACCTTAAAATTATACTTTAAGTACATTTTACTGGCATTTATATTCACTTTTACCCAAATTGTCATAAACTAACAAGAGTTTTTAGGCCACAATAGCACGTAAATGAATGATTATATCAGTGGTAGAATGTATCTAAGTACATATACTCAAGTTCTGTAGTTAAGTACATTTTGAGGTACTTTACTGGAGTATTTCCATTTTCTGCTACTTTATACATCCACTCCACTACATCTTGGAGGTAAATATTGTACTTTTTACACCACTACTTGTACTTGATAACTTTAGTTACTGCTTCAGCTGTTTTAGTTTGAACACAAGCTGAAACTAAACATGTCTAGAACCATACTTGGACAGTTTACTTCAGTATAATCCTTTTTTTTAAATGTAAAATTATTATTTCATTTAATCTTGTTTACACTTGGCCATTCCTTATGTTCTTCCACTGCTCCAAAGTAAAGTTGGCTTATGTCGCCATCTTGTGCAATTTATCTGATGTTGCAGGTTTGAACACAGCCACTAAAACTTGCATTTCATTGCTGCTGTGTTGCTTGTTTGTTTTAATTAATTTCCACATTGCTCTCAATCAGAGCAGATTCGTCTAATAGGAACACACCAACATTATTGTCATGTCATTGAGAGGACGCGTTGGCCACATGGTCTCCACCCAGTGGGCAGGGCAGTGAGGCGATGTGACAAGCAGGTTCAGCAACAGGTGAAACCAGAAGTGAGTTACACCACCAGCTTAACAGCTCTTGACATGGACTGGACTATTTCGAGGGCTTCTAGGACTAAACCACATTTTCATTGTACTTTTTTAGCCTTTTAAAGCATCAAATAGACTTTTTTCAATGTTTTGGGAGTTGTATTTTCAGTATTTTAAACCTCATGTTGAATATACTTGAGATGGGGACCTCTGCTGTGTTTGAAGTCAGGACTCCGAGAGGAGTCTGTTGCATGCTTTTGCTTCTCTTGCTCTGCTGTGTTGGAGGGAAATGTGAGCTCCAGGAATCAAAACCTGCTGCCACAACCGGCCTCCCCGCCGCCAACCCTGTCAAACCTTTCGACAATGCACCCCAGGCCTTCCCCGAGGAGGAGAGGGCCAACCTCCCTGTGTTCACCATGGACTACCCTCGGATCCAGGTCCCCTTTGAGTTTACACTCTGGGTACTGCTGGCCTCTTTCGCCAAAATTGGTACGTTTTTAATGACTGTGTTGAGCAGAAAAATTGCTTTGTACGGAAGAAGATAGAGCCACTGTGAAAATGTTGAGTTCAGAAAACTGTTCTGCTGGAAAAAAATGTCAGTATTGTTTTTCAGTGGTTGAACTTATCAGCAGCAAGTCAAAAAACCTGTTTACTGTTAAACTTCAGTCCCTTTCTCACATTAATGTGAGATAACACTTTACATTTTGCATAAATCTCAGAAGTTTTTGGTTTAAGGAGCAAAAAAATGTGCGCAAACTTTTACTTCCTCCCTTAGTGTCATGCTTCACCCTGTCACAACAATGTGAAAAATACTGTACTGTTCCTTTAAGTGACAACACTAAGAGGAAATTAAATAATCAGAGAGTTTGACTGAATTTTTACTTTGAAAACCTTCTCTGTCAAGCAAAACATGTCCACCCTGCAACTCAACAAACACAGGGAAAACCATTTTAATGATGCTTTTCTATAAAACATGATTTTTTTCTATTTAGCTGCATGCTAAGTGTGGCGTTAGCTTGACTGCAAAAAGAAGTCTCCACAGAATGACCAAACAGCAGCCTAAAATTTCATTGTGTTTTCTCCAGGTTTCCACATTTACCATAAAATCACCATCTGGATCCCTGAGTCCTGCCTCCTGATCGGCATCGGCCTCATCGTCGGCGGCATCATGTACTCGGTCAAAGAGGAGCCCCCTGCCGTCCTCAGCTCCAACGTCTTCTTCCTCTACATGCTCCCGCCCATCATCCTCGACAACGGCTACTTCATGCCCACCAGGCCGTTCTTCGAGAACGTGGGCACGGTGCTGTGGTACGCCGTGGTGGGAACTCTGTGGAACAGCATCGGCATCGGGCTGTCCCTCTTCGCCATCTGCCAGTTTGAGGTGTTTGGACTTCAGGATATCAACCTGCAGGTTAGTTAGGGTCAAAGTGGGTGTCAGAAAGGAAGTGGGTACCTCTGAATGGAAGGTCAAAGGTGATACAGTGTGCGTAATATTTATGTTTGTGATTGTTTTATTTAGATCAGAGAAAAAGTGAATTTTCCTCTCACCTCACCTGCAGGAGAACTTGCTCTTTGCCGCCATCATCTCGGCTGTGGACCCTGTGGCAGCTCTGAACGTGTTTGAGGACATTGGAGTGAATGAACAGACATATATAGTCATATTTGGAGAGGGACTCTTCAACGATGCTGTCACTGTGGTGAGTGCAGGGGATGTTTGGACTGTATCTATAAAAATAGACTGTTGTGCCATCTAGTCACAGCATACTAACGAGCTGGGTGATATGGATGGAGAATTATTCTCCTGATATGAGCCTAGAACTCCTCCGGTATTATGGATAGTGTAATATCATGACACAAGTTTAATATAGTCTCTTCCTGGTCCTTAAATTTACATTAGAGTGACTTAAATGCATAAAATTAATGCCTCCAGGCCGCCATTTTTACATTACATGTGACCCCACAGCAACAACTTATAATTTAAATACACATTGAAAATAAAATTCTAATAATGTATTTTATTTAGATAGCATTTTCAATGTGTTTTTCATAGTACACAGACACAAATTTAAAAGGAAAACAACACACTAAAATCAGTCAATCAGAGAAAAACATCAATCAATCACAGAAAAACATCAAGAACAGAAAAAAACAACATTAATCAAGCAAAAAACAACATTAACCACGTAAAAACAACATCAATCACATAAAAAAACAACATCAATCATATAAAAAAACAACATCAACCACGTAAAAATCATCAATCACATAAAAACAACATCAACCACATAAAAACAACATCAATCAAGTAAAAAACAACATCAACCACGTAAAAAACAACATCAATCACATAAAAACATCAATCACATAAAAACAACATCAATCACATAAAAAACAACATCAATCAAGTAAAAAACAACATCAATCACATAAAAAACATCAATCAAGTAAAAAACAACATCAACCACGTAAAAATCATCAATCACATAAAAACAACATCAATCACATAAAAACAACATCAATCAGAGAACGAACGACATCAATCACATCAACATGAATTTTGGCAACGTCACATGACTTCTGTGTATTTAAGAGGATGACATAGTCCCGATCTGTGTGGCCCCTGTGGTTTTCCTTCAGTCCAGTTTGTCCAGTTCTTCACTGTTGGTTGAAAGGGATTGTCAGTCGTGTGGCCTGACTTTACTTTGGCTGGTTTCACTTGAGAGGCCGGTTTCACTCAACCCTCCTTGGCACTAATCGTCTTTGGGTGAATCCCAGAAGAAAATGTATAAACAATGTCAGTGTTGCCAGCGGAGTGACATTAGTCATGTTAGCACACTACTGTCAGCATACAGAGGTAAACAGTTTCAACAACAGCTGAATGGAGCAGATTCCTCAGAGTGTTGTTAAACCTGCTTGGCGACACAGCTGCAGTTGACATGCATCCCTGATCCACATAACCTTTCATCTTGTCTCTTTCCTCAGGTACTTTACAACATGTTTTCCTTCCTGGCAGACATGCCCATTGTTGAGTCGACTGATGTGTTTCTGGGAGCGGCCCGGTTCTTTGTGGTGGCGGCCGGTGGCCTCCTCTTTGGCCTCCTGTTTGGATTCGTGGCTGCGTTCACCACACGTTTCACCCACAACGTCCGTCAGATCGAGCCGCTCTTCGTCTTCATGTACAGCTACCTGGCGTACCTGGTGGCCGAGTGCTTCGCCATCTCCAGCGTGTTGGCGTAAGTGTGGGCCAAAAGCAACTTTCTAAATAACATGAGCAGGCAAAATCCAATATCAGATGAAACAGGTGAATGAATGATAGGATGGGGACTCTTCATGGGGAGTTTTCAGAAAGTAAAGTCAGTTACTCAAGTACAGTGCTGGAGTAAATGTACCAACTTACATACCACCACTGCAGCACACAAAGCGAAACACAAAGATAACAATCATTATCCTTTGGACTGTTTAGATGTTTCTGCAACTTGTACAAACTTGCTCTTCCACTATAATTATCACTGTATGTGTGTGAAAAGTGATGATGTTGACAAGACACTAAATAGGACAGTGTGCACTGAAGCAAAACATTTTTAAAAATGTAGTTGTTTTTTTTTTTTAGCTCAATTGAACTTAAAACTTTTTGTGCCTGACACATTTCAACAAGTCACGTCTAAAAATGAGTAGAAATAAATGCAAACTGTCCAGGTGAGACAACTAAACTGAGATATATCAATCTTGTTGATAGAAGATCTAAAAATAAAGGCAAATATAAAAGAAAACGACAAATATATATAAGTAGGATCAGCCAATAAAGCCTCAAAAACATGCATACAAAACTTTTTATATGCTAAGAAAACCTGATTTCAGCTTTCTAACAATGCCTTTTTCAAATAGTTACGATTAAAATGTTTTAATGTTGATAAAACTCAGTTATTTAAAACAATTACAAGTAGAGGTTGAGAGGTTGGAAGCTAAAATGGCCAATAATTTTAAGGAGGAGCTGTATTTAGTTCAAGAATCAGGCGCACTACTAAGTAAATGAAACAAATATTTTTCCCTCCATGCAGGCTTATAACATGCGCCATCACCATGAAGTACTACGTGGAGGAGAACGTCTCCCAGAGATCCTGCACCACCATCCGCCATGTTGTCAAGATGCTGGGCACCGTCTCCGAAACCCTCATCTTCTTCTTCCTGGGTGTCGTCACCATAACGACCGAGCACGAGTGGAACTGGGCCTACATCCTGTTCACGCTGGTGTTTGCCTTCATCTGGAGAGGACTCGGTGAGAGCCGTCACTTAAATCCTAGCAAAGCTCCGTCTATTCATCAGACTAGCTCATGAAATCTATCTTCGCTTCTTCTTGCAGGCATTCTGGTGCTGAGCCAGATCGTCAACCCGTTCCGGACCATCACGTTTAATTTCAAGGACCAGTTTGGACTCGCCTACGGAGGCCTGCGAGGAGCAATCTGCTTCGCCCTGGTGTTCACCCTGCCTGATACCATCAACAGAAAGAACCTGTTCGTCACGGCTTCAATCGCCGTTATCATATTCACCGTCTTCATACAGGTCAGACTTCTGGCTGGAGACTCAACAGAAGCACAAAATATTTGTGCATTTCCTGTATTGATTATTGATTACCACTCTGTCCCCTTTTAAATATTTTCTATCTCCCTCTCAGGGCATCAGCATCCGTCCCATCGTAGAATATATAAACATCAGGAAAACCAACAAAGACCTGCACACCATCAACGTAGAGATTCACACCAGGGTGAGTATCAGCTCTCGCTTTAAGCTCTCATTTTTCTAATGGATTCAGTCTGGAGCTGGTGAATCACACTGATTGTTTCTCGATGTGTGTTGTTCAGGTGATGGAGCACGTCGTTTGTGGTATTGAGGACTTGTGTGGACAGTGGAGCCACTATTACTGGAAAGACAAGTACGGTCTATCTTTCTTTACTCAATATCAAGCTGGATTCTTGCAGATTTAGACGAACTGACTCATTATGTTTTGATAAACCACTCATCTCTACTCTTTAACTTGCATCAGGTTTAAGAGGTTCAACGACCGCGTCTTGAGGCGTATCCTGCTTCGAGACAACCGGGCCGAGTCCAGCATCGTGTCCCTGTATAAGAGGCTGGAGCTGCAGAATGCCATCGAGATACTGGACACACCGATGGGAGACATCAGCGCGGCGCCGTCTATAGTTTCATTAAAGTACGTCCTATAAGCCTGTATGTTTAAAAGATGCTTTAGTTCATATCTATAGCTTCTGACCCTGATGCTCAACCCTATAACTCAAAAGTTAAAGTTATTATTGAGTTTTTACATCCAAGACTCTGAAACTGTATCTGCTCACTAACTGACTGCATCAGCTGAACACATGAAATCTAATTTGGCTCCAGCTGATGATGCTGTTTTTCCCATCGGATGGAAGTCTTAATTGCCACCATCGTAACGTCGATAGCAATAAAACAAACATTACATTTCAGTTATATCTCCCACTGTTTCACCGTTCACTGCTCTCACCTCCTATCAGCGACGAGAGGAAGGAGGCGTCTCGACCGAGGAAGAGGTTCATGGCTGCTGACGTGAGCAACATGCGCGACATCCTGTCGAAGAACATGTACAAGATCAGACAGAAGGTAACGACATCATCTGAAGAGAAACCTTTAAATTAGTCCTGCGTTGTTTTTATATGGTTTAAGACAACTTTACCACTTAAATTTAAGTTTTATGCTCCTTTTTGGGAGATTTTCTACCTGAAACTTCATATATTTAATGTTTTAGTGTGCCTGCAGTTTTCCACATTTGACAAAAAGACAAAATTTTTAGTTTGCATGTGAAAATGTGGAGTTTTCACAGACCTAAACCAATAATGCTGTAGTCCAACTCTTTAATAAAATGCTCATTAATCTACTAAATCAGCTGGGCACTGTAGTTTTTAGCAATAGTTACTCTAACATAAGTAAATAGTAGATTTGTTGGGGACTATTTTCAGTGGCGGATGAACACACATTTGGTGCATAAGAGCCTTTTCCTAGTGTTTGTATCTCATGAAATAAATCTCAATGTTTTCCAGACGTTGGCGTACACCAACAAATACAACCTGCCCGACGAGAGCCGGACCAGGGAGATTCTGATTCGTCGCCACGTGAGCATCAGACGCAGCGTCCGTTCTGGAAGTGTCCGCGAAACGGTAGGTGGGGACAAACAGGGAATGTGGACAACCTATTTATAATGTCCCTAACCTGCTTGACCTTCACTCCTGTTTCTCCTTCAGCCTAATCAAAGCATCCCCAAGTCTTCGAAGTATTACTCCCTGCAGCCTGGAGGGAATCTGGAGAGTGTGTTTTCCCTGAGAAGAAGAAGTAGTGGTGGTGGCGGTGGTGGTGGTGAAGTGGACCATCTCTCAGACCATCTCCAGGCTGATTCTCCACACTCCTCAGTACGCTCTCTGGTCCCTATGAGGAGGCTGAACACCATCAACGAGGTCCGCCAACACCCGCCCTCTCCTGGGGTGGACGTTTTGAACGAGAGGGGTCCTGGACGTCTGGGAGGTTCTAGTCTCATAGGCCGGAGAGCACCGGTTCCTGCTCCCAGGAGGCGCAGCTCAGGTCATGGAGACGAAGACCACATTGACTCTACAGGAGAAACTGAATCTGTGAATCCTCCTCAGCTACCTCCACCTGGTGGATGGGTACCTGAGAACCAGGACGCCATAGAAAATGGAGCAGGAAATCCTCTGCTGAGACACTCGTCACAGGGCTCTCGAGGCTCGAGGAGATGATGACGGACAGAGAGGAAGTACTTTGAGTCGACTCCAGAGCTGCTCTGGAGGATGAACTACTTTTATTAGTGGAGCTATAAAAGCAAAAAGCAAAAAGCTTTGTTCTGCATCTCAGGGAAAATGCTCAGAGGTTGCTGAAAATATAAACAAGATCAAGTGTTATGATGTCATCTGCCTGTTCTTGGGTTGCTTTACTCTTTTCTAAATAAAATATAAAGAACAATAAACCTTCCCTTACCTCATGACGTCGTCCCATCTGTGCAACACAGGTGAATACACCTGAGCAGTCTTCCACCACACCCATCAGCGAGATCTGGGGTCAACTGTTTTCCATTAGTCTCACACAGATTAAAGATTTCTCCAGGATCTACATCCAGTCCGGTTACCTGATGCATTTGGAGGTGGTTTCATATTACAATATCGGATTTTAGCATTTAACCAGTGCGTTTTTAAAACCAGGCGGAGGACCCATAGGTGCCGTTAAACTCAGGAAAGAGGAGATGGAGCACTGAACTCTCTCTCCATCCTTAATGTCCCTTTTATTATCATCCGACTCTCTGACTGCCCTCCACGCCCTGCATCATCTTACAGGGTTTATGTCCTTATATCTATCTATAGCAAGATCCATAAAATATTTACTTTCTGTACGACGCTTCGTGATGTCTTTAAAGAAACTTGACTCCACTTGGAATTAAGACTTTAAACTGGAAAAAAAAAAGACAACCAGGTGTTTAAAACTGCACTGAAGTTGCATTTTTCACAGGAAATGTTAAATGTATTTATACCAAACTGTTTTGTTGAGGACTCCAGACCAGAAAAATGTAAAAAGCTTTATTAATTTGTTTTTTTTACACTGATAACGACTAAATCAACACAACAAAGCTTTTAAAAAAATGTCCAATCGTGGTACAAAACCAGACTAACTAACTTTATTAAAAAAAAGGTGATGTTTTCTGTATTTTAGGTTTATTCTTTTGTTTCTAAAAGACAGAATACACCTATTTTATTACATCAAATTACTAAAATAAGCATTTTTTTTACAGTGTACTCATGATTGCAGGCACCATTTTCCTGGATAAAAATGTCTTGGCATTTATTGTGAGATTGTGTGCATCAGCCAACGAGCAGCAGAAGTAATTTTTCATCACCTTAACTAAGCGTAAAGCCTCCCCATTGGCCGGCCGGCTCCCCACACAGCACTCTGCTCCGGGAGAAGGCGTTTGTCTTGATTACGCTCAGCTGCTCTAATTAAAAGATGTTCGTCCGTGATTAGCAGCGTTTATATTATTTACTGAAAGTCACCGCAGTATGAAATTAACAGTTTTTGTTAAAGGAAAAATAACAAACTCATCATAAAGTGCACAAATTGGGGTTATATTATGATCAGCGGGACTTATGGAGCGAATATGAAGATAAATTAAAGCAGAGGATGATCACATACAGAGAGGTTTGTTGGAAAATGATCCAGTTTTGTTCTTTTACTTTTAGTATTTGTTTTATTTTATCACCTCGAGGTAGCGTTTCAACCCAAAGTTGACTTATTCAATCATTTTTCACTTAACACATGTTTTTCTGAGGAATTATTCAGGCGCCTGGCAAATAAATGCCATTTTATACCCCTGCCTGAGAGTAACAGGGACAAAAACTCATAATAGTTATTTATTTCCTTGTTTAAACTAACTCTGTGCTGGTAAAAAAGTAAAAAACAAGTGCTTAGGTGGAAAAGCAGCCTATTCAAAGAGCAAAAAACTACATAAACTTGCATAATTTTCAAATTCAGGGCTTTAAAAACTGAAGAGAGAGAGGGTTACTTGTCTACACTATCAATCATTGGCGGTTGTAGGCTCTAGGGCAGGCATTTAAGCTCATATCTCCTTAAAATGAGCTGCCAATCAAGCAGATGCCACCTCAGGATCTCCGGTGTAGAGGGATGATGGCATCTACTGAGTTTTTTGACAGATAAAAGCTTGAAAAAGCACCCACAATCTCAGTTTTTTGCCTTTTTTCCCACAATTTAATCATGAAATACTGTGTTTTGGGCTAAATATGTTACTGAAATTGATCTACTGGACAAAGAATCATAAGAATCGAAGCTTTCTTACAATGTATAGCATGACTATATACTTAAATTAAGGCGTTGGCCTGTTATCTAAGCTATGTTTGTAAAGATTGGTGAACTAGCTGCTAACTGTATAAAACAATGAGCATTTGTTTAGAAATTAATTCATTAATCTATGAACGAACACGTGTTTTCTTGTCTTTCCCCCTTCCCTGTGCTCCTGCTGGTGTCTCTGTGCTGTGGGTGTGGACTACATTTCCCCTCCCCAGTGGTTCCCAGCTCAATGCACCTGCCTACAATCAGCTCGTCATCTGTCCCAGTCTGCTCACCTGCGTCCCGTCAGCTCAGATCAACCCTGGCTTCACTCAACCAGGCTCCAAGGAATCAGCTCCAGTGAGCTGAAGTAAGCGTCCTTACAAAGTCAATACAAGTTATCATTTCAGACTCTAAAGCGAGGGTGAACAAACACTATTTTGGTCGGGGTTTTATGTTATTGGTAAGGTTGCGCTTCTAGTTATCGTACCTTATCTAAACGTGCCTAGACTTCGCAGTTCCAGCACAAACAACAGTCGAGGAACTAAAACCTCCCTGACGAGCAGAAACTGGTAAGATCAACCATAGTGCAAGTTTTCTGAACATTGTTTATTAATTTCTCTTTCAAACTTAAATACTGTTCCTCCTTATTTCAGATCAGTGACGTGTCCATGATGGGAGGGGTGCACTTCAAAGGAAAGCGGGTCATGAAAGGGTAAGTTTTGCAAATATGTGCTGATGTTGCAACTCAGTACAGAATGAATACAGTGTGGTCGTATCACTGAATTTATAGTGTAAATTATCTCAGAACATCACTTTTGGCACCATCTAAAAGTCATTTTATTGCAACTGCACTCACTTGCTAATGCTGGCTAATGTTGCTAACGGAGGCAGGTCATCAGATTACATTCAGCTTCCTCTCGAGCCACAAAAAGCTTTATACTGTTTTTCCACATATGCAGTCGTTCTTCCCAAAACCTTTAAACACACTTTAATGTGTAAAATTGGTGGCGTTACCCTTTAATAGTCTGTGACACAGCAAATGGTGAACTTCAAAGTGCCGCCTGGATAATCCCTTCATGTTATGTGGAAACTAGTATTGATCAAACCATCAGCAGAACCACTCATGTATTTATGTTAGCGCTTATTTCCACATCTTCCATACAAAGACTGCATGTATATCAGTGCCTGATCAATAAGCTGTAGCCATTGATAAAGGGCCTGAGCTGGAAGCTTTGACTGAATGGAAATCCAATAGAGGCCGGGCTGGTGAGGGTTTATAACGTTAAAAGCTGCACGCGCTCAATGAGGGCGTTCATGCTCGACAATAAATATGATTAGTGGCATGGAGAATAGCCGCCTCATCAAATATGAATCATCGTCATGCATCTTTAATGACCACAACAGTTTACTGTAACAAACAACAAGTCTGGGAAAGAGGATGAAGATTTACAATCTGAAGACACAAGAACCAAAGTACTGTACTTAAGTACACCTCAGACGTACTTTACTTGAGTATTTCAGTTTTCTGCTACTTTATACCATCATTCCTCTACGTTCGGAGGCAAATACTGTACTTTTTACTTCACTACGTATTGATAACTTTAGTGACGAGTTAGTTTGAAGATTGCACAGCAGCACATTTTAATTAATTAATTTAATCTGCAATCAGATTTAAAAAAAAATGCTGAGTATCAGATGTGATGAATGGACAAGGCCGATAACACCAACGCTGAAAGCGCCAACACCAATAACGCCAACTCCGATAATGCAAATAACCCCAACGCCGTTAACCCCAATGCTGTTAACCCAGACACCAATAACGCCAACGTGTAGATACTTAACTAAATTTTTTGTCTGACTTAATTTCATTTCAGATACTTTAAGACTTTTACTCGCGTACTATTCATACGGGTGACTTTGGGTTCATTTGCACTACGTCTGATGTCTGCAAAGCTTTCGGTCTTTTTCTTTCCTCTTTGTGAATAAAGCAGATTCTCCACATCATGTTTTTATTCAGCGAACAAACGGCAGCAGGTTCTTGCCGGGTCAAAGTTTGTGCCTGACATTCATTCATCAGCGTGAGTCCTGTCAAAAAGTCTTTCATCCAAACACTAAACCCCCGCTGTAAGCCGCTTTGAATAAGAACATGAGAGAAACGCTTCAGATGTAAAAAAGCTCAAACCAAACGCCTGCAATATCTTTGCCTCCAGCAAATTTGCATTCTGATCAAGAAAAACGTCCTGGTATGTGGGAGGCACTGGCAAACATCCTGCTTTATGAACTGTCTGTCAGCTGCACATGAAGCAGCACATACTTGCTGAGGGAAGAGGCGAGAAGGAGGGACAGCATTCAAATGTGGCATTGAGACCAGAGAGAGGGAAACAAAGGAGGGAAAAACAGATTGTGTATTTAAATGTATCGCCTCCGGTGAAGCTTCAATGCCGACGAGGGAGAGCGTCTCTTCCTGTGCAGCAGCTCTGCAGCCATCACTTCTTTGTATTATTAGCAGCAGTTTCTGCTTCGGTCAGCTCGGAGACGAGAAGCAGCCGGAGGGGAGTCGGAGGAAACTTTAAAATTGAGCTTCTGGGAGAGTTGAGGGATTTTATTTGAGCAGATAAAGGAGCGCTGGGTGAAACTGAGGAAGCAAAGATGAATCAAACTGCTTCTGTTTCTCATCAGATTGACTGCCAGCCATCCAAGGATACCAAGGTAGGATGGATTCGATCATGTTGTGCTTCCTTTATCGTGCCCTGAGTATTTTTCTCCGACACTTTGTAGGATCACTGCATGAATCTCCTTTAACAGGAAATGTACTCGTGAGTATTAAAAGTATAGGAGCTTATTGCTGCCACAGCAGAAAAACAGAAATGGATCAGTGTCATTTTATAACGTGGAAAGTTTATCATCATGAGAAACGTTTCATTTTATACCAATAGACATATTGTTATAAAAAGAAGTGTTTCTTAAATTTTTATATGATATCATTAGATTATTATGGCTCATGCATTCATGTAAAAGCAGGGCAGCTATTACTTCTGTCAGGGAGGTTTTGTTTTCACCCGTGTCCGTTGGTTGGTTGGTTTGTTACCAGGATTACACAAAATCTATTGAACCGATTTCCACAAAACTTGGATGGAGGATGAGTCTCGGGCCAGAATAGAGCCCATCAACTTTTGGTCGGGATCCAGATTATTCTCACTTTCATTTAAAGTCTTAATGAAACAGAAAGCAGAATGTTATTTGCTTCAGCATGTCTATGGCTAACACATGAGCAAGACCTAATGTGGCATATGAGACTGACTAATGCCAGTTGGTGGTTTTCTTGCCCCCAACGTTAGCTGCAGGGCTAAAAGACCAAAGGCTAAACAGCAGCTAAACTCCATAAACCACCTCAGTGCTGGACTCCCTTTTGTCAAACTGGCAGCAGTTGGTCTCAAAGTTTGTGTTTGGTCACGACACCGGCCATGTTCACTTGGAGCCCAGTACAAATCGCTGTTATTAGCGACGGGCCATCTGTTCATCAGGAAACTCTAAATCACAGAGGGATCAGGCAGAGCAGCCGGAGGACGCTGGAGAGAAAACCATCAAATGTGATCCATTTACACCCATAAAATCAGTGTTTTTGTGCAGTAATCATTGAAACTCTTATGAAATCTTGCTCTGTGCCACTCACTCAATGCTTAAAGTTGAAGATTTATTGATAATGACATAAGCACACGAGACATTTTGTTTTACAGGAAGAAATCGATTGACCGATTTTGATTGATTCAAAGAAAAATATTTTTTTTGTACATTTTTGGGGCAAATATGGTTAAATGGGTGCACAAGGTAACTGTGGATATGAGATGTGGAGACAGAATATAAATCTGTAACAGTCAAACTTTCCGGTTATGGAAATTATACATAATTTTGTGATTTACAATATTTCCAAATCCAGTTCAAATGAATAATTATGAGCTTCAGCAATAACTGTCTCATAAATCTTATTCAAATGGTGCATATTTTGGTTGTAATGAAAGTTATGTCAAGGACAGCTAAAGTGATGGTTTGGATTGTAAGAGCATCGGCATGGAAACGAAACAATGTGCTATGAAATGTAAAAAAAAAACCCATAATTTTAAATTGACAAGATTTAGTAGATTTAGAATAATTTCACCGCGATGCCTCACGGTTGGACAGCCCCTTCCAACAGGGAACTGAGGCTGTTATTGCTCTACAACGTTGGAAATTAAAAATCGGGTCGACTTCAACCTCCAACGATGGAAACATTTTGAATTTCGGTCTGGGAACGACATTCGGGTTGACGTCAAAGATATCAAGACGTGATGTCAGGCAGACCCAAAGTATTTTTAGACACAAGCAGAGAAAAGTTGGCAAACTCAGTTGGAAACATGTTGAATTTTGATGTCAAATAACTGTCTGATGTCATGATGTTTTCCTAAACCTAACCAACTACGACCCGGTACAGTCATGTTTGTCCATGAGCTTTAGGAATGGTGATGTATGTCTTTCTTGGATCCTCCTATATTTGAGTCTTGCTGACAGACTCGTCATGTTTGATATGTCAAACACAATACGGAGACACGATGACAGCAGCAAGAAGAAATAAAGGCGCTGACAAGAGCTCCATTATCGCTCGCAGTTTATGCAAAGCGGTTCTTAGCCGTGAGCAGATCTCTCAGACGGGAGACGAACAGTCAGAATATAATCCCATACGATGATGCACAGCATGTAGCAGGGGAGGGAATAATCCTACAGCTTCCATAAGTTATGCAAAGAAAACGCTGTTGGAGGATGTGGCACATTTTAAAGTGCTCCCACAGGTACATGAGATTCGATGTTTCTCGTATTGTCTGGTGAAAAATGAAAGAAGGAAAACATCAAATCTGATCTCTAAAGTGATTTTACAGCCTTTAAAAACCACCAGGAACACTTGAGGTTTTCACGTGACAACAGCAATACAGACTGTAAACTATACAGGGATGCTTTGTGGCTTTTCATTTGCATTATTTAGCATGAGTGGTTTTAATTGTGTCATCAATCATCGCTCAGTAATCCACTGTCATGCGCTGCCTGCTTCATAATAAATAAGCTGGTGCCTCTTGAGATACAGCCGCTGTATACAAGGATTTACTATCACAGAGCTGCTGATGCTAATGAAGAGATAAAGATTTTCATTTTCACCTGCATTTGTTGTTTTGAAGTTGAGCCTTCCTCCAGATATGTGGGATATACAGTACAACTGATGTTGGCTGATATGGATACAAACAGATTAGTGCTTATTAGCAAATTAGCAGCATTTTGAGATTGTTTAATGACTCTAATTTGGACCGAAACATTACCGTACAGTGTTGTCAGGGTGAACAATAAATCAGGTCCTAACAGGAGACTAAAACTCTCCACCCGAGCTGAAAAACCTGTTCTTGTTCCTGGAAATGTACGAAAATTATCCTAAAACGCCTTTTCCTCTCAAAGTAAACTCAAAGCTGTTGTTCAACCATTAAAAAATTATAATTACGCCTGCAGATGACCTGTAAGTGCCACTATTAGCTGGAAAACACAATGGGTCCACCTCATGCTGTATAGTCTTACATGGTCTAAGTTCAAATTAAATAACAATATCGCTGAAAATGACCACTTAATACTTGTTTTACTGAGGAAATATTCAGGCATCTGGCAAAAACATTTTTGACTTCAAATTACCCATAACAGGGTCAAAAACTCATCATAGTTGTTTATTTCCTTATTAACACTAATTGTAGTCAAAGCGAGTGCCTATTCAAAGAGCGAAATGCATAAAACGATATAAACTTGCGCAATTTCCAAGTTTAGGGCTTTAAAAACGGATATAAACTATATATTACTGGATTTAAAATCTCACTGGCTTCACGATGCATCAATCAACTGGAGGCTGGCGTCAAAGTGGCTCAGGAGAGAGGAGAAAGTAGAGCGAGTGGGTCATTCATTGGCTGTTGTAGGCTCTAGGGCGGGCATAGAAGTTTCTATGCTGTTACGCATTAAAATGTCTCAAAACGTTTATATATTTTGTTAAAGCTTTTGTTGCCAGGTTGCACTTGAATCAGCTCCCTGGAGTTTTGCATCTGGGTCCTATTTGCAAAATCTTAACATGTTTAGCGAATTAAAAAGAAGGAAATAACTAGAAGAAATGGCAAATTAGTCTGATGATTCGACTACGATGTCCTGATATTTTCTGTTCTTTCAGGGTGTAAAACACATTTAGACCTTTATGCAACATTAAATATCACCTCTAGACATGTTTGAAAACATAAAAATACTCAAGTACATAAATTGTCTCATTAACCACTTGTTAATGCAACTCCACTACTCTGCCGTATTCCAGTAACTAAACATAAACTAAACATCCCCGTCTCCTGAAAGAAATAGGATTGAAATGGACAGAACAGTTTCCACGCTGAGCTCATTCAACAGATCAGCTGTGGTGACCCTCAGTCCACACGACTAAACGAAACGGGCGCCAAACACCTTTTTACAGCCTGTCAATCATCTCCCTGTCAACACAGTCCCAAATCAGAGGTGTGAAATCTAAACATAGTTGTTGCCAAAGTGTACCTAGCAGATATTAACTGATTCGGGTTGAATCTTTCCTCAAATTTGTCTCTAAACTGGCAACATGTTAATGATTAAGATGGGCAGTATCAAGGCAGTGATATACAGTAGAGACAAAATGGTGACAAAATTCAATGCATTTGTGTCGATGGTCAGCGACAGTCAGCCAAAGTTTGATTAAAGGTGCATTATGTAAGAATTGCCCATCTGTGTCATTCATACTCCAAACAAATAGGGGGCAGCATATCACCAGGTAACCGATAACTGCTGCTAACTGTAGCTGCTAGCTAGCGGTCATAACTCGCTCTGCCCGGACAGCGAGCTCGGAGCAGTGTTGGCGTTGTTGACTGTCAGACTATCACAGGGGCTAGCTGGTTAGCATGCTAAATTCAATAGATATCTTTGCTGTGCAATACATGGATGTCGTCGACATAGCGTCAAAACTGACGCTTCATTTTTTTTAAGTTTTAAACTAAAATTCTTACATATTGCACCTTTTTTTTAAAGCTATAATATGTATTAAATGTCTAAAAACAACCAGATCTTTGTTGAGTTGGGAACTTGCATCATTCCAAACAACCCAACAATGTTAAATCCAGCCGTCCGGACTAAACTTAACACAAATAAACTTTAACTCACCATCTCATCTGTGAACATTTATGCTTCGTCTTTGTTTTCTAGATTAGTATCATCAGATTTTAACTAAAATATGTATAAAGGAAGTCTGATAAGACTGATTTTATTAACGTGTTAAACATCCAACATCAATCACAGCAGACCTGACATAAGAATCGCTGTTTAAAATCAATGTATGCATGTTTAAAATGAGTCGCCATCGTGATTCTCCCTCCCTCCATCCCTTCCTCTGTTGTTCATGTTTGCTGGCTGTTTTCGTCATGCTGGTTGTTGCTTAGTAACTTGTTATTCCTGGACATTTTAATCATATATACTTATATAGTAGTCAAACCCCCATTTGCACAGGGTCAGGAGAGTAGGAGTGTATTCATGCTTGCGTCGCTGTGAGTCAGTTGTAGAAGCAACAAGCTTTAAATGCCCCTTAAATTGAGGAGAGGTTCGTCTTTTAAAACTTCTTCTTTCATCCTCAGAGATGTACTGTTGACTGCTCTGCTGGTGATTTGTTGACAACGTAAACATCTTTCTGTCGATTCACTGCTGAAAACCTCCATTTGAGAAGCCCGACCTTGAGCTCTACAAAGATTGAATGTGTATCTGCAGAATTAAGAAAGCCTTTCACTCTCCACCTGCCGAAGCTTGTTGAGCAGCATTTCACAAAATCACTGTGCGTATTAACTCTAAATATTGAATGTTTATTTTACCTGAGAGCATTTTATTGCAAGCAAGAGAAGAAAGTTTGTATCAGATATTTGATCATTTGCCAAAATTGCTCAAAAATTACATTAAGTTTGGTAACTTAAACAGTCAAACCTCAAACAGTAGAAAACATGATGGAAATGTAGCATTTATATTAGTTTTATTTATTCATTTGAGGAAAGTTAGTCTCCATTTCATCTGCCGCCATTTTGTGTATCTTCAGTGGACATTTATTTATACACTCAGTCTGATTGCATTGCATTTTGTCGCATTTAGTTTAAACCACACCAACTACAGCAGCAGCCAGGCAGAAAAAAAGTGCTATTAATGTGAATAAAGTTATTTTTGATTTATTTAAAGGAATAGTTTGACATTTTGTTGTCCAAGATTGACACCAATTTCACGTCTGTAGAGTAAATATGAAGCAACTGGGATTAGCCTGTTAGCTTAATGCTAACTAAGTGTAAAAACAACATTTAAACTTCAGTTTTTGTATTTATGAAGCAAACAAGGCATAACATATTAGTTAATGAGATTTCAAGGTGCTTGCAGCCAGATAGTGTCGGACATAGGCTGGTTGTTTTCAGCTGTTTCTAGTCTTTTTGCTAAGCTAAGATAACAAACTTCTTCATATTATAGACGGACATATGTGGTATCAATCTTCTCATCTAACTCTGACAGAAACTGAATATCTCACGCAAAATACAAAAGTTTGACACCGAACCATCCATTAAAACCAGGAACTCGTCTTTCAGTTGACACGTTTCACTCTCTGCCACCGTCGCTGGGCCGATCTCCAACCCTGAAACCTGTGAAACCGAACAGATTGCCTTCATAACAGAAGAGCTTAACAGCCCGCTCGGTTCAGTCACAGTCAGAATCACTGAATATTAACATTAACCCTGTGCGTCGTCACGGCCATCTGCTAACGTGGAGACGGACACGGAGTAAAGAAACCTCATTAGCGTGCGGAGGAAGATGACTAATCCTGTCTCAGCCATCACCATCATCAGCTGACTTTAGTGTGCTGAAGATGCTCATCGACCTGTGATTAGCATGTTAGCCTCTGCAGCTAATTGAACCCCTCCCACTCACTCACATAAAGCAGAGAGGCCTCAACAATCCAATGAATTATGTATTTAATGAGGTATGAAAGGGGCGCTGAGAGAATAAGACTTGTTGTTTTTTTAAATCCCGAGCTGTTGTCCAGCCTACACTGTTATTGTGTGAACGCCAGGCGCTCAGAGTGTGAGCTGAGAAATCCTGCTGCCAAGATCCAAGACCCACATGGCGATGATAGTATTATTCACTTAAGTGAAAGTAGCAATACTACAGTGTGAGATATCCTGCGTTTAAACTCCAAATAAAGGGGCACTATGTAGTATCAGAAGAACATTCAAACTCTCTTTTTGATATTTACAATATTGAGGTAATGATACAAACTCTGGAAAGGTGGCAGGGTCTGCCACATATAAACAAAACAAAACACTATGAAAACAGTTTGTTTATTTAGTTTCTGTAGACATGCACCTTAAGTAAAAGTATTGTGATGATGCATTTTCCAGCTAATCCAAGAAGGTTTTTAAAGAGTTTATCTTAAGACAGAAGAGAATTTTCTCAACACATAAAGAAATAAATAAAACGTATTGAAGCCTGTATTGTTTGATTTTATGTTGTGCTTAAGTGGTGCAGCAAAATGCACATTTCAAGTAATTCAATTACCAAAATCTGCAGCTTTTGGGCCCCTGAAGGCCTCTGCTTACTGTATGTTCAAAATCAGAGCATACACAGGAATATAAATGAATGCAAGTCTTCTTTTTGTCACTAGAGGGCGGTCTTACACAAGACTGGTGTAAGACTGGTCTACTGGTGTCAGTAATCCATCAGCATTTGATAAGATGTTTTTTTTCTTTCTTATAGCCTCATATTCACTCTGATGTTCAGACCACAGCGACATGTAAATAATTTAAATAAGATTGTTGTGACTTCTTGCAGCTCCATAAAAATAAAACACACAACTACAAATAAAGCTTTAATTATCAGACCTCCCTCCTTCATCACCCTCTTGATTCAAATCTCTTAAATGCTTCAGTTGTTTTGTGGTTTATCTGAAGTGCTCTTGTTCTTGTTGCACACGCCGTTGTTTACTTTGATGTGCTTTATCTTTAGGTCAGTGAGTCACACCGTGGCTCATGAGGAATGTTCTCAGGTTAGACGGCTCCGAAATATAATTGCCTAAAACCAAGGTCACTGCTATGAAAGCAAGCAGCAGCCCAGAGGCAAAAAGGAGAAACCTCTGTTTTTCACCTCATTCGGCTTGTAGAATATGACAAAAATGCAGCTTGGGAGACTGGAGATGTGTTCCCGACGGATAATTCAAGGATGGAATAGCAACCAAGTCTACTGTTGTGTGTTATAGTGTGCCTCCACTGATTCTTACAAGAGTGTCTGTCTATAAAAACAAAAAGCCTCGATTCATGCAGAGGACTCTTGAGCAAGATACTAATCTGCAACCTCAGCTAAGTGCCAAAACAAAAGATAAGGGAAAGAAATGATGCTGCAATCAGAGGCACTTGCAACCTGGAACTAACTTATGCAAGATCAATCTAGCCGATGTAAACACACCTGACGTCACCTCAATATGGCAGCGCACACAGTGAACAGTAAGGAGAATTACCTTATCCCCAGTTTTTACTTTATTTAGTGTTTGTGTTATGAAATGTTCAGAGACATAGTTGGCTGTAGGCCTCCCAACCCAATCGCCAGAATACATGTTGACCATGTATGTTTCTGCCAACCACAGATACATTGCAACTTTGCATTTCTTTAGCCTAAATTTAAAATGTTTGTCGTCGCCAGCTTCGGTTAAGACACAAAAGCCACTTGGTCACGGTCAGGAAAAGATCATGTTTTGTCTAAGATGCCCTGCTTTGGTCACCACAAACACGACAGGAAATTGTCCCGAGTTCTCCTTTAAAATATTAAACTGTTTGACGCTTACAAATGTTGAAACGCGGACTGGCTTCCCATTCTTCTCACCTAGACCCACCTCCTGATATGACCAGTCACAAGATTGTAGATTGTAGATTGTAAAAATGTCTATGCTACATAGTTCATGTATAAACTTAAACGTACGACGCATTCAGATTGGAAGTCGACTTGGAACTATCGACTCGCGACTTGTAAATCAAGAATATGGAGAGCCACATGGGCCAAAATAGAGAAAGCTTTTGTAGCTTCATTTCATTTAACCTCCTCTGTTGGAGTATAACTACTCCAGAAAAGAGCAATGGTTTGTTTACAGTAATTAAACAGGAGATAATACAAATGCTTGTTCCGTCAACGAACAGGCTTGACCGTTGGAGAGCTTATTTTCCCGCCAAAACGACAGTTTAATGAACAAAATGATGTAGGATGGTGAAAAAAATAGCAGAGGGGATTAAATAGCACAATACAAAGAAAGTACAAATGCTTGGAGAGCTGTCGTAACTGACTAGCACTAGCTAGTGAGTTAGTAATTAGCTCACTACCTGCAATAGTTCACAAAATAGAATTGAGAGTATTCAGTAATGTTAGCATACAGACAAAAACAGAGGCAGGAATAACATGGGTAACAGAAAAGAATAAAAATAGTTTTCTTTTTTTTAAAAAAAGGGCAAAACGTGGAATAACTGATACAAATAGTCAGGAAATTACATTTTCCTCCCTACAAAGACACTGAATCTATATTCTGTCTTGTAGCAATGAACAGCTATTAGCATACAGCTAATAACCGTCATTAGCGTTGTTAGCATTCATCACTGAAAACAGCAGGTGCCCTCAGTTTGTACCACATGCCGTCCGTCTTTATTACCACAAAATAAACATCATGTGATGCGTTCACTTCCCGCTGCTGCACCACATACTGTTCAATAATGTTCCTGCTCCTTCACTATTGGATGTCGACTGAAATAATCATCATTTTGGAAGTTTTACCCGTTGTAGGGCTGCTTCGCCACAGGCCATTTAATCCAGATTTACAAACACAAATCAATGTATTTGAACAAAGATCACATTAAATTACACTGTTCTTAGGTTTTTGTTTAAAGTCTTCACTATACTTGTGATGAATGTTTCTGCCAGTGAGTGTAAATAGCATCTGGTGGCCAGTTGTTCCAGTATGGAGCTGAATAAAAAGCACTGAGATAAAGACAGAGAAAGAAAAGCTGAGCAGCGCTGTCAGGCCTCTGACTAATAAAAGCTTTCCTCTTAATCAGTAATGAACTCTGTGATCCATGGCTTCTCTCCAGGTGGCAATATGGGAGAGACGAAGGAGAATTGGAAACTGTAAAGAGCTCTTACTGTGAAAAAGTCATTATTAAAGTCGTGTTTTAAATCCTTCTCACTCAAGCAAAATTACACCTTTCTTACCCAAGAGTATGACAAGATTTATACCAACTGTATATCTGGTAAATTTATGGCTACAGCCAGCAGGCTCTGGCTTATTTAGTGTTACATAAGCAAGAAGACTGGAGACGGCTGGAAACCACCTGGCTGGTCTGAACTTGTTTTGACAGTAACATTTTTTCAGCTGAAACAAACAAGCTATGTCGTTATTTTTGTGAGATTTGGAGGTGGTGGCAAAGCTAGCTGTTTCCGCCTGTTTGCTAATGTAACGCTAGCATAAAGATTGGAAACTGGGGGAAAAGCTGCCAATTACCTAGCTCTGTTACTTAGAAAACGATCCACCATCCAGCACCACGAAAGCTGACAAATGAACACTTATGTTTTTTGTAGTTTTGTTGACTACAGTTGGCCTTCTTCATTTAGCAAACCCACAACTTTTGTGTTAAAATAGTTGCACATATTAGAAACACAAGATGTAACATTGTTTTGTGAGATTTTGGAAGTGGTGGTAAAAGAGTCAAGCAAGCTATTTCCACCTGTTTGTTAACGTACATTAACATAAAGACTGGAAACACGAGGAAGTGTACAAGCAAATTGTGGGTTTACCAGGTAGCATTCTTTGTCGACGACAAAACGTCCTCCTCCTTCTCCTGGCAAAACTTTAATTTCTTGTTTTCAACTTATACATTTTTGCACAGATCGAAATAACATGAGATTTGGAGATGGTGGTTAAACAGTCAAGCTAGCTGTTTCCGCCTGTTTGCTAATGTCACGTTAGCATAAAAGCTTGGAAGGGGGGAAACAATCGCCTGGCTATGACAGAAGTTAACAAAATCCACCTTCCAGCACCTTTAAAGCTCATTAATTAACACATCATATCTTCTGTGACAAGATATAACATTATTTAATGAGATTTAGAGGTGCCGATGACGAGTTAAGCTAGGTGTTTCTTCTCCAGTAGCCAGTTAAGCTAACGGATAGCTGGCTGCTGGCTGTAGCATCATTTAAGTGGTTTCAATCTTATCTCACTGTCAGCAATAAAAGAGTAAGAGCATTTAAGTCCTGCTTTCTCTAACTTTTCATTTGAGTTTGTTTTTTAAATTTCACCCAGATGTTAAAAGAACTGCAGCTAACGTCAAGGCAAATTAATTACAAAGTTATCTTTGCTCGCAGCTTCTCCACAAAGTGTGTAAATTAATGGGTCTTTACGGTGACTTAATAAGTCTATGGGCTTTAATTCAGACAGTGTCTCCCTCTGTGAGTAGCTTGGAAGTCAGCGGCAGGCAAACACAAGTTCACTGTGTCTCCTGCAGCACAGCAGCACGTCTTACTTTAATTTTTATAATCTGTCTGAGCAGGTTGACTTGACTTTGAACTCCTGCTGTGTGGCAGAGTTGATGTCGCAGTTTGAATCCCTCCCTCTAGACTGAAAGCCTTCTGGGATTTTTTCTGCTGTCTGTCAACCTTCCTGCTGCTTGCTGATGCCTTGATTTTTAGATGTCAGAAATTTGTGGCTTTTAATCGTCTTACAGGCAAATTTCGTGTCTTTGAACAGCAGGCGAGCGCTGTATGTCTTGGAGGAAAAATTCACCCTTTAACATCCTCCGTTTCTTGATCTGTTTTATTGTTGTGCCTTGATAGAAAGTGTCAATTTTCATTAAGCATCTTCCTGCACATATACGCCTACAGTACTGAAACAACTGAGGTACAGGAGGCTAAAAAACAAATGTATTTGGGGAGAAAATCAAAGCAAACTTTGTGAAAATACCCAATCTTGGTGACGTATATTCATCACAGTTCAAAGATAGACTTCCAGATTTAACGTTGACCTATGCCAACCCCCACAACCCACTCATGGACCCCTGTTGGTCCCAAGACCCCAGTTTGAAAACCACGTTTAGAAAATCAATAATTACGACCCATTTCATCGTCTTATTGCTAGAGTTTCTTGCACTGTATGTAGTTTTGGCAACGATGTGACACAACGGTGGCAAAAACTCATTATAGTTCTTTATTTCCTTATAAATGCTAAAGTTATGCATATAAAATAGTCAAAACAAGTGCTTAGGTGGAAAAAACGACTATTCAAAGAACATAAAACTACATAAACTTGCACAATTTCCAAGTTTAGGGCTCTGAAAACTGATAGAAAATATAAATTGTTGGATTTGAAATCTCATTGGCTGCATGATGCATCAATCACCTAAAGGCTGGTGTGAGTGGCTCAGGAGATGGAAGAAAGAGCTGGTCACTTGTCTATATGATCACACATTGGCTGTTATAGGCTCTAGGACGGGCATATAAGTGCAAATCTCCCGTTTGGAAGATGAAGTGTGAATTAAAAGTAGATCAATACAGTTTATGCCCCTTATCGATGAATTACTGTGTTTTGGTGTGAAAGTTGAGGCCAACGAGGATTGTTTATCTTGACCAAAAAAGGCAATAAAACTGAATTTCCTGACATTTTTCTTTTAAACCCACTTTCGTCCGGTTGTCCTTTTTAACTTAGAAAACTGAGTGAATCCAGCTCAGCGGACCTCAGAGTCACCAGCAGGCGAATTCCCCCTGACACCGAATTAATAGATAATCAGTCTAATGATGCCAAGTGAAACTGGGTTGACTGATTTTACTTATGACACCATTTTTTAAGTGGTAAAACCAGAACAGAGGGGTTTTGTGAGTGTGTGTGCATGTGTGTGTGAACGAGACGTCTGTTTACTCTGAATAGAAAAGCCAGACAGACAGACACGCCGGTGGAAAGAGCAGGAGAGGAGACCATCTTCTACTTGCTTATTGTATTTTTTTTTTTTTTTTTTTTACTCCTAATGCATTTTTTATTGTTTTTGGACAATATTGCCCACTTTTGAGAAACAACCGGACTCACAGGAGGGAGTTGCTGTCTGAGTTTGATTCTTCACACATCAACATGATGGACCCAGAGCTCAGGTTCCTGGAGGTGAGGCGTCAATACGCTCTTATTTATAGAAACAGCGCCAAGGTTCTTATGGAAGGTGTTTTGAGTGTTATGACAAGTTTTCCTTCATAGCCGGAGATTCAATGGAGAAGAGTGGCATGTGTGTTTTATCGTGTGGTCCCAGGTGTGAGCGCTGCCTCCTGGGAGAGTCGAGGCTCTGAGAAACAGAAACGCGTCCTCTGGGACTCGAAGTGTGTCAGGACTCAGACTGTTGTTGTGAGTGATGAATGGGCTGCAGGCTACATTGTTTAGCCAGTGGAGCTACGGTAAACACTCGTCTCAGACGGCTTTTGTTTTCAGCTAAAGAGACGTTTTATTGTGCAGAAGATGCAGTTCTTTGTTAATGATCAGGAAAAGTAAACTCTAAATATCTAATGATGAAATGTCAGAGGTTGTGTCCATCCTTATCAGAAAAAACAGGTAGGTCAACTGTGTGAGCAGCTTTTAATGAACCATCTTTATCCTCTAGTTTCTTGTTAGTGCTCTTGAAGTTGTCTAAACAATTGAAAAGTTCAGATAGGGAGTTGGACGGGGTGGCGGGTGTGGTTAAATGAGGACAGGAAATCGATTTTCAAAATACTGATGAAATTGAATATGAACGCAAATTTTCCAATTTAAAAGGTGTCAAACAAAGTCGACGATTGGTTCCCATGAACACAACTCCTATTACATTTCTTGACTGTGTCACGAACTGCGGTGTTACTGGGTTGTTTGTTCAGGACGCACTGCCTTAATTGGGGTCCACTCTGGGAACTCAACCCTCCATTTGATCAACAAGTTGCAAAACCTTAAAGTGGCTTTTCACTGGTACATTGACAACTTCCACTAATATAAGATTCTAACGTTTTTGAAACGTTATTAAGATTGTTTTGTTTTTTTCAGACTCTTTCTCCTGCTGGGTGAAACAAGTCTGACCCAATCTGTAGCAGCTAACACTCACTAGAGACCCATGTCTGCCTATATTGGACCCTCGACTCCAGTCATTTTAGTGACATCTGCAGTCACTCTGTAACTAATATGAGTCAGGACTCCCTCCAGGTCAAGACGTCACACCGTGAAACCCCAAAGGCAAAATTTACAACCCTGCAGTTCGTTCTTTGAAATAAATCGTCTTTCTCAGGACGCCTGGCTGAGTGATGCCCAACCACAGCCTCAGGCTGGTTAATAGGTCAGTCAGTAAACTCTGACCCACTTTTCTAGATCAAGGTAGTGGATCAGCTCTCACATCCCCACCGACTCTTATGATTAAGACATATTCCAGATTGTCATCTATTATTAAGATGTTTATTTGCTTGTTGTATGTTTCTATATGAATAAAAGTGTGATGATAAAATATGATAATAATTAATTTAATTAAAAAAGAGCTGACAATGACATTTTGATACAAATGTAAATACCCAACAATTTATAGAAGTACAACTGAAACAATAAGTCAGTTTATCAGTTAAACTGAAAATTAATTTGCATTTTTTTTCAAGACGTCAGAATTTGATAGTCCAAGAAAAACAAATACAATCTAAAAGGCACTAGGAGCAAGCAACAGGAAAAAAGACAAAGACAGGAAGTGTAAAACAAAACATGCCACATGAGGATAAAACCTACAAAATAAAACTGGAAACAACAAAACAGAAACCCAAAACTATGACATAAAATGACACTGGCACTGAAGCAAAGTTTAATTCATACCGACTCTGTTCATACTGCTATTGTCCACAGCGGGCACCAGCATCAACAACAAATAAAAGCTCCTTGTAGCTGCTTTAAAGAAAAGTAGTATTAAAAATTTTGCATCTTTAATTCACTAACTTCCAAAACAAATGCACAAGTTAGTCGGATAAAGATCTTTACAATACGAGCTCAAACACACAAGTTAGATCTTTACAATTCGAGGTAGTGGTGCTCAAACTGCTTTCGTCCACAGGGGGCGCTAGAATCAAAGACAAATAAAGGCTCCTCATAGCTGCTTTAAATTAAAGATCTGACTACTTTCTTTGTTGCCGACTTTATTTCAACAACAAATGTTACGCTAGGCGTTTCAGGGCAAACGCAAGGAAAACGGTCACAAATGCAGCTATAAATAATGTAGTTTGTGTTTTCATGATATCACCCATTGCACTTTCATGGCTGTGATTCATCTAACAGCCCTGTGTGCGTAACTCTTAGTCATGAAAGCATTTCACAGCCGTTGTGTAAAAAGCAAAAACACATTTTTCGTTATTTAATCTTCATCTACAAAGCTTACGCTGTCATTTGATGGGGAAACCTTTCATAAAAACAGGGTGTAGATTAAAATATCCACGTGTATCATCATGGAGATGATGACTAATATGTTTTGCAGGTACGTGCTTTCATCTACCAGCAGCACTACACTCCCACACACAGCTTATTGTCTTTGTGCCTGTGCTGGTTGAAATTTTGCATTTCTATAAATGGACATTTAGGGCCTCGGGGAGGTTTAAAGCGTTCACTCAGCTCAGCGTTTAAGGCCCCTCCTGCTGCAAAACACACTGAAATATAAATTCATGTTCAAGGAAGCAGCCTTTAAGACGTTTTCTTTTATTATTATAATTTAGACGTTGGTCTTTGAGGACAGACGGGGAATACTGAAGAAAGAATAAAGATGATATGTAATAGCTTTTTTTCTGGATGTTTGTGACCGGAGGATCCTATTAATTTAAAATCATCTGAAACACACATTGGAAAAGTAATAACTCTCCACTTGGTCGTGATTTTGTTAGATGATGTATTGCTCACACCAGAATTAAAATTTGTTCCAGTCCAATATTGTAATTCAGGATGCTAGGATGGTTGCAATTTATCTGTGCTTGAAGTGACTTTAATATATTTTTTGGTTCCTGGTGCTCTAAAATGAAGATGGCTCCATTTTCCCTCAAATCCTTTTAATATTTCGGTCACACAGAAACAAGTTGTTTTTTTTCCAGGGACATGGAATAACACCCAGCCCTCAACATGGATACCAAAAAACATCACATATCTGGAAAGAAATGTTATCCAGAGATTGCAAAATGGTGATTGTATCTCAGCAGCCGAATTTACCGAGACTGATCCAGAGCTTTTTGTCGTAATGTGGAAACAAAATAGAAGCTACAAAGACGATGTGATCTATTTATCAAGGCTCATGCTGATGAATAACTTTTCACATTGATATGCAATACATTAATTACTTAAAAGTTGCTTACCACCAACCAAACATCCACTATTTTTCTGTTGCCTTGTGAGGCAGCTGGGTGTGAGCTCGCAAATACATCTTGCAAGGCTTTGAGCTACTTAGTGGTTGAACTGATTAGCGGCCTTTGAGTAACTACTGGCAGCTATAGGTGTTTTAGAAATAATGACCAGGGAGGGGAGCGACTGTTTGTTTAAAAACAACTGCTCCTCAAGAGGTTAACGCAGCTGCTATAGCATCAGGTATATCAGAACTGGAGAGTTTGTTTAATTAAAAGAAGAGCGACACACAACAATTAAGGCTTTTCTCGATGTAAAAGATGTTTTCATGGTAGATGGTGATAGATAGATGGTTCGTCCAAGTATTTTTTGAAAGTATCTGCCCTTTTTCCAAACAGTTCGGTAGCGTAAAGCGTTTCTGCGTATATGATGTCAAACTCGATGAGTTGTTGTTTTACGACTCGCGATTGAGTAACGTGAAGTCCAAATAATGTGCTACAAACCCTGTTTTCATGTCGTCATACCGTGCCACCTCCCACTCCCAAGTGTGTAACAGTTGTTATTTCTGGTCTTCCCGTTCTGCCAACACTTCACGAATTCGGCATTTACCTGAAATCTGGAGTCTTACAAAGTCAACTTGTGACAAAAGACAGATTAATTTAACTTTAGTTGGATGTGACTATGTAATTAAGGGATGATGTGTCTGTCATATGAACAGCAGCAGGGGAGCAGCGAGGCACTTTTTTCCTCATCATTTCCAGACTTTAACCTGCTCTTATCAGGACTTCGCCTCAGATCCGTCTGGGTCAATTAACCCACTTAGGAGCCTTCCTTATCTAAGAAACACTTTTCAACCAAACCTCAGTGGTTCCACACTCGGAGCCCTGCAGGTTTCCTTCCTGGCAGCAGGTTAATTACATTCACCTGGCGTCTCTGGTGTAAATCAGTCCCTGATTAGACGGCAGGAGTGAGAACCGGAAGGACCGGAGGAGGAATATTGACCGATATTTGTCTCGCCGGCTGCCGGTTGAAGCTTTCGCAGAAATAACAGCCTGTTTTTACACTGGAAGATGATGAATTTGAGCGTTGATCCCAGTGGTTTAAAGGTTGTCCAGATGTAAGTGAAGTCAGTGAAAGACATGGCCATGGGAAGAAACATCCTCAGTTTGTTGTGTTCGGTTTTTAGGAGGCCAAGAGGCTCGAAACTACTTAATATTTCACGAGGAACAACACACAAAGAAATTAGAAAATGAAACTCGAACGGTACGAAACATAAACATGATGATAAAGCAGTTGTAATATGTTATTTTCTGAACAAATAAATCAAATGTGAGTGTGGAGGCTGCTGCAAAAGTAATGCATGTGCAAACACAAAGGCACAAAAGCAGCTTGTGGTCTGAAGACGGTGGAGGAGATCTCTGCCTTGGGGACGTCAGTGAACTTCTCAAACACCAGCAGAGGTCAGAGAGAGAGAGAGGGAGATCATTTCCATGTGGTCTCTGATTCTGCCTGCTAAATATTTAATGGTTGAGGGAAGAGAGTCCAACCCAAGCTTTGAGGATCTTTCCCTCCCTCTTCTTCTGTTCTTGCCTTTTCTTTTCTGCTTCCACCCGTCTCTCTCTGTCCAACCATCCGTCCATTTACCCATTATTGCTTCCCCTCTGCTTTCCATCCGCTGCCATTTCCTCCCCTCGTTCGCTGCTCCATGACCTCAAGCTTTTCCTCCCTGTCTCCATTCGAGCACTAACGCTGCTCACTCGGTTTCCATCAAGCACGCTAAACTTGTGTTACTGCATGTCTGATGACTTTTGCTCACTGCTAACCCTTCTAGCTGAACTCTGAAGATCCTGATTCTCCATTTAAATATGCATGAGGTGCCAGAACTGTCATGTACTCAACACAGCAGGCTAGCTTATGCAAGTTTATCCAGTTTTAATGTTTAATTAGCACAATTTTGAGGTGGGCCTGCCTGTTCTAACTTGAGTCTTCCAGTTTTATACTACTTTATACCTCCAGGCGTACTCACTCACTACAATTTTAAATCCATTAATGTACATTTTACTCCACTACAACATTAGGCTACTAACCTTGTAGATTCAGATTATTATACTCTACAGGTGGAACTATTTTCCAAGCCGATGGAGATTAGGACTCTGTGTTTACGTCACTGATGCTCGATGCTCAAACGCAGTCAAAGATGATCCCAGAAGTTGAACTTTTAATAAGAAGATGCTGACCAAATTATCATCTCCATCTTGCTGTTGCCATTTATGTTCACCCCAAAGAATTCAGAAAAATGCACTACGTGTTTATACATTTTGATGCTAATACTTGTAGGCATACAGAGTATTTTTATGCTGTGGTATTACTACTTTTACCTAAGTAAAGGGTTTTACACACTGCACGTAGCCCAGGATTAAAAGCATTAAAAGGACCTTCTGAGCCCCAGGCTAACCCAATGTTAGCATTGGGCTTATTTACCATTAATCCTGAATTTGTGGGGTTTGAATCCCTTTTGAAATGAACTAAATGGGAATAAAATGTGCCAATGTGTAAAAGGGCTAAAGTAAACAAACACATCATGCTAGAATTAGAAAACATGTTACGTGTTTGAACGTACATTTAACCCAGTGCTAGTGGAGGTGAAGTGTACATCGCATAGCCCTGGGATAACCCTGCGTTAGCAAAGGATTGAAATTACCACAAACTCTGAGCTAAGGTTAGCTTAATTAGCTCGCTAACAAATCATTTCAGCCTGGGAAATCGATCGTCTGCTGGTAGAAAAATAAAAATCTTGCTTATGTTTGTTAAACGAACACTTACTTTGAGCGGCAACGTTAGCTTAAATTGCTATGTCATTGCTACAATGGCATTCCAGAGCTGAATTATGCACAGTTCTAGGATGCAAAGGTTGACAGACGTGGCAACAGTAACTAAGGGGAGCGGGGCTCAGCGACCTGTCGGCGTTCTTCATAGGTGCCATTTTTCTGTCCTTGTGGGAACATTTGGTCCCCAGAAACCCGTCACACACACACGAGGAGATTTATATCCCCGGGCTTGTTTTGTCTTCCTGCTCCATCTTCATTTCCCCACCTCCCCGTTATCTTCATTATTTTTGGATGGGAACGTGTGTGCGTGGCGTTCAGGGGGTTTGTGTCTTCGGGGCTTTCTCTGTGACACCTATCAGTTTGCATCAGTCACTCGGCGGCAGGAAAGGCCAGCTGGTTACTGATCTGCTCGATTGTCTCGCTTCATTCGCCTCTGAAGGGATTTCAGACGAAGCCTCGGCCCGGTTTCATTCTCCGATGACACGCTGAGCTATAATCCTATAATTTATTTCCGAGGGATATTCTAATACGAGATATCACAGAGGAGCTCTCAGTCTCTGAAGTGATACTGTAGGAGTAGTAGAGTAATCTGACATCATCAGAGGTAAAAATACCACAAAGTGCGAGACACTGTAAGTCCCTCTGGGGATATTACACACAGCTGTACAAACACTGATTCACGGCAAGAATACAATTTGTTATAAAAGACAAGTTCTGCGAAGACTATGATGGGATATTATTTAATCTAACCATGGCCTGTGCAGCGTCATTGTCAGGATTAATTAAACCACAGACATGATTTTTACTTTAATTAATGGCTAACATCATAACTGTTTTCAAGTTTTAAATAACTTGATTAATAGCCGGCTCGTGATTAGACTGTTTAATACACTGGGTTTTTTTTGGTGGTATGCCAACTTCTCTAAAAGCAGCCAGAAAACCTCCTGAAAGATGTATCCCCCCCTTCCTCCACCTTGATACACTGGTCCAGGGATGGAAAGTAATTTATTTGACAGATTCTGTGTCATGTTTTGTAACGTTTTATTTGTAGTATGCCACATTGAAGGGGCACGTTTTGGGGAAATACCTTCCCTTATACAAGCTAGGATACCTCCACTTAGATGCATCCCCCTGTTCTCCTGTTTATAATGCATCCCCCAGGGGCGTAAAGTAAATATTCAATTTGAAACTTTCCTTATCATGTTTTGTAATGTTTTTTTTTTGTAGTATGCAACATTTAAGAGGGCTATCTGGGGGAAGTACCTCCTCTAATACCAGCTAGGAAACCACCCTATAGATTGCATGCCCCCGTGCAACCTATGTTTATGATGCATCCCCCTTTTTGAAACTTTGTGTCACAATTTGTAACGTTTTTTGTGGTATGCAACACTTAAAAGTCAATTTTTGGGGATATACTTCCCCTCTATCAGTAGAATAGCTCTCTTAGATGCATCACCCCATTTTCCTCTTTAAGTCTAAGTACATTTACTCAGGTGCACTTAGGTAATAAGATATGATGTATTATTATCCTTTAAGGAAAGATTTTATTGATCCTGAGGGATGTGCAGCAGTATGAAAAGTTATTTAAAAATGACTCCCACCTTTACCTGCTGCAAAATTAATGTGATGTGCACATTAATAAATCAATAATTAGAATATTTATGAACTGAAATGTGCCATTCTGCAGAATTAACCTTTACATTTTTGATGCTAATAATATCTAACACCTGAGTACTTCGTCCACTGTTTCTTACTTGTGTTTTATTTTTATAAGATCACCATCATTATGATAATTATCCTGCAGGTGATTGTTTTGTGTTCAGTCATAATTTAACTTAGATAATTTCCATCACCTTGAAATCACAGAACCTAGATCAATATAATATTATATAGTACAATGGACACAGACTGGCTGGATTATCAGCACCATGGACAGAGCTACATTCGTTCACCCTAGGAACACCGGATGTTGGCATTTATTAAGAAAATAAAAGCATATGGCAAAAACTGTAGGAAGAATGAATCTTCATTTTTGCATGAAAATTAAATAGAGCTGGTACTGTTCTTTGCACACAACTTATATATATGTTATATATATTTCAAGTATCAATATTTGTAAACTACAGTGTACCATAGCCCTAAACATGCCATATCTATGCAGCTAACCTGTTTATATGTTTCTAATGCTTAACATTAATCTGTTTACATTTTTGGCTTTGTGTATATTTTGGATTTACACCTTATTGATGCATCATATTTTTTAATTGCACTCTTTCCTACTATTTACTGCTGCACAATTCCCCTTGGGATAAATCTATCTTATCTCATCTTATGAGCGTGCATCTTCTTTATACATAATCAAACAATTATGATTTAATTACAGGAAGACATCTGTTTCCTGTTTATGTACTTTCAGTACACACCTATTTTCTGAAACCAAAATGTCCCAATGAAAAGACAATAAGAGTAAGAACTTAACATGCATTTTGTCTAAATAATATATCCATACACTATGTCCCTGATATATTTAGTAATGTATATGCACAATAATCTCTCTTTATCTTAAATTCAATTGGAAAAGGAGGTTGTGTTGAACAATGAGATTCACAGGGGAATACTAGACCCCAAATTAACGACATAAAAAAAGGAAAGGCGGGTCATCATGTATGCTTCCTAAATTTATTTTTGGGTTGCAATGAGGCAAAAATAGGTCTACTATAAACATTTCACACGTTTCACAGGCTGATAAAGTTACAGAACGTAGTGCTTAGCAATGAAAACAAAAGAGAAAAACTTTATTTTTAAGCTATTCTTGTGTCTAAGGATATTAAAACATATATAGTCCATAACATCATCGACATAGGCTTTAAAATTACGTTTTCAGAAGCGTTTTTAAAGACAAGAAAGATAAACACTCTAAATGTAGCTTCTGGGTCGACATTTATTTTGAAACCGATCCCGGAAGTCGTCCCGCTCTTGATGCCGCCATCTTGCCGCTCCCGCTGCTAAATGGACGCGCCGGCAGCTCTGGATGTTATTAACCCGGGAGAGAGGAGCTGGACCGCGGCTGAGCAGGAGGAACCATGACGGCGTCCAAAGACCCGACGAAGAAGAAGCCGAAGGAGGCGCAGCAGGACGAGGTACGTGAACACACCACGGAGACATTTTACTGTTCATCACCTGTGAGGAGACAGACGGAGACAGCTCCAGCTTCGTGATGGACGGCGACTCGTAACGGCTCTGACGTGCTGCTGCTGCTGCTGGAGGGATTACTCCGACACTAGATTACTAAAATACTCAAAGATAAAGTACAGCAAGGTCAGGGCTGTTTCTCGGGAATATTCTGGGTAACTAGGTGGAAAAATACTCTGTTACAAGTAATGTTGATATGTTGATGTACAAGTGTGACCATCAAAATATACTCCAAGTACAAAAAGTGAAAGGACTACTCATTATAAGATGTATTCCTGTGATGGAATGTAACTAAGTACATGTACTCGAGTACAGTTTATGAAATACTTGTACTTTACTTGCTTATAAGTATATCCATTTCCTGCTACTTTATACTTCCACTCCATTTTTTTGGGGCAAGTATTGTACTCCATTACATTTATTTGCTATCTTTAGTTACTAGTTACTTTGCAGAGTAGTTACTAGTTACAATACATTTATTTTATCTGCAATCGGATAAAAAAAAAAATCCAGTCATCAGAAATATGCTGATTATCTGATAATTATTGTATGCAGTTATACATACATGCAAATACATGTATAATTTACTCTTACTTGTACTTTTGATACTTAACTATTTTTAATATCGGCTATTTTAAGACTTTTACTCGAGTACTATTCATATGGGTGACTTTGACTTTCACCAAAGTAATATTTTAACACGATATCTCTACTTTCACTCAAGTATGTTTTTGTATATCTTGAGTAATTTAATGTAACTAAGTGCATTTATTCAAGTAGCCTACTGTACTTGAGTACAATTTTGAGCTACTTGTACTTGAGTATTTCCATTTTCTGTTACTATATACTTCCACTCCACTACATTTTTCGAAGCAAAAGTTATACTATTTGATTGCTTTAGTTACTTTACAGATTACATGCTGCATGTTTAAATAAATGTACAATAAAAAACAAAAACACTGATTCTGATGATCAGAAAAATGTTGAATACTGGATCTGATACAGTACATACATGTGAATACAAGTATAATTTACTTTTATTTGTATCATGATACTTAAGTACATTTAATATCCGATGGTTAAAGACTTTTACTCAAGTACTACTCATATGGGTGACTTTCACTAAAGTAATATTTTATTTAAGTAGAAATAGAGATATTTGTGTTAAAAAAAAAACCTCTGGTGAAAGTAGAAATAGTGATTAATCTTCTTTACTCAAGTAAAAGTAATAAAGTACAGGCTCTGAAATGTACTTGGAGTGTAAAAGTATCCCTCTGAAGGACATTTCTAAACAAAGCTAACTGAAGCTCACATCATATTGCACACAGCTGTTCCTGAACGCACCACAAAGATAGTTGATTGTAGAGTCTCGTCTGTGAAGCGTCGTAAATAATTGATTAATTCCTCTAATAATGAAAATGTAGGGAGGAGATAGTAGAGATATTTGTGTTCAAATGTAGGGAGGAAAAGCCAAGTACTTAGGTAAAGTGTTTGTAGTAAAATTAAAATACTTAAAGTACAAGTACATGTTTGCAGTATATTCATGTGTTCATGTTAAAATTCCATCTTAATTTCCTTAAAATCTGATATATGTCTGGGAAATCCACATTAGAGTCTTCTCCACATTCAGTTTGTCGATCTATTTCTGTCTTTCTCTCGCTCTCGCTCTCTCTCTCTCTCTCTCTCTCTCTCTCTCTCTCTCTCTCTCTCTCTCTCTCTCTCTCTCTCCTCCACACACACACACTCTCACAACACACACTCACAACACAAACACTGACACACACACTTGATTTCCCCGCTTGCTTTCCTTTCCACTGGAGTGAATCTGATCAACAGACTGTAGCAGTGGACTGTGTCTGACACACACACACACACACACACACACACACACACACACACACAGAGTATGCAGAGAATTAGCTCAGAGATGTCGAACTAATACTCAGAGAGCAGTCGATGGCTCAGTGGTGTGCGAAGAATGCCGTTTCCAGCTCGCCGACAGTACAGACAGGGACACGTGACGCAGATTGTTGTGGACACATTAGTGACTCTTATCTTCATGATTATAGTCCTTCAGTTACACTCGACTCAGCACCACATACAGTACGAGTGTTGTTCAGTGGATCTACTGTATAACACTGGAACTCAAAGGATTTAGGCTGTTTCACAGTGCTACAGTTAGCTTAATATAACGTATGTACTTTATACAGGCCATTCATTTGTCATTTTGTATTTTCAGGCTAAGGTACTTAGGATCTGAGTACTTCTTCCACGATGATGAATTACAAATAGGAAAGAGGAAAATGGACCCAAATGCACGATACGACAGGCAGTGATATCAGTGAATGAGGTTTATTTAGGATCAATGGCAAGAACAGGCAAACAAGACAGGATCAAGACAACATAAAGGCAGGATCAAGGAAACTTGACAGATGACTCAACAAAAACTAAACTAATGACTAGAGACAGCAGGCAGGAATATCAATAGATGATGTTTATTCAGGATCAACGGCGAGAACAGGCAAACACAGCAGGATCAGGGAAACTCAATGGCACGATCAGGGCAACACAGCAGCAAAATCAGGGCTAGACGACAGCAGGATCAGGGTAACTCAACAGATGACTCAACGAAGACTAAACTAATGACTAGAGATGGCAAGCAGGAATATCAGTGGATGAAGTCTATTCAGGATTAGTGGCAGAAACAGGCAAACATGGCAGGATCAGGGCAACAAAAACGGCAGGATCAGGTAAACTCAACAGATGACTCAACAAAGACTAGACTAATAATTGGAGATGGCAGGCAGGAATATCAATAGATGAAGTTTATTCAGGATCAACAGCAGGAAAGGGGAAACACGGCAGGATCATGGCAACTCAGCGGCAGGATCAGGGAAACTTGACAGATGACTTGACAAAGACTAAACTAATAACTAGAGGCTGCAGGCAGGAATATCAGTGGATGAAGTTTATGCAGGATCATCGGCAGGAACAGGCAAACACGGCAGGATCAAGGAAACTCAACAGATGACTCGACAAAGACTAAACTAATATCTGGAGTTAAAAACAAACTAAACCAACCGGGGGGGTGAGGTGCAGGTGGAGAAAGGCGAAGTAACTTCCCATCTAACTTTCAGCAAGCATGAAGTATTTCCCAAAATTTCAAACCGTTGCTTTGAAACGGTAACATCATATCCTTCATAGCAAATGAAGCAGGACAGTTGCGAGTTTGAACAGCTGTGGCATAATCAAAGTTTTCTGGAAATGGGCTGCTTAAGATCAAGAGTTTTGCATCTTTTCTCAGATATTAAATCCCGTACCTGGAAAGCAACACGTGTATCTTGCTTACCTCTCTAGATACAAGTCTTACAGGGGAAACAAGTTGCTGCTGGAAAAGTCAGCACCCAGTCTGACAAGTTTGATGTGTGAAAGAGGCTTCACACTGTCTTCTTTGATGCATCTCTGTGTCTTTCTCTGAACCTTTGAAGAATGGTGAATTTAACACCATATGACAGCTACCTATTACAGTTCCCTGCAGTGGCACTGCTGGAAACTTTCGAGTCCACGCCAGTTTTCAGGCTGAACCAAAAAAAATCCCTCTTGCATCATTTTCGCCCTCTTTTCTCTCTCTTGTTTTAAAGTCCTGGCTGCAGGTAACTTTCATCATCATAGCCTGGAGTGAGAGTGAAAAGATCAGTCCAGAGCGATGATGTAACCCAGTAGCTTTCTCTGTATCACATAAAAAAGTTTTGGATGTCCAAGAGTCTTTTAGCAAACCGCTGCGTCTCTGCCCTTTGGCACAGATGAGAGCATCTGAAAGGCTGAAAAATGTAAAATCAAAAGCTCAGATTACATTTTTCATGTCAAGACCAAGTGTTGTCTTTCTTTTCCTTTTCTCTCTTTTTTTTTTTTTTAGCACAAAAAGCTTTACTCTAATGGCTCTTTTTGCTGGATAATCACCACTCTGTCTAGACAGGATGAATGTTAGCTGCATGGGAGTCCGTCTCCTTTCACTGACCAGTTATAAGAAGAGCTGGACTGGCAAATTCAAAAATCAATTCATCTTATAGTCGGATAAAAAATGACTTTTATTCTTTGTTTAAAATCTTTATCGCATACGAAACTTGAAATATCGCCCATTCTGTTTATTGAGACAAAAGGAAATAATAGTTAATGTTTTCTTCCATTGTTTTTGTCTCCTTTTGTATTGTTTAATGTGTTATTTTGATAAACCGTTCGCACATTGTGCTGAACTGAAGCAAGGACAGGAGAGGAGACACTGGTATTAAAATAAATCACCAATCTGGATATGATGCACAGGCTGTTCTTGCTCTAGACTTGGAGAGGAGTAATACAGGATTACAGTAATCTGTGGACAAAGATGAAATGTACTCTTCAAACTAAAAAAAAAAGCAGAAAAATATGATTAGATACTTACTGGAGTCAACCTTTGTGTATTTACCCTAAAACTGCAAGGGCAAATGTCTCCCCGGGGTTATGCAGTAAATCTTTGTGTGGTAATTGGTCATTTGAGATGGTTTGTCAAATATTATTATATTTCCTGCATGTTGCCCCTTTTTACATTCAGGAGAATATGAATGAATATGAATTAGTTTTTGTTAAAATTTTAGCACAAAAAAATATGGTTTTGGAATGAAATGTTTGACAATCACAGATGGGTGATTTTGAACTGTTTGCAGTTGGTGTCATTACTATGTTTACAGTGTCCAGTGTTCCCAAGGGCCAATGTTAGAGTTGTGACCGGAGCACAGTAGGAGGGTTAATGTCTGTTAACAGACTATTGACCTGGGGAGGACCTGGGAACGAAGGACAATGAGAACATAGGTCCCTTGGGGACACAGGACCATGGGAGCTTAAGACCCTGGGAATTTAGGACTTCTTGAATTTAGAAACCTTGGCACATAGGACCCAGGTACTTGGAGCCCTGGGAATGTAGTACAGTAGGATCTCAGGGCCCTGTGTACATAGGAATCTTGGAACATAGGACCCTGAAAACATAGACAGTAGGAACCTGGGTCCCTGGGAACACGGATCCCTGGGAACACGGATCCCTGGGAACGTACTACGTTAGGAACTTCAGACCCTGATAACCTGGGATCCTAGAAACCTGGGAACATAGTACATAGGAACTTGGGACCCTGGGAACACACTGTAGGTCCTGGAAACTTAGGACCCTGGGAGCATAAATCCTTGGGAATGTAGTAAATTAGGAACTTAGGACCCTGACAACATAGGTCCTGAGAATATAGGAGCTTAGGAATATAAGAGACTGGAAACATAGTACATTAAGAACTTGGGACCCTGATAACATAGGAACCTGTGAAGTCAGGAACCTGGGAACATGGGACTTTTTGAACTTGGGACCCCAAGGGAACAAATGATTCTGGAAACATAGAAGCGTTCCCATTGGTTGTTCTATACAGGGTCCCCCTTGGTAGGATGCAACAATGATAACTCGTTTATTTTTGTGTGTTTGCAGGAGTTTGTGGACGTCAGCCCCCCACAGAGGAACTGGAAGGGCATCGCCATCTCTCTGCTGGTGATCGTGGTGGTCTGCTCTCTCATCACCATGTCTGTGGTCGTCCTCACACCCGGTATGTCAGCTGTAAATGCATGCTTTTATACTCCTTTTATCAGCTGTAAGAATAGACTGGATTTGACTGGAGTTTACTGTATTTTCCCAGTGGAGCTCCCTGGCAGCAGCAAGTCGAGGCTGACTGTGGCAGATCTGTTCAAGCCAGAGTTCAGCGTTCACGACCCCGAGGCCACGTGGATCAGTGGTGAGTGCTGCATGTTCACTGCTCTGAAAGACTTGATATTAATAAATGCATCAGTTCCTACCAAACTGAGCAAGGCAACTAAAACTCCTCAGCTGTGTCACATGTCTGCATTAAGGGAGACATGGAGGTGATATTGAGAGGAGAGTGTGATGGTGATGTAACAGGAGAACAAAACAATGTGACTTTTAGATGATGACAGGGGTGAGTCGACGTGTGTGCGAGTTTCTGAAGGCTGATAACATGATTTTGTATTTTTTACCTTCTCGAAATAAAAATATATGTGCTCTTTTGTCACAGTTTGAATGGCACAGCTGGTCGCGTCTGGCTCTTACAGAAATTCAAAACAGTTTCAGGTGCGACAGCTGGTATAACAACAGTGGGGTTTTAACATCTTCACGCTCTTTTCTCACCGTGAACACCTTTGCTTATCGAGGTTCATTTTCTCCCCCATGGCACCTTGAAGATTTGAAAATGCAGAGTTGAAAGTCACCAAAAATAAATGCTGCATCAGAATCGGATCAGGTTAATTTAATAAAAAGCCAATTTTGTCCACATAAAGTCGTCACACCTGAGGACTGAAAGGATACCAGCGGAGGAAATACATGTTCACGCTCGGAGAGCTTTGGGTGAAAAGTTCAGAGCACTGTGGGAAGTGCATTAGTGGAAAATGAGAATCTCTCCACCTGAGGTTTCATTACAGTCTCCAAACATTTGTCAGTGAAGAGCGGTGGACGGTATCACTTTCATATATATTAAAACCATTTATTCACCAAGATCATCGACTCTAAAGTGAGATACTCTCTGCAAAGTTACAGAGAATTCAGTCCAGATAATCTCATACGGAAGACGTCGTTCAGGCAGGTAAAACACCTGTTCCCAAAATATATGCAGCTGAAAGACTTCTCGGGAATCCGAGATGCATTCAGGGTCACCGGCAAGTTTTTAGAAATACAGAAGGAGTTTGTCCAAGGTCTCCCAGAAGATCCTCTAAAAAATCCCTAAAAAAACCTTTGACAAGCCACCGAAAACTCTGCATATGTACATTTTATTTATTCACTTAATGGTTCAGTTAAGTCAAAAATGTGTTGCCTCACATTATGATGACAAAAATAAAGTAAAAATTATAATAAAAGTCATCAAAATAAAAAATGTATCTAAAATGAATAACAATTCAATCGAATTAATTGACATTTTAATACAATATAAAATGTAAATGAACAAACAAATCAGTTATCAGAATTAAAAAAGAAACTCAGATTAAATGAAAAAAGTTCAATAAAATTACAATAAAATAATTCACGTAAACATTAAATAATATAATTAGATTGAAGTTTATTTTAGAAATCCAATTATCAACCAAATTAAACCACTTTCAAATCAAATTAAATTATTTAAAGTTTACACACTTTTATTCACACTTAAATCAGTAATCAGAATTAAACACAACCTTAAATTAAAAATGAAAAAAGTAAAATTTAATTAAATCATATCCTATAAAATTATAACAAATTTACAATTAAATTGAATTCAAACAAATTAGCCAAAATAAACTGAGAATGATACAAAAATAAGAATTAAATAACATTTTCAAAATAAGCAGATTTTATTAAGAAATGTTTTAGATGTTTTATAAAGCTGGTCACAAATATCAAGTATGAAGACGTAAGACAGTAAATTATTGACTTGTTTTGTTGTAACTCAGCCAGTTAGGATCTACTTTTAGCTCCTCGTCTCCTGATCTTCTGTTTGTTTTCCAGCCATCTCTGTTATTTACCTCTCCACTTGAACAAACAGTGCTCAGTGCATAAACAGATCAACTAATTGAAGTGACTCCTGCTGACCTGCGTGTCAGAACACAGATGGCCTCACAGTGTCGCGTTGAATCGAGCGTACGACGGCCTGCAGTGAGTCAGGGTCAGATATCCTCTCACCCTCTGACAAACAAACAACAACAATAAGACGCAGCAGTCGATGAAATCTTCTCATCGACTCTACATGTCACTGGAAGCCGGAGGAGAAAGAGCTAACGGAGTATGTTTGTTCCTGGTTTGAGTTACCGCTTTGAAATAACAGAAATTAGATAAACCTGCGTATTAATGGAGCTTGACCTGGAGTTAATGTAGCATAAACTCTTTTCCTTCTCTTGTTCCTTCTTGTTTATTTCTACATTTCCATTAACAGTTCCTCTGAAAACTTTCTCGTGTTTAATGAGCGTATCAAACACGTTTTGTGGCTGTACTTCCCTCGGTTTAATCACTCTTCTACCAAACACCATCTGTATCTGTACCTCTGGCAGCGGAAAAAAACATCTCTCTCTCTCTGTACGTATGTTAAGCAACCCCGTCTCCTAGAAATTATGTTTGTAAGCAACTAATTTGCAACAGCAGATGTGTTTTTGGAAAGATCATAATTCTGCCTCCGTACAATTTTCACCCACAGAGGCGGGAAACTTTTTTATTTGCTATATTTCATTTGCAGAGGTGTCAAGAGTCCACACATTCTTTACTCAAGTAGAAAAAGCGTTTCTTGTGTAAGAAAAAAAAAAGACTCGGTATTCATTCAACTTCTTTACTCAATTAAAAGTAATAAAGTACAGGCTCTGACATGTACTCAGAGTAGAAAACTGACTGAAGCTCACGTCATATTAAAATCATTCAAAGTCCCAGCTGTTCCTGAACACACCACAAAGATTTGTTGGGTCTCATTCCCTGGACGTCAAATATCCAGGCAGAGGGCTGCAGGGTCTCTGCAGATACGAGACACCAACATGCCTTTTTTTTGTCGGGAAGTCGGCGTGCAGTGACGCAGAATAAGAACAATTCCCCTCAAATGCATTTAAACTAAAGTAGCGAGCCTGTTTTGAAAATGCAAGGAGGAGAAAGTTCAGATAAAGCTTCTCTGAACCAGAAGACCATAACTCGAAGCCTTTGCAAGATGGATTCAAGCCTGACCTTGTGACTCCAGCTGCCTCACAGCGTAAATGCATTCACAGCTCTCCGGACATTGCTTCCCTCACATCAGGGCAAATGCTGCCTCCATCACACCTTGCCACTTGAGTTTGCTGACCTTTCTCCTCCCCACTCTGTCCCCGGGCCACATCTCCAACACCTCCTCATTACGTTTTCTTCCCGTGTTACATAAGAAGCTCTCGGCCGGAGGTGTTGCAGCACAGCCTTGATCTGCGGCCTTTATTGTGTCACACAGCATGCGGAGAGCAACATGCCTCCACATGTTCTCGCTCGTATTCAGCACCGAGCGTGGCGAATCTCGAAACGTCTGTGTTGTTTAACTGGCTTCTTGACAGTGTGACAGATTGTGTTTGCGTTCGAGGCTCGTGGAAGAAGAGAAAAGATTAAGGGAGGAAGAGAAAAGAAAATAGCTGCTGTAGCTGGAGGAGCTGAGCAGGAAAAACAAAAAAATCACAGCGGGTTTGTTGACAACATGACAGCTAAATTATAGCTTTAATGGTAAACTTGGGAAGGTAGATGACTAAATATATCCGTGACACCTTTCTGGAGACTTGCTGGGAGTGACAGACGGAGAGACACAAGGACAGAGGTGGATGGCAACAGTGAGGGATGGATATGAAAGAGATTCACTGCCTGCTGCGTCCTTCGCTTCCACAGGGAGATAATACTAATGACTAGTCCTGCGGCCCGTGGCTTCTCATTATGGACCCTCGTTGGGATGGCCACACACACACTCAAGCACACACACACGTATGTTTAAGTGTGCTTGTGAGGACTGTAGTTCACTCCGTCAAAGCGGGGACCCATTTGATCTGATGGAATCTGTTTCACTCTTGACAGTCGGGAGATAAAAAGTGCGAAAAAGTAAACAGTGTGTGGTGTTTTAAAGAAGCTATAATCAATATTCTAATTAATGATTGATCTCGTGGCGCGTAGTGATCAACACATCAATTCCCTGCAGTTCTACAGAGCTTTAATGTGAATTTAAACTGTTTTGGGATATATGGCCCTAAAATATTATCATGATATTCCAGGGATTTTTTTTGCGATAATTATATGCTTGATGATGTGACAAAAACCTAAAAATATAATTTTTTTTGTTGGCCATGTTCGCGTTAAACAACCAAGTTACAGCATGTTAATTTGTGAGCTTTAAGAGTACACAAGGACAATTTTTGTTGGCTTCAAACAGAGCCAGGCTTACTGTTTTAATTCTTTATGCTAAGCTAAGCAAACTGGCTAATAGCATGGATAATATTTAAGGTATAGACATCAAAGCGAATTAACTAAATTCCCAACATTTTGTACTGTTTCCTCAAACTCTAGAGCTCAGTTACCCTAAAAAAACATGTATTTGACAGAAGTGTTTGACTAAACATCCAAACTTGTATTTCTGTTATTGTGCAAAGCAGGAGGTGTTGAGACACAAGATCAATCAGATCCAATAACAATATGATGGATTGACTGTATATTGCTTTGAGACAGTCTGACAGGCTGAATGACTTGTGAGAGTGAGAGCTAACTTGTTGTGTTGTAGGTCAGCCGTCCCATTAGCTGTTTTCTTCAGATTGATGATGACGCTGGGAAATTACCGGCTGACATGTTGTGTGGTGTAAATCTAATGTGGACCAGTTATGATGAGAGCCAAGAGCCCATGTAGACGAGCTTGGTCTGGGTCTGGATTTACTGCCGGGCCTCCTGTAGGTGCTGTGGGTGTAATTCAAACATAATGGAAATTGCTTCCTTGACAACTTCCAGCTCATTTCCTCTTTCTCTTCAGAGTCCTCTTTCAGTGTGCCAGATTGAAGAAAAGCAAGATGTCAAACCCGCGTCCAAACACCTCGGAGAAATGAAACGATATAAAAGATTAAGACGTGTACCTGCAGCTCCTGCGTTCAGTGGCTTCAGTAACAGAGCTGAATACGATTACGATGGTGTTCTCAAACCCATCAGGAAACCAGAGCCAAACAATCAAACACATCAGTGACCAAATCTGTTTTGTGACCGCACAAAGCACGTTTCCCCCAGAACGACACTCAGCACGAATAAGAACAGTGATGAATACAAATAAATAATGTCATCAAGCTCACTTCCCGTTGAAGTAGTGAGATTAGAGTCAGAGTATTGGATGTATAAAGTGTGATGGTAGTTGTTTTCTGAGGATTTAGGACAGCATTTGTTCAAGGGAAAGGCTTGAGATATCATTCACCTTCTTTGGCCTTAAGATTCTGAGAAAACTTCATTTAATATCCCATTGTTTTTTTGTGACGGAGTATCTCATGAACAGTATCTCATGTGGCTCAGTGGGGACACAATTATCGCAATAATCAGCAGACAACATTACAGAATATAACACCTGACAATGGATGTCAGCTCCGTGAATCACTGCTGCAGTCAGGTTGATAAACAGGAGTGAAGATAAAAAAAGTAGTCTGAGCTCTTCTCCCGTCACTAAATGATCTGCATCCGAATTGTAATTACGTTGTAATAACACGGTTTGGCGACTATGTTGAATCGGCTTCAAAGCTTGGTGCTCTTCCTGGGGCTTCGTCCTGCGGTCACTTTCTTGGCAGGACATTTACAGTCTATTGGACCAATAGGAAGCAGCACACAAAGAACATTTGTCCAAATTTATAGTACAGACCAAGCTCAAAAGATTTCTTCACATTTGAGATCTCAGAGCTAACCCTGATTTTCTTGCATCATCGTCAGCATTAAGGATGCCACACTGATTTTATTTTATTTTTTACTTAATATGGGAAGCGTATAATCTTCTCTTTACTTGTATTTATTTTGACATGTGTGCTGTGTATCTGTAGGGTCAACATTGTTATGTATATGGAGATATTGTGTATTCTTAATGTAGAATACTTGTTTATGTCGGGTGAAGTCGAGGGTGATGAAAACATCCAGGTACTTACATAAGACTGTGTGTGTGTGTGATCAGAGTGTGTTACAGACGAGTGCCTCTCGCTGCTCGGCTTGTCATACATGATTGCTAATGAGGTTCATAAACAAAAGGCTACATCTTCAGCAGTGACCCGTATGAATAAAACAACATGATGAATACATTATTTACGTTGATAGAGATAAAAACAAGGATCCTTTCTTCATTCATATATAACCAATAAGTCCAGACACCTTCTTTAAGACACGACATGGCCAAAAGTATGCAGACACTCAAACTTAAATTGCTGCTATTTGATTCGCATTTTCTTTTTTTTCACTCTAACAATGTTAATTTTTTTTAACACTTCTTTGTTAATGCATATTCAGGCTGAAAGCTGCCTGTTCTCACACAGCACTGTGATTTCCTGCCCTGCAATCAGACACAAATTCACTGTGAATGAGTTTCAGGAGTTCGTCAGAGGCGAGTGAGCGGAGGCACAGCTGCTCTGGGTTCAGTTTGATGACGATGTTCAGAAACAGTTCGTTCGGATTCAGGGATTTAAACTAAGAGGTTGAAAGTGAAGGAGATGCAGCATAAACTAAGAGTGTTTGTTGCAGTATATCAAATTCTGACTACTATTTATTCTATTTATCTTTGTTTCTCTTTGTTAGCATTAAAATAGGAATTGCTGTTGACTTTAAAATATCTTTTATGTATTTGTCTGTTTGTTTCGCGTTGACCAAAATGGCTGCCTGTTAACCGCCACTTTAAAAACTCCTTTTAAGGTGTAGATGGAGCAGAATGCAGTCTAGTTTACAATTAAGTGAAAATACACAGAGGTTTGGTGGGGGTGGAGTTTGAGTGAGGAAACAATGAAAAGACTGAAATAAAAAAAAAAAGCTGTTAAAACACACGTTGAGATGTTGTTGACATCACCTCACAACCTGCTGTGAGATTTCAGCTCTCGCAGGTGAATTAATGTGACAGCAGGTGTGGAAGGTGCATCTATGACCTGCGTCAGATAAGAGAAATCCAGGACAGCATCAGTGTGAATGTGTGTTTCTGTGAATTACAAATGCTCCCGGTGGACAGAGAGACGGCTAATGAAGTGGCAAGCTCTGAATCTCCGGTGTGGAGGGGGTGTCTCTGCTTCCATTTCTTCTTCTGCAGAAGGTGCAGCACTTCCTCTCTCTTTTATTATTATTTGCCAGATAAAAAGAATAAGACCCCACAGGAATAACATTCATTATCATCCGTCTGACCTCTCCTGCTGATTGATGTCACTTATAATTTTCACGTTTAATGTCACAGCAAAGAAGAGCCTCGTCTGTCTTTTATCTCCTGCAGAGGCCACAGCGAGGTGTAGATATTAAAACCAGGATTAATTAGAGCTGTTTGGCTTCCTGATTGCAGATAACTGGCTGAACAATGAGTCGACACATTATGTTGTCGTAAAGGATAATATAAAGTTAAATGGCGAAGCGCTAATTACGCCATAGCTTCCTGTATTTTTAGACTTGTTCTCTTTATGCATTCAAGGTTGGTCACAAATTTTCCACAAACTCAGTACATGAAAGTACTCGTATTTCATCTTCAACATCTGGTGATCACAGGTTCGATTAAACTAATTGATTTCACTCATATGTTGCTCTGATCAGACCCTTTGTTGGACTTTGACGACGTAATGTGACTTCAACCTGAGCAGAAGTCTATTGGTGTGTTCAGACCAAGCAAATAGATGTAGACTGAATTAATCTGTTTTACCACATCGGTATGGACCCAAAACAAACAGATTTCTTTGTGATCTGACTGCAATAAACGGCTCTAAGGACGCCGAAATAACAACATCATAATGCCGCCTTGTAAAAAGCCTGAATCATGCTTTGTCAGGTCTGTCGGCTAGAAGACGAGCAAACACCTTTTAAAATGCTTGTTCCTTGAATGGAGTTTGGATAGATCAGTGCTGTGCTGAGACATATTTCCATGACTTACCGGGTAGTCAGACTTCCTCGCTCACTTTCCTCCACGGCAGGAGGATGGACGGAAACAAAGTGTTTTTTTTCACTTGGATGTTTGTGACACATTTGAAGAAATGAGATGTTGCGTTCACTAGAATGAAACGGATGAACGGACGGACGGACAACCCGGAAACATAATGTTTCTGGCCACAGCTGTAACTGGCGCGGAGGCATAAAAAGATATTTCATTTGTGATTTTGAGGTTTTACAGTCAGAACCTGGTAAATAGTCACTTCCAAATGTCATGAACACAGCATTAGTCCAGTCAACAGTCAGTATTTGCTTCTTTATAAAAAAACTCACTATAACATCACTTTTACTTCACTGTGTTCCTGATACTCGACCAGCAGCACGATTATAGTTCCACCTGCTGCAGCTTTAATCAAACCTCTAATTTACACACTCCGTATGTTCACTTGACCTTTTCTCTCACTTCCTAAAGCCTCTTAAGTCACTCCAGTTGTTCTTTACGTGCAGCTCAGTGACCTTTTAATAAGAGCTGCTGGTCATTAATGTCCGTGTGTTTCCTCTCTCAGACTCAGAGGTGGTGTACAGGAACAGAGACGGTCACGTCATCAAGTTTAACTTCGAGCTGAACGAGACGGAGGTCATTCTGAGCAACAGCACGTTCGTAAGTCTCGTTGAAATGTTATTTCATTCCACAATTATTTCACCATGAGAGAATTTGTGTCCAGTTGAAGCAAGTTAGATGTTGCATGTGTTGGGTTAGCACGACAAAGCTGAAATGCTAACTTTTTTTGACAGGATTATTGGTATTTTACATACTTTGTGGTCAAAAATGTAACTCCTGAAAGACTTTTTAAGATTCTGCAGTTACAAAATGTCCATAAAAATGCATTAAACTATTTTTAGGAAAGCTACAGCGCCTGTGAGCTCCAAAAAATTATATTTTTAATCTTGTATATGTGGGACTCGGCCTCCTAACGTTGCTACCGGCCACCTCTCAACGCTTTATTTAAAACAGAGACCGAGCTGCTCTCTTCTTGTCTTTCTGCTGTGTTGGATCCCCGGAGGCTGCAGAAAACATGTGAGAGCAGCCGGCAGCACCTCACCGCTCTATCTCTGTTACCTCCAGAATCACAATATGATAATATGCCGCTCAGAGGGGGGTTGTGTACCCAGCTGTCGGCCTCCGAGACCGCTAAATCTGCTCACCTCATCTTACCCCAGCACACTCACCGGGATGAGAGGAGAGAGATTCAGTTTGGAATATTATTTTAGATGAGTAACATGCAATCAAATCATTGGATGGTCACTAAAATGATCACAGTTGTCTCTAAGGACCAGACTCCCTTTAAAAAATGTGTAATTTTAAGAACTTTGGAGTGAGGAGAAAACCCCCAGCTGTGACAAATTCTGAATTATTGGTGCTTTCTTATGAAGTTGGCGCTAAATGCAATACATTAAGTTGCATCTTTCTTTGTAGTCCCCAGACTCCCTTAAAAAAATGCTATATTTTGTGTCTTCCTGAGTTTGGAGAAACTTAATAAATGTTGTGAAACGTTGTCAGTTACACATTTTTAATCATTTTGGCCTTCTTGTAAATTCGGCATTAAATGCAATACATCAGGTTGTTTCTCACCTTGTGAAAAGGTGTTGTGGCATGTCTGCTACTTAGTGTCTAAAGTGTGTCTTCCCTGCTGACATTTAGCAGCTGTTTAAACACACCGTTTAAACTGATTTCACTATTAACACTACCTTTTATACAAGAAGACAACATTTTATTGACAATAAACATGTCAAATTTTACAAATATGCCCATGGAGGAAAGCCCTTGTGGAGAAAGTCCCCAGACTCCCTTTAAAAATCACTCAATTTTGTGAGTTTATGAGTTAGGAGAAACTTTATAAATGTCGTGAAAGGCTGTTGATGACCGATTCTTAGTTATTTGGGCATTCTTGTAAATTCGGCAGATATTCTATATGAAGTGTTTTTTCTGTGTGTAACTACATCAAGTCCGGACCAGGTGTTCCAGGTGTGAACTGATGGACTTTAAACTGTCCACTTGTGATCGCATCCTTCAGAACCAGGTCTGAAAACGTCCTAAAAGTCGATCTGAACCACAAAATGAACATTGGCTGTGCTCACACGCGGTATGACTTCCAGGAACATGAAAATATGTCAGTGTTCCTAATCTTGTTATCCATTTAAAAGCTTCAAATATCAGTGTAATCCAACCATGAATGTTTGTCAAAAGCAGGCTAAATTTAGCTGTTTTCTAATTGCATCATTATAATCCAGCTGTTTCATAACACACACACACACTGTAAGAAATTATAAGCCTCTTATTCATACCCTCTCGTCTTCTCTGAAGCACCTTTTTCCTGATAAACGCGCGTCTTTGAAGGGCTCTTTTTTTCTGCCTTCCTCTTTTAATTTTGCAGAATTGTTCCACGCTGTTGTAGCTTGTACTTTTTTAATGGTTGCATAAGGGGATTTGATGAGGATTTGAAGCCCGGTAAGCTCGTCAAAGTATGCGAATGAAATCATAAAAGCAGAGGTGGCCTCGTATTTAGGAAGTCACTCATTTGATCCCCCCCCAAAAATTGCAAACGCCACCAGCTGCAGCATCGAAACTGAACGATCTCACTGACTGGCTGCACAGTTAGAGCCACTTTGAGAAAAAAAGATATTCATTAAGGACTTTTTTTTATGCAATTTAGCACAAAAACTAAATGAGAGACACTTTCAGGCACAAAAAGAAACCTTAAAATCTCAGAATCAGTGACTCTAAGAAGTAAAAACACATGATTTTTAAGTGAGAGCTGGTTTTTAAGGTCCATCTGATCATCTCTCTGCACAACAGTGACTCTGGACAGTTTTGAATTGTCGTCTATAAAACATCCGTCCACCTCGTCCTCTCCCAGAAATGTCAAAACCTGCTGTGGCTCCCCTGAGGTTTTATGGCCTTTAGCTGCGAGATTACTTTTTGCCTGCTGCGTCTTTTTGTCATTGTCACGGGATGAAAGCTGGAAATATGAACAATGTTAGCGGACACAAAAGAGCAATCACAGCCAATCAAATACAGACAATGAAGACTCGCTGCTTTTGTTTACTCGTGTTTTTATTCTCTTCTATACGGCAAGTTTATTGGACCGAAAATTTGAAATTCAGGGTTTTAGCCTCATTTTTAGCCACGTCGGCAACTAAAAGTTCACTTATATACGGTGCTGCAGGAGAGAGTCCTAAAACCTGGAGATAATTTATTGTTCTGGTTCCCTCATCTCAAAGTCATGAAGAAAAGACCTTCACTGACTTTTTCTGCCTAACAAGCTAAATAAACTGAATAAACAAACTGACCTTAAAGGACAAAACAGTTTCATACTGTTTTACTTTGTTTATGTGGCGGACCCTGCCACCTTTTCTAGCTTCAGTGTTCTTGGGACCTTATTTTCCTGAGAACAGCTCGTTTATTCACTGATGGAAATGAGTTTTGTATTATTAAATTAAATATTAAAAGGACTCTACACACCAGGCCGACGGTCGGCTGTCGGGCGTTGTCAAGGCAGTCAGTGAGTGCAGTGTGTCTCGCACCGTTGGCCCTGAACAGCTCTCGTCGGAGGCTTTTTGGGCGACTTGGCGTGTAGAATCGGCGGCGGCTCGCTGATAAGAGAAATCACTCTGATTGGCTGTTCAGGTGAGCAGATCAGTGCAGAAGAGAGAGTCTGGAGTCTGACGCTTTCTCCCGTTTGGTGCAGTTTCTCCTTATTTGTCTCTTCGACAACTTCTTATCCAACATATTCTCCATCAGAAGCAGCTCAAGACTGATGACAAAAATGCTGCTTAATCATAACAATGCTTCGTATTTCCACAGCGAGGCGTTTACTCTCACGCAGGCGCAGAACGGTCGAGCTTGTTGGCTGTCAGCTGTAGTCGTCGCGGTGTGTTCAAGTGCAGCTTTTTGGCCGAGATAAAGAAGAAGTGAAGCGATGCAACAGTCACAGATCCGTTAGTTAATTCTTTGATGTCAGTTTGGTCTGTAGGAGCCTTTTAAAGAGTTTTTTAAGTGTCTTTTAATACAGCGGTTGCTAACAAATGGCTAAATGAGACTATTACTAGGAGTCGTCGGGGACATTAAGCGTCAACCTATTCTAACTCAAACTAAGATGTTGTTTATACCCTCACGCTTTTTTACTTCTGGTGGTGTGGTGTTCATCTGTGAGGATTATCTTACTGAACAAAACATCATCATTTGTTTTCACCACAGAGATTATTTTCCGCAATAATCCAAAATCCAGTTCAGCCTACAAAAATATGTCCTCTCTGCACCACTACCGCTTTTCAGCTACAGTCGGTTTCCTTCGTTGTTTTCTTAATGTGTTAGAAAGTCTAAAAATCTGCCGTGGTTCAGTTTGTTTTTTCTCGTCAGGTGGCTTTCAAGGTGGCAAAGTACTCTCTCTCTGCAGATCTGAAGTACGTGCTCTTCGCTTACGACGTCAAACAGGTGAGTTTCAAAAAAATTTTTTACCCACAACACATTTTGTTGTTTGATTTGCGTTCCCTCTCACTACACGAGCTGTGGATCACCCTCTGCATTACACCAGCCTCTGTTTACTTCCTGCCAAACTGTCATTTACATTGCGCTCCTGTGCGTTCCCCACGGGTGCTGTCACTCACTCATCTGCATGCACGAACAAACCCACACACGAGCTCGGGCTGAGGCCTCGCCACGCGCTCGGTTTCATCTGCGCTTCTGCTCTTTTGTTCCTCCGAAGAGCTCTCTCTGTGTCTTAAATTGGAATTGACTGCAATTGAAAAGATTAGCGTCGATGCTTGGGATAATTCGGAGGCTGGACCGAGCATGCATCGACAGACTGAGCGGCTCACAGACCGAAAACAAATTGCACCACCTGCACCGAACAGGTGTGGGTTTATTTGCTGTGTGTCGGTGTGGTTTGGTGCATTTTTCTGTCAGTGCCGCCTTCTGTTTCTGTGTGTTAACGTTCAGTCATCCACAATGAGGCTTTCTTCTCCCCTCAAAGTCAAGACTTGTGCATTGATTTTTAGATTTGTTAGCAAACAGGCTCAGGTTTAGAAACACTGCAGCAGCTGAGGACGTGTGTGTCTCCTGCAGTACACTCTGTCATCACTGCCAGATGAAAACACAACTTAACGTCCTCTGAAAGCTGTGCTTTCTGTTTATGTAGAAATATCGATTATTTTCTGCACATTCCACTCCAATTCCCTTTAGTGCCTCTCAATTGAATTTCTCTGTTAACGCACCGCCGTGCATGAAGGGAAATCAGCTGTAGTTCACCTGGCAGAGAAGGAAAAGACCGAGAAGTTTTGGGGATTTAAGGAAAAGTAGATGCCAAAGTTTCTAAATATGTCAGGCTGAGACATGAGTTTAAATATAATGTCAGTGTAAACATCATGAGGCTTTCGTGGAGAGTCGGGACAGAATACAGATCATACTGGCTGAATTTTCTCATCTCAAAACTTCTTTTTCGGAAATGGATTAAAAACATAAAAGCAGCAAAAGCTTCAGTGTCGGCGCGAAATGATTATTCCTTTGATAAATAAACCATTCTTCACACAGCTGTAAGCAAGCATACCCTTTTATCTGAAAAAGTATCACAATTACAGAGATTTCTTTATTAAAATGTAAAAAAACAATATTCAAACCAGAGAAATCCACAAGTTTACTCAAGGTAACAGTGAGTTTAAGTGTTCAGAAATATATTTTCCTGCTTTTAACAAACAGAAAGCTCCAGTCCATCCGGGAAGTTGCGATGTTGCGATCACAAGACTTAACTTACGTTCTACCGAGTTTCCAGATCGACATACCAAAGTCCAGACTCGTTACCAGCTTGGTTACTATTGTGAAGACACAGAAATTACATGAACGTCTCACATTACTGTGTGCAGGACACGCAAGGAAAATGGCTGAAACGTTGACAAACGGACACGACAAATCATCATGAAAAAGGCTGTTGCGCCCCTTAAGATTCAGAATAAAAACTCTCAAATAAAAAGTTTAAACATGTTGAATAAGCTTCATCAAACATGTCAAGTTTAATGTGTAATGAAATCTGACACAGATGGCAAGTTTGTGGGTGATTATATACGAATAAAAAGCAACTATTGTCGTTGTAAAAATCGCTCCAAGACGTCGCAAATCTTAGAGAAAAGCTGCAAAGAAATCAGGACTTTTAGGCCGCAGATGTCGTGAAATCCTGGAGGGACTGGTTAGCTCTTCCTCGTGTGGATGTCTCAAGTTTCTTGCATTTTTCTTGATTATCAATGGATCAATGTTTTCATTACGAGCTGAACTCTGATTGCAGGTGTACAGATACTCCTACACGGCGTCTTACATCGTTTACAACATCTACACCAGGTGAGCTTCAAGTGTTCACACTTTCGGTGCATGCACACGTTGGCATTGAGAAACACATGCTAATTGCTAATTTATATGTGTTTATCAGGGAGGTGTGGGAGCTAAACCCTCCTGAGGTTCACAACGCTGTGCTCCAGCATGCAGCGTGGGGAAGACAAGGACAACAGCTGGTAAGACAGAGCGTCTCCATCTTTTTCTCTCCTCGCTGTCTGGCTTATAAATCCAAGCTGCCTCGTTCCTCCAGAGGGATTTCATCCACACAGTGATGTTTTCTTCTTTCGGTCGTTACAGTATATCCTCTGTTTACATCCACACTGAGCTGTGTCTGCCTGTTATTGACATTTTTTTACATTACATCACACTTTTGGGTTATTTGAGCCAAGAAAGTAGAGGCGACACTTTATTCTACATTTCCTGGAAGCTTTCTGACTCTAATTTTGTGTGAATGCTCTCTGAAAGGACTCACTTGTGACTAATTACAAGCAAATAAAGAGAGTTGAACACATTCAGATCCAATTATAGGCAAAGATGCAATTCCTGCACACCCACACACTGTTCCTTGGTTATTGTGATGTCTTCTGCTCTGGATCAAGACATGCTGGAAGTTGTCAACACACTAATAAGACGAACATGCTGTGATAAAGGTGTAAACGAAGCTTACGTGAGACTTTGGGAGACGTCAATCAAACTCAGTCTGCGCACAGAAACCACAGTCCTGAAACGAGGAGAGCTCGAGCGAAATAATTAAACTCACCAGGGTGTGTTTGTGTGCGGCTCTCCTCTGGAAGTCGACAGCAAGCTCGTGAACGCTACACAACCACCGTATCATCAGTTATCATGTCCTGATTCTGTCTTGACAAAACTCAGGACGTTATCTTAATTACTCTGATCCTAAATTGTCTTTTTTGAGGAAATTTCAAAGGGATTTAATAAGAAAACTCTTTTATTAGGTGACATGTCTGTTTTCAGGCAGCTTTACTGAGTTTGTCAGCGAATTGCTAAACAACCATGTTTGTTTAAAGTGGAAATAATGTTAATATTTACTCTGAGGGAAACATTTCTCTGCTTTATTATCAGTTTTTCATACTTTGCCTGCTTCTGTGTGGTAACTTTTGCTGTGTTTGCAAGATTTTATTATGTTTTTTTTGTCGTATATTTCTATGTTTGTGTTGCCTTGTGCAGTCTTCTTGCTCCTCCCCAAGGTGTGGTCACCTCTGGCCCCAAAACAACCAAGATGCCGTTGTTCAAAATGCCAAAACAGTAGTCCAAAAACCGTTAGGTGACGACACGGTGTCTGTAATGAACAGAGCTGAAAACAAATAAATCCAACAAGGAGAAAAGCTCACGATGCACGATAAAAACAAATTCCAGCAGACTTCGGGATATTATTGAACATGCAGGATGTGTCGGTCTGATCGAATGCAAATATTAAAACACTGATGAAAGAAGGAGAGTAAACACACACACGGCTGCTGCGTGGTGAGATAAACCGGCGGCTTTAATATAAAAAAAACAATCTCATCAGAGAGGAAATCAAAAAGGAAAAACAGATCAAAAGGACGAGCAGACAGACAGTAGTCAGGATCACAGCTAATAAAAATCATGTCGTGCAATAAATACCTTCCTCTCTTCTTCCTCTCAGATATACATATTTGAGAATAACATCTACTACCAGTCGGACGTGAGGAGTAACTCTCTGAGAATCACCTCCTCTGGGATGGAGGGAGTCATCTTCAACGGACTCGCCGACTGGTTGTACGAAGGTGTGTGTGTAATCACAGCAGACGAGTATTAGAACAAGTAGTGGTTAATTCATTAAATGACATCAGGATGTGAGGGTGCAGCTTCACTTCAGCTGCTTAAAGAGTTTCACACATTAGAAATGCAGCGCAGCAGACGAGACAAACTAAGAAGAATGGCGATGAAAAATCAACAAGCCTGTAGTTCCATTAAGTCGCTGTGTAAACAAATTCAGTAATGTGGTGACAGTCTGTGCAGCACAAACACAGGCCGAGGCAGATGGGGACATTATAGACTCATTCCTGTTTGTAGATTTACTGCGAGCTCTGCGCTTTCAATCCTCTTCATTTGCATTTGCTTTAAATTGTAACCATTTAAATTGGCTGATGTGTGACAGTGAAGGAAAGAGCAGAGCAAGTGTTGAGTCCCATTTCACCAATGATATGAACAAACGGCAACAAGAAGAAATGCTCATGATGACGAAATAACTGTTGTTTTTTAAAGGAAAGGTTCACCAAAAAAAGGAAATTCACTCATTATCTTCTCACCCTCAAACCAATGGAAAGTCAGCTGAAGTTTCATAGTCCACAGTGGACATGGTTTCTGTAAAGATGTGGTGGGGACAGGTCTCTGTAAAGATGTAGTGGAGACAGGTCTCTGTAAAAGATGTAGTGGAGACGGGTCTCTGTAAAGATGTAGTGGAGACGGGTCTCTGTAAAGATGTGGCAGGGACAGGTCTCTGTAAAGATGTGGCAGGGACAGGTCTCTGTAAGGATGTAGTGGAGACAGGTCTCTGTAAGGATGTAGTGAAGACGTGTCTCTGTAAAGATGTGGTGGAGACGGGTCTCTGTAAAGATGTGGTGGAGACGGGTCTCTGTAAAGATGTGGTGAAGACGTGTCTCTGTAAAGACGTGGTGGAGACAGGTCTCTGTAAAGACGCGATAAAACTGTTCATGTTTTATGTTTCTGCTCAGAGGAGATTCTGGGCTCACACCTGGCTCACTGGTGGTCGCCTGACGGAGAGAAACTGGCCTTCCTCACCATCAACAACACTCTGGTACCCAACATGGTTCTGGCCCAGTTCACCGGCAACACCTACCCTAAAGGACTACAGTACCCATATCCTATGGCGAGTCTGGACCCATGCATGTACACAATTATAGTTACATATACAGAGAGTCATTTTTCAGTGTGTTTAAAATGAGTTTTGCTTTCAAAGAGCTCATTCTCTTCCTGTCAAAAGAACCAGATTACATAGTTCTTTCTGGTGAAACTTCACAGGAAATTAATTGGAATAAATTTAGAAATTATTCCTGAAGATAAAACCTACGCAACCGATGTTTGAGCTGCTCCCGTCACACTCACAGAAATCATAAAACGACGTCTTAATATCCACGTATCTCTGAATATCTAATCTTCCCCCGTCAGGCCGGTCAGACGAACCCTGCCGTCAGATTGTCTGTGGTCAACCTGTTTGGAGCGACACACACTCAGGAGCTGCAGCCTCCGGATCAGCTCCGGCTCAGGTGACACACACACACACACACATAAATAAATACAACACACACACAGGCACCAAATCCTCAGTCTGACTCCGTCTCTGTGTCCTCTGCAGGGATTTCTACGTCACCATGGTGAAGTGGATCAGTAATACTCACCTCGCTGTGCGCTGGCTCAACAGGCCCCAGAATAATTCACTGCTGACGGTGTGTGACGCCACCATCGGAGTCTGTGTGCAGGTGGGTGTCGCAGAACAGATATCCGAGTACATTTACTCAAGTACTGGACGTAAGTATTTGAATATTAAGATGCTGTATGTATCTTAATAAAATCTCTTTGAAAAACATTTTTTTTTTCTAGATTTTAGGAACTAAATCTAAATAATTTGCATAAAAACAGCTGCAAGATTAAAATTGAATATAAAACTCTCATTTTAAATGTGTAAACATCATGTTTAGTACATTTTCTTGTCTTTACCCAGAGACACGAGGAATCTTCCGACACATGGCTCCCACGACAGGTAAACCTGCATTTCTCAGAGCAGCGTTCACCAACAATAACTGACTCCGGCGAACAATGAATGCATTATCCTCAGAGCGATATACAGTGTGTTGCATTATTGAGGGAGAATACAGCAGCAGCCATTGATGCATAAAGTATGTGACCTCTGTTTGTCTCTGCAGAGACAGCAGCCGCTGTTCTCCAAAGACAGGAGCCGGTTCTTCTGCACTCTGCCGGTCAAACAGGGAGGTCAGGGAGACTTCCACCACGTCACCATGTTCAGCAGGAAGGTGACTCTCTTTATCCTCCACACGCTGTCCTCGTCTCTGATTCGTAACCTCTCCGTGCAGATTTTTTCCAATCCTTCCAACTGATTGTCTTTCAGCTACGAAGCGAGCAGGATGAAGTTCGACACTTGACGTCAGGAGACTGGGAGGTGACGGAAATCGTAGCTTACGACGAAAACAACCAGATCATGTGAGTTCAAGTTCTGTGCAACAGGGGGCAGCACAACACCAGAGTAACGGTAGCTGCTGTTAGCTAGTTAGCTCAGTTAGCCGTGCAGCTAGCGGTCATATTAGCTGACTTGAAACTTGGAGTGACATCTCTGCAACACAGTACATACACGTCTTTGACAGAAAGACATTATCTCTGTTGATAATTGTAGCTAATTTTTGGACGTTTTGAGCTAAGATTCGTACATATAGCATCTTTAAAGACGAACAAAAAATGGCTAAAATTAAATGGAAAATTATTTTGTGGCATCATATAAACATTTATAATTTGTTTGTTGGAAATTTTAAATGCATTCTGCGCAGAATACAAGAGCGACAAGTTTGAGATCGATTTATTCACAGAAATCTCTCTGAACCAGTATCAATAATCTGACAGCTGAACAGTAACAGGACATTTACCACAAACAACCTCATGATTCAGGAACAGTCAAGGATTTTCTGACTGGTTGTTGAAGCTTTTCGAGGATTGAAAGGAGGATCTGCAGGCACCAGTCTTGGCTGAAAAATACTACACAGAGAATGAATTATTTATCATGAACACCGGCTCGTTGTTGCCAACATGTAATCATTATATCTTCCTGAAAATATGACTTTACCGTGCCCTCACTCCAAACTGGTGAACTGATATTTTCTGAGAAACAGAGATGTGTGTTTGAGTCTTTGTGCAGCTTCCACGCCTTAAAAAATGTTTTTTTCTCTGAAGATATTCCTCCAGCGTTTCAGCTCTGTTCTGTTGAAGGAGATAAGAAGCAAACAACAGTTTTAGTTGTGGAAACATCTTTTGTCTAACAGGCTTTGTGGGTTCATGACTGTTTAACTCTGTGTTGCTAGTCAGTCAGCTATAATACGCAGTGACGACTGAAGGCAGATGTGTAATGGATCCGTGACCTTGTCCTACTTTCCTCCACACAGATACTTCCTGAGCACAGAGGACTCTGCACAGCAGAGACACTTATACAGGTAGACTCTCAGCCAAACTCTACTCACCGTTTCATTATTTATCTACCACTGTCGGTGTAAACACGTCGTCTCCTTCCTCTGACAGCGTGTCCACACTCGGCCTGTTTCCGCGGCGATGCCTCACCTGTGGACTGAAGGAGGACTGTTTGTTCTTTGACGCCGACGTCAGTCCTGACGCACAGCACGCCATCCTGTCCTGTAAAGGTCAGAGACGGGCGAATAAATCAGTGAAATGTGCCGATGTGTCTAAAATGTTAAAACTTGAGAAAAATGTATCTTAACCCGACAAATAAGTCAATATATTTAGCTTTAAAAATATATAATTTCTAATTGTGTCGACAAGATTCACTAGCATCTTGTGTTGGATTCATAAACATATTTATCATCAAACATCTTTCCGTCCCGTCGCAGGTCCTGGAGTTCCTGCTGTGCTGCTTCTCAGTTTGGATGACGAGGACTGTGAGTACTCTTTATTCGGCCCAATCTGAAACCATTTTATGTTCCTGTGATGTTTGTGTGGGCAGGCAGATGTGCTTTTTCTCCCTCGTCTGCTCTGAAATGGAAAATAGTTTGCAGCAATTAAGCCTCATCATCTCATTTGTTTGAAAACATCGGCAGCTGTCGGGTTTGATGCCTGCGCCAATCTGCACCTGCAATCATCATGTTTGTGATTCACATTTTGAAGGGCCGCGATTCATCTCCTATGTCATTATTTTTGATATAGTCAATACTTCTGTTCAAAGAATTCGTCCAAATGTTCCTTTATAAAAATGTCTTTGTAAGCATCCACAGATCAGATATTAAAACGTGTGTCACCGTGTGATGCTACATGAACAGTAGAGGAGCCCTGCCTGTCGTATGGATCAGTGGTTATAAAATAAAAATGCAGTCATGCTCTTCCATCGCTGAATATTTCATGTGAACGGAGGTCTTTCATGTCTTTACGTCTGCACGACCTCACGCTTCACCTTTGCTTCTACGCCGGCAGGAATCACGAATATATGAACAGAAATATCAACTTAGATCTGCAGCTACTCATGCTAACGTAATCCCCTCATGCTGAGGCAGGACGTTTAGAGTAATTGTTCCTTTAAGCTGGAATACACTCAATTTTAAAGGTGCAGGTCTGTATTTTATTCGCCATATGTATTTGCAGCAGAGATTCACTGACACCAACAGCTCATCACTGCCCCCTGTGGCTGGAGGCCAGAAAACACCCACTGGTATTTTACGATTAATTAGAGCCGCAGTTGTAGTGGGTGTTTATTTCTTTCGAGTTCAGTAGTATGCGAGTACTACTGAGTTGTTTTCGTATATATGTCCATCTGGTTAACCTCCCGACCTTTTATATTAAAGCTGCAACAATTGGTTGCTATTTTTAGTTATCTTTCAAGCAGAAAGCTTCTTAAATTTGAGGATTTTCTGCGTTTCTTTGTCATTTGTGACAGTAAATGAAGAGTCTTTGGGTTTTTGGACTGTTACCTTGGTCAAAACGTCCTATAGGACTTTTCTGATTTTGAAATGAATACATTTCTAAAAGTACTTTAAGAATTCTCCAAGGGAAATGTTTGGTTCTTTTAGTATTTCTCAGTCATATTGGAAATCTAAACTCATGAAAGCGAAGTAGTGGTGACCTCGAGGACTGTCTTTATACTATCAAACTCAAGAAAAACCCAGGTGCACATGAGAGGAAAATACAATTTCAGGCACTTATGCTTGAAGCAGGAACAAAAAATACTTGAATTAGGTTCAAAACATGGCTGCTTACAGATCAATAAAGCACTGAAATGTTTCAACCTTGGAGATCTTCATCAGGGTTCCTGTTAGTTATCTGTTTTTATTCTACGTGTTCCAATAAAATCCTTTAGAAAAAGGTTTTGGTTCTTTCAGGCGTCTCACAGTCCTTTGTTTGGACAAAAGAAACAATAAGAGACTTTTGACGAAACAATTAAAGTTCTCCCAAAAATGAAGTCAGTCATTATCTCCTCACCACCTTTCTGATGGAAAGTCAGGTGAAGTTTCGTTCTTTGCTTCACAGCAAAACGGCATTGCAGCATTCTGCTAAACAACTGAAGTAGATGGGGAAGTTTTAAAATGAAAAAACACATCTGAAAAATGGCTCCATACTGAGTCTTTTGAAGCAATTTGAGGAAATGATCATTGTAAAAATAATCAGAAGATTGGTCGATAATGAAAATAATCATTGGCAGCCTTACTTTATAAAAGAAGGTAAAGTTTTTAGTTTTTCTGTGTACACCTGTGTTGTGTTAGTTTTCCCGCTCACTCTTTGTTGGTTTGTCCGTGTTCATGGAAATTAGCTGAAACGACAGGAGCTCTTTACTGTTTAACTGAACACCTCTGGCCCTGTTTGGTTTTCAGAGTTTCATTTCGTGCAAATAAATAAAAAGCAGCTCAAATCTGAATTTTTATTTCACAGCATATTTCATCTTGGAGAACAACCTCCCTCTGCGGTCGGCGCTGGAGACTAAAACGACGATTCAGTCGGAGATCCGGATGATCACTAATGACAACTTTGGTACAAACGATCTACACTTAACAGCTGTGTGTGTGTTTGTGTGTGTTGAGATCTTTTAATAAATTGAGATAATGAGCTACTTAGAGGCAGAATGAGTGTGTGTGTGTCCTCTGGTTCACCTCATTGTTTCTGTCTCCTGCTCACAGAGCTGCCTCTGAAGCTCATCTATCCTCCCGACTTCTCTGAGACCTACCTCTACGGCCTCCTCCTCATTGTGTAAGCCTATTCCACTTTATTACATTTGCATTTTTTTCATTTACCGCAGCAGCACTGTGAGCTTCAAAGGCCGAGCTCAGCGAGGACAGACTCGCTCCTCTCTGTAGCTGCAGGCTGTTCAATACATTTTATAAATCAACAGCAGTAATAAGTGAAAATAAAAAGGAATAATAGATGAGAAAATGTAAATTTAGCATTACTTTTTTTATCTTGGCTACAATTTGAATGACCTTAAATCCTTTTTGTATGCAAAGTAGTTTCAGTAAAGTCACAAACTGTAATATTTCTTCTCCTGAGCGCAAGTTCAAACTGTTAATATATACAAAAACGGCACATTTGCATGATAACATTTTACATGCTTTCATTAGCAGTGCAGCTACATATTGCAGCATGCATTTAATTCGATAGAGGCAATGTTATCAGAAGTAATGTTTTGATCCTGATAAAAATACCCAAAAACTGTACAGTAGTAAAGTACGGTACTTTGGTAAATGCAAGTTGTAAGTGAGTAAATGGAGTTACTTTCCATCAATTCACACAGCTCTTTAAAAAAAACTTCTGCACAGTTACAAAAAATACGGAAGAGGGTGAGGGCCAATGTAAAAAAGAAATTTGAGTTCTGACTTTTGGCCCTTGTCAGCAAAGAAGAAAAAAATCGAAGAAAAAGAAAGTAAAACAAACTGTGTGGAAGCATCAATAAAAAAATTATTTGTGATTCTTGCATTCTCACTGTGTTCACTGGTTGTCTTGTGGTAATGGGTTGTAATTATGCGGTTGGATTGTAAAACAAAAAGCCAACAATGGAGCTCATAAAGTGGCTTGTGAGGTGTAGTTTCCCCAGTAAACACACCGACCTCTTCAGCTGTCGTAGCTGCAGCGTCTCTGGGAAGGAGGTCGAAGAGGTTGGTGTGTTTACTGGGAAAATGAATGACATTTTGAGTCGAGCGTAGAGAACGCAACCAACAAAGGTTATATTGACCGACATATCTTGGTCTTGTCCTGACAGTGGCAGTTCTCCTGGTGACCAGGCAGTGACGGAGGAGTTCAGACCGGACTGGGACTGGGTTCTGGTGGGATCAGGGCAGGTCATTGTAGCACGACTGGACGGCAGAGGGTCGGGGTTCAGAGGTCAAAGGTACTTCACAGAAACACTCAACATGTCTTATGTCTTTCCTGCATGTTTTGACTCAATAAATAAAGTGAAAGTCAGTCTTATCTAATGACGTCTGACCCTCATCCTCCTTTTCTTTGTCACTTCTCAGGATTTTGCAGCAGGTCCACCAGGGCCTCGGCACAGTGGACACACAGGACCAGATAGCAGCTCTGGAGTACGTAACACATTTTTGTCCCGTCTGTGTGCATCATTTCAAAGGGTCAGTTCAGATTATTTGGAGTGGGGTTGTATGAGGCACTTATCCATAGTTGATGGCAGTCAGAACGCCCACAGTTAGGAGAGGCAGCGGGAGTACCGCCACAGAAGCTAAGTGATGTAGTTCTGTGGATGGGGGCAAATAATAAAACAATGTTAAGTGAATGCTGTATTTCAAATATTTTCACTGCTTTCACTTCGCACCAGACAGTGCTGTCTGTCAGGGAACTGAAGCATTTATATCCATCTATGCTCTCTCAAAAGCTACCAGACTGCTTTGACAAAAACAGTAATTTTGCCTCACAGAACACAGGAATTTCTGTGCTACCACTGCCTTTCTCATTTAGGTTGTTTGTAGTATTGTGTGACTTGGTGAATCTGAACCAACGCTTAAAGTCAGACAACAACACAACAGACCAACCAATCCAGGCTGTCGTAGACGAGCATCTCCAATGTTCTGCAAGGTAAAATTACTGCTTTTGTCAAAGGAGTTTGGTGGCTTTGAAAAGGGAGAATAGATTAATAAAACTGCTGCAGCTTCCTGTCTGAAAGGGCTGTCTGATGACGAGGTAAAGCTCTGGAGATATTATAAAGTTTGGGAAGAGTTTCTTTATGTCTGGTCTGATTTGTCAGATTTCTGTTCAATTTGGAAAGACGGAGCTTCAGTGCTGCTTTTCTGTGATTTGAATTTCACAGATGCCTTTTTGAATTGTTTCGTGGAGAAATGGCAGCAATCGCATAAACAGATGGGTTCAAATGAGGGTTTCATTAATGCAGCTTTCAGCAACACCTGTGCTTGATGAAAGTGTATAAACAGAATTGGAAAACATAAAACGTTCAACATTTTCTTAAATTTGAATTTAATTTGAATTTAAACACAATCGCACATCTTTTTTGAGTGTCCAGGAAGGTTATAAGCAAAAATGTCAAAAAAATAAATATTTTCAGCTACATAGATGTGAATTCACTCAATTTCTTACCATTGTCAGAGAAAATGACATATTTGGTTACACTCGTTTTGCTTCCTTCCTGTTTTTTTCTTTTCCCAGCAGCTCCTGAAGGCACCACATCAGTATTGTCAGTAACTTCCTGTGGCTGTGACCTTCTTACTGTTGGTCACTTGATCATCTGTAGATTAAAACTTCTCAGTCTCTGTAAATCAGAGCTTCAGCTGAGTGTGTGAAATGAAATGTAAAAAGCTTCTGATACAGAACTCCACTTGTTTTTTGGTTGATTTAAGATGTCTCCTCTGTGCGCCTCAGGTACCTGACGAAGCTGCCGTTTGTTGATCGCACTCGAGTTGGAGTCTTCGGAGAGGTTCGTCCATCAGACTGTGAATTAATCGAACCTTTCACCCTGATTTTTCAGCTGACTGAATGCATGTGCAACTGGATCAATCTGTGTCGACCGTGTGGTTTAAAATGCTCAATGAGGCTCATTTAAACTGTCTGACAACTCAATTAACTCACACAGGGTAATTTAAGAGAGCACATTGTTATGAGATTAGATACAGCCTGCTGCTTATGTGGGCTTTGTTACTTCTGGACCGAGTATCAAAATTACAATACCTAAAAGAATCTGTTCCAAACTTCATTTAAAAATGTGTATTTTAAAGACAATATTTGAAAAAAAGGGTTTCCGTCTATTCTCTCTAAAAGTAAATGTTAAACAACTTTTCTGTTTTTTCTGCTTTGCTTTAATCTAAATCAAGAGTATTTTTACTTCAACAGGACTACGGCGGCTTCCTCACACTGATGATGCTGAAGTCGACGGAGAAGCTGATCCGCTGTGCTGCAGCTCAGGCTCCTGTCATCGACTGGACAATGTACGGTGAGCAGTCCTTCATATATCTCCTCTTCTTTAATCCACCCTGCAGGGACGTGGAGGCTTATTACTTCTGCTGCTGCAGTGCTGACGTCTTTATCCTACATAGTGTATTGTCTGGGTAATGTGACTTTAATTATCCTCAGGTTCTGCTTTCGGGAATTCGCTCTTATTGAATTTTAGGATGAAAAGCTTCCTTCATTTCTGGGAGCGTCGACTGAGTATTGAAGCAACTGTATAGCTGAGGAGATGCAGCTGGATGTGATTATAGTTTAATAGACTTCTTCTGGTTCCTGTGTTTGTAATGAGTGCAGGCAGAGCAGGAGAAGGATTTGGCTCACAGTGTATATAGGTTTCTCTTATGTTACTGTTAAACATGTCAAATCCGTTAAAGATCTTAAGACAACATACAACAACTTTACCTTCATATCTCTTCCAGCTTCTGCGTTCTCGGAGAGATATCTTGGCTCGCCTTCAACTGAGGAGAACAAATACCAAGTGAGCTGCTTTAATCAATACTCCATCTGTTGCTGAGCTTGTTTTTATTATTTTTATGTCCCAAATTGCATATTTTCCAGCAGCCAGATGCATAAATAAAAAAAAAAAAAACAATGTTGGTAAGGCAGCAATAAACCCCCTAATCTGAAACAACTCCAAACCAATAAACACATCATTTTAAAATCAACCAAAACCATCACGGACTGCCTTTATAATATGTTATATTGATTTTATCTCTTGGCTTACTGCTCTGGTCTCACACAAAAAATGATAATAACGGAAATAAACCGAAAGTTAAATAAAGCTTGTAACTTGACAGTTGATTGTAAAAGCACAAAGCCTCAATATATAAATGCAGAGTCCACCTTGACTCGGAACAAGGTCCGCCCGTCAAGTGCAACAGCTTGATCCAGGATGTTGTAGTGGAGACAAGTCTCTGTAAAGATGTGGGGGAGACGGGTCTCTATAAAGATGTGGTGGAGACGGGTCTCTGTAAAGATGTGGTGGAGACGGGTCTCTGTAAAGATGTGGTGGAGACACGTCTCTAAAGATGTGGTGGAGACAGGTCTCTGTAAAGATGTGATGGAGACAGGTCTCTGTAAAGATGTAGTGAAGACGGGTCTCTGTAAAGATGTGGTGGAGACAAAACAATTATTGGAAAATCAATTTCTAAAATCATTGACTTCCACTGACTTGAATAGAGCCACAACTGAGAGGCTGCTGGTGCTCAACATTTGAGACTGAAAGAAAAATACTTTTCTTTTCACAAAATCTCTTTTTGTTTTCTTTAGTCCAGGTACACGCCACAAAGGTTTGTGTAGTAGACAACACGCACGACTTAATGAAAACACACTCTGCTCTCATTCTTTGCTTCAATTCACAAACAAAACAGTCTCCGTCTGTGTTGCAATAAGAACTAAATTTGGCCACAAGCATTTCAGGCAACACTCCAAATCTTTGTCCTTTTGCAAAACACACAAACATGAAAAATAGAAAATGCCAGAGGCTGAACATAGAAATTACACAATTGTCCTCTAAGTGAAGGTTGCAGTCAAAGTGTGTTTTTCCCTCCTAAGTGGGTTGCCTATAACTGGGCCAGGGTACGCTATTTTTGTGACTGTCACAGCTGGAGGTGGGGGGTCTGCTTTAAATGACATCAGAAGGAGGGAGAATGTGGCACGATGTGATCAGACAATAATCAGCGGGACATCATCACTCAGCCCGACCTCCGAGACTTGAAATGGGTTATAAAGCGTCCGGCTGTTGATGTGCGGTGACTGACAAACCGGAGAAACCTTCCTGTTTCAATCCCAGCTGGGAACAAACTGAATGATGAGATTGAGATATCCTCCAATATAACAGCCACAAACCAAACTCCCCTGAGCAATAGATCTAAATGCAATCTAAAATACCAGACACTCACCAGTTATGTGAGCGTGAAGATATTTTTCTCTGCAAATGTTCAATTCCACTACACACTATAAAGGCCAAGTCTTTCAAAATATCCCTCCATGACCTTTCCAGGACCTAATTCCTGCTCACGCCGGCACTGTTAGTCTCACAAACACAACAGGAAACATGTTTCATCATTGTTTTTTAATACCTTTTTTATCCATTGTCTTCATTTCTTTTATTATTTTAACATTAATTTTTTTTATTCTTGTAATTAAGTCTAAACAATTGAGATATAAAGTGTGAATTAGTGAGTTTTAGAGGTGCTGGTTGAAGGGTTTTACAGGTATCTGAATTGTATTTTTAAGGCCATACTAGAAAAACCCTCAAAATGCACTCTCCACTTCATTTCCCCTCAAAGTAATTGAGTAGCACTTATGTTACGTTTGTTGCTGAATAATATGTGTTAATTACCTTTGGACACAGAATCCTCTGTTCAAAACTCCATTTGAAAAACTATATTTTTAAGGTAATACCAGGAGAAAAAAACTCTAACATACACTCTTCCAATTATTTTGCCTAAATGTAAGTATATAAGTATAAGTCCTGGGTATAATCACACTAAAACCACAACAAGACATAACATGTTAAATATTGACATTTAGAGGTGCTGGTAAGTGGGTTTTGTTACGTTTAGACAGAAACGTCCTCTGTTCCAAACTCCACTTGAAAACCTGTATTTTTAAGACAATACTAGAAAAATAACCCACTAACATTGACTTTCCCCTTTATTTCCCAAAATGCTGAACTATACCTTTGAGATTTTACATATAAAACATATAGGTTATAAAATACAATGTATTGATGAAGAATCTTTCTTTATTTTGTCTCCAGGCATCTAAAGTCCTGCCCAACATGAAAGGTCTGCAGGGAGGAACTCTGTTTCTGGCTCATGGTACCGCTGATGGTACGAACATTTCCTTGTATTGTAAACCAACGTATAAGATGTGACGTTCAGTGTAACCTCTAATGTGTGATATTAAAGGTATGTGTGAGTCTTTTCAGCCGGTCGTTGTGTCCTTTTAGAAATGAGCTTGTCCGTGATGCAGAACATTAAAAACTTGACCTTGATGAGAGCCGGAGCTTTTATATCCCAGCAGTGGAATTAACCTCGTCAACTCTTGTTTCTCCACAGCGAACGTTCACTTTCAGCACTCGGCAGAGCTCATCAAACACCTAATAAAGATCGGAGCCAATTATACTATGCAGGTAAATATACAGTGTATTGCAAAAAAGTTACAATCCTGAACAACAATCACAATATCTGGGGGAAGAAAGTCCTCTCTTCCAAACTACATTGGAAAAACTGCGTTTTTAAGAAAATATTACAAAGTTGTGAGTTTCTAAGGTTTAAATGATACAGGAAGTGTTGTAGTTGCCAAATAGTGACAGAAATGTTTGTCTAACACAGAAATTACTGTCTTGCACAGATTCTGAACATATAATCAACCAGACTTCACCTATAAGTGTCTTTCTTTTCTTAATAATTTCCCCAAAATGTTTATTTTTTTAAAGAAATTGTTTATCGAACATTAATCTTTGTTTCAGCAAAAGTCTTTCTACCGAAACATGTTTGTTAGAAAACATTTCAAGTATTAAAAATACTTGTACAAAGCTCTGATTCAAGTAGTTTATGAAATATTGTGCGGGCATAACTCATGTGTAATCTTTTATGGGTTTTCACTTTAGCTGAAGGCTGACATCCATCTGTGATCTCAGATCAATTTAAAACATCCTTGAGCTCATAAAAACCTTATTTCACCATTGAATGGAATGGAACTATAAATGAAAGTTATTCGTTTTCATGAGAGGGAAGGGACATTTAGAGAGACGGAAACAAAGAAAAACAAACTAAAAAGTGGACTTTGAGTGGATACGACGTCAAAAATCAGCTCAATACAAGAATTGTTCTGATTTTCAGGAAATATATAGATGTAAAGTATGTTCCAAAGATCCTTCATTTTTCAAGTGGACTTTTGTATGACCTTGTGTGTGTTTATATCTTCCTTACTCGTGCATCTGTTGTGTTTTTGGGGACAGATCTACCCAGACGAGGGACACTTCCTGTCAAGACGCAGCCGGATTCAGCTGACTCACTCCCTAATTGGTTATTTTGGAGGATGCCTGCTTGACGCATCATCATTACTCGGCCAACAACAACGAGACGACGAGTGAGAGCGAACGTGGTCATTACCAGAGTGTGTTTATGAGTGTGTGTGTGTGCCCCTGGTAGACTGAGAGAGAGTGTGTGTGTGTGTGTGTGTGTGTGTGTGTGTGTGTGTGTGTGTTTTATACCTGTAGCACAACGTTTGATGGACAAAACAAGCTTCTTCAACATATCAAGTGTAGTTTCTATCACCTCAGTAGAATAAAGCTCCTACAGTCGAGTATCAAGTTTCACCTGTAGATCAGAGAAGATGCTTCATTTTTGTGTGACGGTGAGATTTTTTTTAAATTCGACAAAATGTGAGTGAGGTGATAGTTTCTTTTTGATGCCACTGTCAACCATGACAGGCTTCTACTGGCACATTGACCTGAAACAGAAAGACACGTTTATTTGTGGACACGTACTTTGACGATTACGTCCCTTGACGGTGTTTTGTGCTACTTTCATGCATCTGTGTCATGTAAAAGCAGGTTTAGTCATTGTGGTTCTGGTTAAAGTCCCTGAAAACTTAAAATGTCATGTATTCCTCAACAACGTTAAATATTCATGACTGAAAAGGCAAAAAACTGAAGTTGAAAGTGAAGTTTGGACAGAAACATCCTTATCAGTCAAGCTTGACAGCTTGACAGGTTAGTGCAATAAAAGTGCTTTACAGATGACAAACAAGCCAACGACAAGACGGTACAAATGTAAACGGTAAAGCAATTTAAGACAAAACGCGCACGAGGGAAAGAAAATGATGAAAATGGAATAAAACCAATAACAGAGTTGGAGCTGAGGCAAGCTGAATGAACCCTAGTTACTTAAAAAACACTCACCTAATGCTACAGCTAAGGCTAAACAGGCTAGGGTTGTCAACACAAAACATTAGTGATGTTAGATGTAAGATGGCAGCATGTCTGTTTGTGTTCAGTTTAGCCTCTGACCAAACGCAGCACTCACCGGAGACACTGGTTCTTTGTTATCCTGCAGCGTAGTTTCTTTTTCCCCATCTCCTTTCTGTGTGTTCATGAAGTAAAGTGCATTTCCCCTTCCACCAGTCACATAAGAGAGTTACAGCACATTACACTGGAGTTTGGGGCCTGTGGAGATACCTTATGGAGTTAGCATGCTAACCAGCTAGCCCATCCTGTCTCGTAATACCACTTTGTATCTCAAGAGGCGATAGTCAGATAGTAATCTCCTTCTCCTGGTGGTCCAAAGTTCCTGTGCGAACAGCGTAAACAGCAGCACCAACTCATTAGTCTAGCTAGCGGCACAGCTAATTGAGCTAACTAGCTAAAGGTTAGCTGTATTCATGAGTTACTGGGTTATACTTCCTGAGCTCGTTGAAACTATTGTGAGTAACAAAAACATTATAATGATTGACACACTGGCGGTACTTTCAAGACCTTAGAAGCGTTAGCTAATTGCGCTAATGAATAAAAATAGTGTTGGTACCATTTACTCGATAAAGTCGCTAGGCTAGATCTTAATGAATGAATGATACGCCGTGCTAATCACTCTAAGAAAGCGTTAGCGTACTGTTACCATGGTAAACGCTGGTTCCAGTTAAAGTGACAGGACAAGCCCATAATTCACAAAAGGTATGACGGGGGCTAGTTAGCCGCTGTTAGCATATGACTTTGACATTTTTATTACTTTACGTCAACATTTCTAAAGATGAAGCTTTACCTGAAGGTGTGAAGGGAAGCAGAACATTTGTTACCGTGAGACGACCTCAAAGAAAAAAACCCATCTGTCACGTCAAGTCTGGTGTATTCTCGTTTCCTGTTCACCAAATATGGTAACAGATCTATGAGGTCATCGAGCCTGTAATTAGACAGCAATAGAGCTAAACACATGTACAGTACTTTATGTTGTAAGATCTTTTTTATTACAGTCTCCTGTTCAGTATTGGTGTTTAACTGAGAGTTATTTATTTATTTATTATTTTACAGCAACTTTTTTGACTGATAATTTAAAATATGTGGGACTAAAGGGGCAGGAAGTGATTTTTGTTGTTGCAGCAGTTTGTTTTGTTTTTTACATGATGATTTACTGTAATTTCTGCTGTGATGTCCTCATGCACTGTTCATGCAGGATGCTATTTGCTATTTAATTTTCTATATTTTTATATTTTCTACTGTTTGCCAAAGTGGTTTCAAGCCATTAAATGCTCCTCTGAGTCCTTGCATAACAAAACACACTAATATTATTTTTGTTTTGTAAACCTCAATTGAAACTAGTGTCCTGATTTATTGATTAAAATCAAACTGCTGTTCTGGATGCGATTCCTCTTCACTTAGCAGCAGAGTTTGTCCTTAAAATAATTTCTTTTGCTGCAACAGTTTGGAAACGCTCCACGGTTATGGAGCATAGAGCACTACAAATAAATAAAATCATTAACTGTTACGGCAAAACAAGGACTGAGAGCGTTCATGACTGATTTACAAGTGTCTTAATCAACACGACGAACGTCCTCGACGCTGTTTCTGCTTTTAGACGAGAGGAGCCAACAAACCGAGCAGTAAAAACGTGAGGAAAACGGTGAAATCCGACTTTATTTAAGGACGAAACATCTTCAAACTCACGTGCGTCTCATATAAACCATCCTGCTGATTCGTCCTGCTGTGTGTGCTTTGACGCCACGTTGAGTCCAATTTAAAGAAACAGTGTGTGAAGTCATGGTTATTGTTTCTATCGGGGTTTGTACTGTGACTTTTTTCTTTCTTTGGGGGGTGAAACATTGTGGGTGAGGGACGAATAAAGAAAAAGCTTATTGTATTTTTTGGCTGTTTTAATATTAAAGAACAATGAATGAGCCATATGAGTCGTATTGTTTCATTGTTTCTTGAAGTATTCGGATCCTTTACTCAAAGGGTAACTCCACAGACAGAGGCCGTGTCCACATGTACATGGGTTTTTCTTAAAATGAAGCTTTTCCGTACACGTAAACAGCATCTCGGGTCACTGAAGACAGATTTTGGAAAGTTCCTTCCAGGGTGAAGATATTCAGAAACTCAGTTTTCAGCGTTTACATCTGGACGGGCAGAAACTAAGAGTTTTGGAGACGATGACGCAGATGTTTGTTTGTAGCATCGTGACAGACTGGATGTTTGCTTGACATTGTATCTAGTAAAGACACAGACAGATATTGATAATGCAATGATGGAAAAGAGATAAAACCAGCTGTTTATGTTTTGCTGACAAATTATCGAGGAAGATTCTGTGAAGAGCCGACACGTTTCACTGCCCATCGACAGTTATACAAAGACGTCTGTACCCAAACTTTTGGTATTGATGACTTTTGCAAAGACAAAGAAGCGTTCTGTGTTTGTGCAGCTTGAAAGAGTTTTCCCCTTTTGTTGCACACTGACAAATAAATTGAACAATCTGAACATCACACAGAGAAAATACTCCGCCTGTTTTCAGCTTTGTGACGATGCATCTTCCAGCTAATCCAGGAGGGTTTTTCAGGAGTTTATTCAACTCAAGAAGTGGAAGAATGTTCTCAACACATGAAGAAACACTTCATCCTTCAGTTTATGTGGAAAAGTCGTGTTCAAAAGCATCATATTTGGAGATAAACTCACTTTTTTTATCCATTTATTGCACCTCTAGCATTCAGCAATCTGTCTTATCAGCACCTTTGTTTAATTTCCTGTACGAGCAGGTGTGACATCATGAAATACTGTCTAAAAGGCCACTTCATGTTCTTCTTTACACTTGTACCAAGAGAGGAGAACTTAACAGCTCTCGTGAAACAGAAGAAATTTCAACATTTATCTTCCTCTCCGTCCTGTACGACCTTTATAAATCCCCTGTCCACACCGCCTAGATTCTGCTAGAACTGAGCCTTAATTACATCAAAGCAATTACAGAGCCAAAATGAAGGCCTCCTCCACTGAGGAAGGAGGAAAAAAGTCCAGCAGTAACTTCAGAAACTCCTAGTTAAAGACCTGAACCGGAGTGTCAGCGTGTCTCTGGTGGTTCTGCACAGAAAATCTATAAAGGAGAAGTCTTTTGTTCGTTTGCTACTGTAGCAGGAGACAAATCCGCTTTAGTGGAGCTTTCTCTGAGTATTCACAGTAATAAGTCAGCACAGCACAAATAGATTTAAACTAATAAGAAGATAAATGACCAGAAATGTAACTGGAGCTATGAGGAAAAACAGAAAAAGCTCTCAAATGGGATGATTTATGTGGCTTGTGTCCACATACTTTTGGCCATATAGTGTAAAGTGTGTGTGTGTGTGTGTGTGTGTGTGTGTGTGTGTTAATATAATGCATGTTTTCCACCTCAGTTGAAGCTTCTGGCCTTCAGATGTCTGAGTTCTGCTCTGGAAGCTGTTGTAACAGGTGAGTGACGCCACGCCGCCATCTTGTGGTGAAACACACACATCTCACCTGACTGGGTAAAATATCAGCTGTGACGTGCTCAGTATGTAACTGAGTACATTTACTCAAGTACAAATTTGAGATAGTGACACTGTAATGCAAGTTTATACTTCATTTCAAGAGGGAAATCTACTTTTTCAGGAAATATGTTCATGTAAAAGAACACTTAATTATTCATATGTGAGGATCTTTGCTCGTTGTTTAAATTTTTCTAATGATTTGAGTTTATTTCTTACAATTTTTAGGTTTGTATGGAGTCATAGGAGTGCCCGAAAAATGAAAAATAAAAAGGGAAATAAAAGTAAATTAGGAACTGTGACAATAGTATAAGAAAATATAAAATATTTGTAGCATTTTCATTTAGTTTTACGTTCATCTGTTCGTTAATTTGAACAATATGTCTTTTTATCGATATAAATCATACCATTTACTTATTTAGTCTTTCTTATTCCTCTTTATAGATAATGCTCATTTAATGGAGCTGAATCTAAATGCAACTACTATAGTTGCTACTATTATATTATATCTCAAACAATCAGCAGATTAACAGAAAATGAATCATAATTTTGTGAAAGGTAACTTTAATAAGCTACGCTCTGTTCTCTAAATGAACTGATTCAGACTAACCTGCAGTTATCAGGTCAGATATAGAGATTATTCAGCTAATTCGGTTCTTTGAACGCAGCATCGTTAAATAACAGTACGCTCTTAGTTTGAAATGAAGGCAAAATGTTCTTTATTTGTCAACAGCCACATTGAAATTCTTGTTCTCAGACTGCTTTCAGCAACAAAATCTAATATTAAATAAAGTATTCTGCTGTACACTGAGGTAGACTTGTGTAGAGAAGTGATGTGCATATAAATACATACTGTGATGGTTTAATAGCTTGTAAACAGTGCAGGTATAAACAATATAAATTCCCTTTATTTATTTATATATATATATATACACTTTATAGGACACATACTGTATGAGGTCATGTGCGGTGCAAAGCTGAAGAGTTCAACAGATATATTTTATATCGATGACGTGACTGAACCTGAACGATTCCGGACATTATTTCTAATTTTCTGCTCGAACCTGATGCGTCCCGACAGGTCTCCACGCTCTGATCCATAAATCGATATCTGTTCATCAAGATCAGCTGAAATATAATCGCCATTCTGACGTCTCAAGTTTGTTGGCTACACCAGCAGCTCTGAAACATTGTCCGTCGCCCCAAGACGACAGCTGTTTTTAGTACTCGTCCCCTACGTCTATTCCTTCGTCTTCATCGAGGAAGTCTCTCCCGACCTCTTCGTAATCCTTCTCCAGGGCAGCCATGTCCTCTCTGGCCTCTGAGAACTCTCCCTCCTCCATGCCCTCTCCGACGTACCAGTGGACGAAGGCCCTCTTGGCGTACATCAGGTCGAACTTGTGGTCGAGACGAGCCCAGGCCTCGGCGATGGCGGTGGTGTTGCTCAGCATGCACACGGCCCTCTGCACCTTGGCCAGGTCTCCTCCAGGAACCACTGTGGGAGGCTGGTAGTTGATGCCCACCTTGAAGCCTGTGGGACACCAGTCCACAAACTGTATGTTGTGCCTGGTTTTGATGTTGCTGATCGCCGTGTTGACGTCTCTCGGCACCATGTCGCCGCGGTACAGCAGGCAGCAGGCCATGTACTTTCCGTGACGAGGGTCGCATTTCACCATCTGATTGGCCGGCTCGAAGCAGGAGTTGGTGATTTCGGCCACAGTGAGCTGCTCGTGGTAGGCCTTCTCTGCTGAGATCACCGGGGCGTAGGTGGCCAGAGGGAAGTGGATACGAGGGTAGGGCACCAGGTTGGTCTGGAACTCTGTCAGGTCCACGTTCAAGGCGCCGTCAAAGCGCAAAGAGGCGGTGATGGAGGAGACGATCTGGCTGATGAGGCGGTTCAGGTTGGTGTACGACGGATGCTCGATGTCCAGGTTCCTGCGGCAGATGTCGTAGATGGCCTCGTTGTCCACCATGAAGGCGCAGTCGGAGTGCTCCAGGGTGGTGTGGGTGGTCAGGATGGAGTTGTACGGCTCCACCACGGCTGTAGACACCTGAGGAGCTGGGTAGATGGCAAACTCCAGCTTGGACTTCTTGCCGAACTCGGCTGAAAGACACTCCATCAGCAGAGAGGTAAAGCCAGAGCCAGTTCCTCCTCCGAAGGAATGGAAGACCAGGAAGCCTTGAAGACCTGTGCACTGATCAGACTGAGCAAGAAAGGTAGGATTCAGTATTTAAGAACGCCGCAAGAAGACTAAAAAACATACTTCTTATAAGGATTGTGTCAAGACTATCAAGAACTTTGATCTTCTCGGCACTAGACAGCCTGACTAATGTCATCTTCTGGATGTTCTCACCATTTTGCGGATCCTGTCGAGTACAGAGTATACATGCTCCTTTCCCAGGGTGTAGTAACCACGGGCGTAGTTGTTGGCGGCGTCTTCCTTTCCTGAGATCAGCTGCTCGGGGTGGAAAAGTTTGCGGTACGTTCCTGTACGAACCTCATCTGAAGGAGACAGAAAGGTTGATGTCTTTAGGGATCAATTCCCTTTTTTGTTTTGCTGGGAAGCATGAAGAACTCACCAATCACAGTGGGCTCCAGGTCGACAAAGATGGCTCTGGGGACGTACTTCCCGGTGCCGGTCTCACTGAAGAAGGTGGTGAAGGAGTCGTCGTAGCCTCTGGTGGGCTTCTCGCTGGGCATGTGGCCGTCCGGCTGGATGCAGTGCTCCAGGCAGTACAGCTCCCAGCAGGCGTTGCCCATCTGGACACCAGCCTGGCCGACGTGGATAGAGATACATTCACGCTGTGGAGGAAAGAAGAAAGAAGAGATTTTATATTATTGGTATTTAACGTTTCTGTTCTTAATCCAGAATGATTTGAGGATATTTCATGTTTAGATTTTGCTGCCTTCCAGCTTCATGCCATTATTTTGGCTATGAAGTCTGCTAAAAATGACAGTTGAGCACCAGGAAACAGTGGAGTCACGGTGACTTTTCAACTGCTTTTGCATTTTTTGCAACATTTGCGTTACAACCTGCTTTCTGTGTGTTCAAACTCACAGGTCTCTGTGCAAACTCTGCAGAAAAACCATCAAATCAGGAGTCACTGATCTAAATATTCGAGCAGGGGTGATTAACACAGTTCCCTCAGGGGCCAAAGTGCCTCCACACCCTGCTGAAGTATTTCTAGTTCCTTGTAGGAGATGAGGGTGGGGGGTGGAGGCTCGCTGAGTGCGGAAACAAGTTTGGTCTCTGTAAATTTGTCCCGAGGGAGTTAAAAATGTGACGTCGTCCATCCTGACTGTTAACTGACCGTTCACGAGGAGATGTGTGAGACCAAGACCAACAACTTCTCACTGATACCAAAGAAGTTATTATCTTAAAAATGCATGAATGAGATTATTTTATTTTCTGTCCCACTGCTGTGTGTTGACATTACTGCAGCAGTCAGTCTGTCAACAAGAGGCCAGCTGTCGGTGGTAACACGAGAACACAAACACGTCAAGAATCGCTGTCAGAATACCAGCGTGGCACGTTTACGGACACCCGGAGCGGCCACAGAGAGATGCAAGCTTGTAAAATAGTAACATGAGACCCTGATTTTGACAAATCTTATGACTTGATGTCGAGCCAAAAATCAAAACAACATAATAAAGGACAAACAAAACAAAAGTGTCCAAAATGTAGCAGGTGGAAGTAAAACTTATATATCCCTACCCCCTTTTCTCACTTTTCTTCTTTTAACTCATATTACTTCAACAAATTCTCAAATTTATTTCCAACTTTACAGTTGATAGACCTCAAATACTGCAAGACCCACTAACAAATATTAAAAAAGAAGATTGTGCAGCTGTAAAGACCAAAAGAGAGGTCAGATAATGTGTGTTTGAGGAGGAAAGTCATAATAATAACAGCTGAATATTGATAACAATGAGTGTTTATTCATATTACAGCTTGTTTATCACTTTATAATTATATTTCTATTCCTTAAAAACCTTAATTTAAACAGAAAAGGTCAATTTAATGAATAAATGAAAGAATTAATGAATGAATTTTATATTTATTGATCAACATGTAACCCCAGGTGTGAGAGGATTAACTGCCTTTCGTAGTCTTGCAAGTATATATGTGAGAAAGCACTTAAACTCTTTCTCTTTCTTATATTTCTAAAAAAAAATGGTTATTTTGTGTTTCTGGACCGAACCCTCCTGCAGGATCCAGAACCTGTGAACACAGAGTTTCTGTTCCAGCCCTCCAGATTCTCCTCAGTGACCCAATTTTTCATCTTTTGCAACAATATTATGACACAAATGAACGAGTTGTTTTAGTTTTATTAGTTTCACGTGCTTTAACAACACCGCAGAGTTATTTCAGAAGCAGCCTGGGGCCACTAAAGTAGAAACAATAGACAAAAGACTCAGGATTGTGGCAACTTTTAGGAGGAAAGTGTGTAATACCACCATAAAATCAAGTGTTTGTGTGGCTCAAACTTTAAGATGTGACTCATAATTCTCACCAGAAGCAAATAAAACACTGCTAATGTTTCCTTTCCTGGATGTCAGACTGCAGTAACAAAGACTCAGTACTCACCATTGTGCTGTTCTGGTTCTCCTTTCCGGAGAAGAAGAAGAAGAAGTTGAAACTTTGAGTCTGAGAGTGAAGAGAGTGCTACACTTCACTACAGGGGAGGTGTGAGTGGCTTCCTGTTTGGTCTTTTCAGAGTAAAAGCAACACCCGAAGCACCCAGAGTACATGTACTCAAGTACTCTACTGAGCGATGGAATTATAGTACTTTATAGTACTAACTAACAGTAAATTTTCAAGTACTTCTACTTGAGTATTTCCATTTTATGCAACTTTATCCTTCACTGCGTCTCAGAGATAAACATGTACTTTTTACTCCACTACATTTACTTGATAACTTTAGTTACTTTGCAGAGTACATCCTGCATCAGAGCCAAAGTAGCACATTTATTTTTTCGGGAAAAATGCCAAATAAAATATCAGATAATCAGTCGGACAATAATAAACAGTATTTTACATTAATTTTACTTTTACTTGTATTTTGATAATCCTTTTTTTTTTTATCTGAATGCAGAAAAGGTAACCAGTAACTAAAGTAAATAAGTGAAGTGGAGCATAAAAGTACAATATTTGCCTCTGAAATGTTGTGGATTGAAAGAATAAAGTAGCAGAAAATTGAAATACTCCTGTACAGTACTTCAAAATTGTATGAAAGTGAAGTACTTGAGTAAATAAGTAGTACAAAAAAAAGTAAAAGTACTATATTTCTCTCTCTCTTTCTGTCAAATACTTCATTAAAGCATGTACATGTACTTAATCACTTCCCACCACTGGAATTAAACTTTAACCAGTGATCACTTTACTACACTTGGTGCTGCTTTTACTCTGAAAAGGCCCAAACAGGAAGCCATACCTCCCTCTATAAAAAACCATGAGGCTGCAGCTGTTGTGGCTCCTCCTCCTCTTCCTCCTCCTCTTCCTCCTCCTCCTCCTCCCCCTCTAGCAGTTATAAAAGTGTGTGTGTGTCACACACTGTCAAGACTTCACTCACAGAGATCCCATTATAGGTCACTGTGAGATCCTGCAAGTTTACACTTCTTCTTCTTCTCTAAAAAAGGAATCAAAACAGCACAATGGTGAGTATAAAGTCTTTATTACTACTTATTATAGAGCTAAAATCCATAAAAAGTCAAATTTGTAGTATTTTATATCTCTACAGTGAGAGTTATGACTCAAAACGGCTTAAAAACATGTGAAAGTCGTACATTTCCTGTTACATCAGCACACTTTCCCTCCAAAAGTTGCTTCAAATCTGACTTTTTGTCTTCTACGTCTACGTTCGAGGGCCTCAGCCTGTTCCTGAAATTACTCTGTGGCATCGCTACAGCACATAAAGCTGATTTAATTTGTTTTAAAGCGGTGAAATAATAAAACACAAAGTCCATCAGTGGAAACACGCTGCCAGGCATGTGGCTGCAGCTCCAGTAAAGGTTAACTGTTTCCATATGGGTAGTGGAGGGCGTGCGGGCTGCTTTTGGGAATGCTGATGTGTATTTTACTTTTCGCTCACAGATAAGCTGCAGAGTTAGACCTCTGTCTGCTCCATTAACTTTAAAAACAGCAGCACAATACGCAACCAAGACGCATATTTGTGAAGGGAAGCCACATGACCATAAATCCCAAAAAGCCTTGGATCAACATTTTTCAAACTAACAAGAGCTAAAGAGTCTTAAGTTCATTCTCGAGGACGTTGACCTCTCCTTCCTGACTTTGATCCGTCGTAACACGGCTGCAAACAGCGAGTGTGTTGTAATGTTTGCAGACAGTTTGTCGAGGTGAGGAAAAGTCTGTTTTCACAACTGGCTTTTGAGCTGCTGACACTTCCTGTTGGGCCATTTGGTAGACAGCATGAGGAGGGAGGAGGTGTGAAAAGCACAAAAACATGGATTTTCTCTTGTGAAACGATAAAATCGTGATGTTTTCCGACTCAGTTTTTATCTCAGTACACAGCAGCTTCTAGCACAATGCCCTCATTTTGTTGCTGGGATCCAAACATCAGTGTGACGTAGTTTCGGGACAAGATACAGGAAGCAGATAATCATGAAGTCAAGTTGCCTGGAAGAGTGAATTTCACAGTCTGTGTGTGAGCGGATGTGGCGTGTTGCAAAACCGTCGAACAAACAACCCACCACTTCCACTTTTCTCCTCTCAATCTGAAGCAATCTGGCTCAGGAAGCAGAAACAAAATGTAAAGTACATTACGGCGCTGTACATGCTGCGTGGAGCTGGTCAAAAGCTGCACTCTGCGGTTCAGTGGGGTGTAGTTGAGCTCACTGTGGGACACATGAGTGAAGCTACACTCAAAATAGCTGCTGCTGCTGCTGCTGCTGCTGAGCTGGCCGCCATCGCCATACTTGGCAGCTCCCATGTCACCGTAACTCCTCCTCTGACGTTATCAGCAGGTTTTTAGGGGGAGGGGAGGTCCAGGGATCAAAATTCAAAACAAAAACCCACAATGAACAAAACAATCTGTTTTTTGATTACTTTCAGTGACTATCCCAACCATATATCTGTTAGTTGAACAATTTGAACTGTTTATTCATTACTTTTAGCGAACACTTTCAACCATTTGTCCGTAACTTATCAAACTATGGCATCTGTTCATATCCATTATTTTTAGTTAACTATTGCAACCATTTATATTCACTTTTTGCTAACTATTTTAACCTCTTATCCATAACCTTGAGCTGACTATTTCACCCATTTTATTATTACTTTTAGTCAGCAATTTCAATAATTTCCCATTACTTTTAGCTTATTATCTCAACTGTTTATATATTTGCTATATTTTGCAAACTAGTTCAACCATTTATCCCCTTAGCTGACTATTTCAACTAGCTTTTTTATCTTGCATTTAGCTAATGTTAACTATTAACCATCACTTTCAGCTAACAATTTCGACGTTTATCCATTTGGCTACTTTTAGCCCTACAGTTATCCATAACTTTTAGCTAACTCTTTTAATTGTTTATAACTTTTAGCTAACTCTTTCAATTGTTTATTTACAACTTTTAGCTAACTTTTTCAGCCATTAATCCTACAGTCAGCTTGTTTATTTGGTTTAAATCTTCTATAGCTGTCGGTCTGCATCATGTCACGTAAGGAATGTGGATCTTAAAAGAAAGTAGGTCACTCGTGTTCATGATAACTCGCTTTGAGATTGTACCTGATAAAAATCTATCGAGTGAAGCATTGTCTTCGAACTAAAACAGTCTACTTTAAGACTGCTTATCGGACTGAGTGACCTTGTGAGGGAGGACGGGTTCTGCATTGTTGGAGCCCGGTTATTTGTGTGACAGAAGAGGTCTCACTGCAAAAACATGCCGAGCTGCCATCCTGAGATGCTTTGAGGCTCGCCTATAGGCTCAAAGAGAGGCTGACATCACAGGAATTTCACAACAACCTGAATATTTCACTGGCTCATGTGTTCCCTCTGGAGATGAGGTCACAGAGGTCGTGGTCAGCTGCAGCCTCTAAGTCACCCTGCACACACACACACACATAATTATAGCATGGTTTGTTTTACCTAAACTCTTGTCTTGGCAGGTATGAGGTGAGACACCAAAAAGGGCACGATGGTATTTTGACAGCAATGCCTGACGTGTTCCTGTTCTCATGTTACCAGAACCAGCTGGCCTTTTGTTGGCAGACTAACTGCTGCACACATTTGCATTTCTGTCACTTTTATCTCCCCTTGAACGGCCATTTAACCAAACAGGACAGATGACGTAACATCTTTAACTCCCTCAGGCCAAATTTTACTTCCAAATGATGAGAACAAACTTGTTTCAGCACTCAGCGAGCCTCCACCCCCTACCGTCATCTTTTACAAGGAACTAGAAATACTTCAGCAGGGTGTGGAAGCACTTTGGCCCCTGCAGACACTCTGACAAGACTGTGTTAATCACCCCTGCTTGAATATTTAGATCAGTGACTCCTCATTTCATGTGTCACAACCTACTCGCAAGGAATTGTGAAAGGTTAATGTTTTTTCTGCAGAGTTTGTATATCCAGACCTGCATGTATGAACACGCAGAAAGCAGGTTGTGACGCAAATGTTGCAAAAAATGCAAAAGGCAGTTGAAAACTTACCATGGCTCTGGTGTTTCGTGGTACTCAACTGTCATTTTCAGCAGGTCAAGACAGACTTAATAATAAAAATTATTGGCATGAAGCTGGAAGGCAGCAAAATCTAAACATGAAATATCCTCAAATCATTCTGGATTCAGGACAGAAACGTTAAATAACAATAATATCAAATCTCTTCTTTCTTTTTTCCTCCACAGCGTGAATGTATCTCCATCCACGTCGGCCAGGCTGGGGTCCAGATGGGCAACACCTGCTGGGAGCTGTACTGCCTGGAGCACGGCATCCAGCCGGACGGCCACATGCCCAGCGAGAAGCCAACCAGAGGCTACGACGACTCCTTCACCACCTTCTTCAGTTCGACCGGCACCGGGAAGTACGTCCCCAGAGCCATCTTTGTTGACCTGGAGCCCACTGTGATTGGTGAGTAGCTTTAAATCTAAACAACATTTTAAAGGGTTAGAGAGAAGACAATAAAGCTATTAAAGATTAATTTAGATGATCATTAACCATATTAACTAGTCGGCTGATTCCAAGAAATCATATTTCTATGAATTTATATTCCGGCGAAAGTTCATTTCAAGCTGTTCATTGTTTCCAAGTCAACTGAGTTTTATTGTGGCCACGCCCACTTCAGTTTGAATCAGCCAATCAGATCTCAAAAGCTCACTTTTCACTACCAGTTATCTGTCAATAATTGGATACAATCGTTTTGTCTTTTGGACAAACGTTAAATTCACAAAGAAAGAATTTCTTCAATTTATTAAGTTAGTTTATTTATGATTGAAATAATAAAACTTTTTCTTGAAGACGATGTGGATGTTGAAAGTTAAGCGTAGGCCTTAGGGTTCGGACACAATCTGTGCAACATATGAGACCCTATATTGTTCGACCCTCGATTCAGAAAAGTAGAAGTCACATAAAGGAGGATTATATAACCGTCTCTTCTCTCTCCTTCAGATGAGGTTCGTACAGGAACGTACCGCCAGCTTTTCCACCCCGAGCAGCTGATCTCAGGAAAGGAGGATGCCGCCAACAACTATGCACGTGGTCACTACACCGTCGGAAAGGAGCACATCGACTCCGTTCTCGACAGGATCCGCAAACTTGTAAGAAAGGCTGAAGGGCAAGAATCATGTTTCTTTTTGAGATAACAATACCAATCAGTGTAGTTTTTGATTAGTTCTTGATAGTCTTGATACAACCCTTATAAGAAGTATGTTTTCTAGTCTTCTTGCTGCGTTCTTGAACACTGAATCCTATCTTTCTCGTTCAGTCTGATCAGTGCACAGGTCTTCAAGGCTTCCTGGTCTTCCACTCCTTTGGAGGAGGAACTGGCTCTGGCTTTACCTCTCTGCTGATGGAGCGCCTCTCAGTTGACTTTGGCAAGAAGTCCAAGCTGGAGTTTGCCATCTACCCGGCTCCTCAGGTGTCTACAGCCGTGGTGGAGCCGTACAACTCCATCCTGACCACCCACACCACCCTGGAGCACTCCGACTGCGCCTTCATGGTGGACAACGAGGCCATCTACGACATCTGCCGCAGGAACCTGGACATCGAGCGTCCGTCGTACACCAACCTGAACCGCCTCATCAGCCAGATCGTCTCCTCCATCACCGCCTCTTTGCGCTTTGACGGCGCCTTGAATGTGGACCTGACAGAGTTCCAGACCAACCTGGTGCCCTACCCTCGTATCCACTTCCCTCTGGCCACCTATGCTCCGGTGATCTCAGCAGAGAAGGCCTACCACGAGCAGCTCACTGTGGCCGAAATCACCAACTCCTGCTTCGAGCCGGCCAATCAGATGGTGAAATGTGACCCTCGTCATGGAAAGTACATGGCCTGCTGCCTGCTGTACCGCGGCGACGTGGTACCCAAAGACGTCAACACGGCGATCAGCAACATCAAAACCAAGCGATCCATCCAGTTCGTGGACTGGTGTCCCACAGGCTTCAAGGTGGGCATCAACTACCAGCCTCCCACAGTGGTTCCTGGAGGAGACCTGGCCAAGGTGCAGAGGGCGGTGTGCATGCTGAGCAACACCACCGCCATCGCCGAGGCCTGGGCTCGACTCGACCACAAGTTCGATCTGATGTACGCCAAGAGGGCCTTCGTCCACTGGTACGTCGGAGAGGGCATGGAGGAGGGAGAGTTCTCAGAGGCCAGAGAGGACATGGCTGCCCTGGAGAAGGATTACGAAGAGGTCGGCATCGACTCGTTCGAAGAAGATGAAGAGGGGGAGGAGTATTAAAAAAAGACAGACTTGTATTAAAGAAGTGGTAAAGTTCTCCTCCAGAAGCAGTGTGAGTGTTAATGTGCAGTTTAACGACTGGTTTGTAGACCATCAATAAACACTAATGTAACTGCAGAGCTGCAGTTTGTCCAAGATCAATCCCATGGTGTTTGGTTTATTGAAAAATTACTCTCCAGTGGGAGAGAATGTGTCTTTGCCTTCTTTTCTAAATAAAGTTGTTTACGTCTACTTCTCTTGATCAGAACTTTTTTGGTGAACTGACTTCGAAGAATTAAGTCTTTGGACGTTTGGACTAAATATGGACGGAGCTTCAGGTTTTGAAAAGGGAAGCCGATGCAGAAGTGCCTTAAACCTGCAGTCTTTCTAATGTCCAGCGTTTCTACTGGTTTCATAAAGAAGTCTGATTGTATGTAAGCTTATGAGAAAATGACCCTACTCCTCACTTGTTCTATTACCTCAGTAAACAGTTTCCTGATGAGTCAATTGTCTCAATCTCTAGTTTCATGTCTTCTTAATAGAAAATAGATGATAAACGGCAAACGCTTTAGGATGTACCTACCTTGTGATTGACCAATCATGATAACCTCCCCATCTCTACCTTCTGGTCCAAATATGGTCACTTCTGGCTCCAAAAAAAAAAAACATGGTGCCAAACTCAAGGCTTCAAAACAGTAGTCCAAAGACCAATGGGTGCTGTCTCAGTGGGTTTAACTAATGATTATTAATTATCTGCCAGTTGATTTTCCTTTCTGATTACTGATTTTTTATCAACTGATGTCAACAAATAATTTGTAAAGTCTAAAACCCAAACAGTTTTTAAAAATGTTTTTGTTGAAGCTTTTGTTGAATTCATTTGGAGCTGTTGTCATGTAGAAGTCCTGAAGCCCAAACCTGCAAAAAGCGCCTCCTATCGACAGTTAACTGGACCATGACCAAGATGATGGATAGACCCCAAAAAGGAAGTAACTAACAAATACAAATGCTCCCTTTCTTAGATTTACAATAAAAGAGTCTTGATAACATTATTTTCAAGATTCATAATTACAACCTACTAGACACACAGCACAAGTACAGCCATGTTGCCATAGTACGGCACCATCTTGTCAACTGTCACTATGGTATGAGAGGTTAACGACTTTGTCTCACGACAACTGCAAAATAAATGTTTGTACTGTAAAAACACTGGATCCCGTATCTAATAAAACGTATTTCTTCTTTGGGCTGGATGCTCCCGCCTGACGCGTAGAAACCGTGTTATGTACTAATGGGTAAAATGACCTGGAAGCTATAAAATCGGGTCATGTTTTCATGAAAAATAAAATATTCATAAAAAAAGAAATTCCACTAAAATCCAATAAAATCCTGTTGTGTCTCATTCAGCCAGTATAACAAGACATTTGTGATAGATTTCGAGTCAATGGCTCAAATGACCTGGAAGCTATTAAAAAAATCTGCAGAGGTTTTCATTTAAAATGGCCCCCTTTCAGTAAAATATTCACCAAAAATACAAATTCCACCCGATTCCAATGGGGACTGCTGTGTCTCGTTCAGCCAGTATAGGGCCAGATCTGGGAGAAATTAGCAGTCCCCATTGGAATCGGGTGGAATTTGTATTTTTAGTGAATATTTTAGTGAGAGGGACAATGTTTCATGAGGCTGGATTAAGGCTGGGGTTAGGGTTATGGTGCTAGGGTTAGGGTTACGGTCGTCTTTTGACCGATTGACTCGAAATTGCACACAAATGTTGTCCATACTGGCGAAAGAAAGGCCAGCAGTTTTTATTGGATTTTAGTGAAATTTGTATTTTTGGTGAATTTTTTAATGAAAAAAGTTGCCTTTTTCATGAAAACGTCGGCCGATTTTTTCAATAGCTTCCAGGTCTTTGGACTGATTGACTCGAAATTTCTCCCAGATGTGGCCCTATACTGGCTGAACGAGACACAGCAGTCCCCATTGGAATCGGGTGGAATTTGTATTTTTGGTGAATATTTTAGTGAGAGGGACAATGTTTCATGAGGCTGGCTTAAGGCTGGGGTTAGGGTTAGGGTTAGGGTTATGGGGCTAGGGTTAGGGTTATGGGGCTAGGGTTAGGGTTACGGTCGTCTTTTGACCGATTGACTCGAAATTGCACACGCATGTCCTCCTCACTGGTGGAATGAGGCTCGCCGGTTTTGGTTGGATTCCGGTGGAATTTGTATTTTTGGTGAATATTTTAAAGAAAAAAATGGCCTTTTTCATGAAAACGTCGGCCGATTTTTTCAATAGCTTCCAGGTCTTTGGACCGATTGACTCGAAATTTCTCCCAGACGTGGTCCTATACGGGCTGAACGAGACACAGCAGTCCCCATTGGATTCGGGTGAAATTTGTATTTTTGGCGAATATTTTAAAGAAAAAATGGCCTTTTTCATGAAAACGTCGGCCGATTTTTTCAATAGCTTCCAGGTCTTTGGACCGATTGACTCGAAATTTCTCCCAGACGTGGTCCTATACTGGCTGAACGAGACACAGCAGTCCCCATTGGATTCGGGTGAAATTTGTATTTTTGGCGAATATTTTAGTGAGAGGGACAATGTTTCATGAGGCTGGCTTAAGGCTGAGGCTAGGATTAGGGTTAGGGTTAGGGTTATGGGGCTAGGGTTAGGGTTATGGGGCTAGGGTTAGGGTTACGGTCGTCTTTTGACCGATTGACTCGAAATTGCACACGCATGTCCTCCTCACTGGTGGAATGAGGCTCGCCGGTTTTGGTTGGATTCCGGTGGAATTTGTATTTTTGGTGAATATTTTAAAGAAAAAAATGGCCTTTTTCATGAAAACGTCGGCCGATTTTTTCAATAGCTTCCAGGTCTTTGGACCGATTGACTCGAAATTTCTCCCAGACGTGGTCCTATACTGGCTGAACGAGACACAGCAGTCCCCATTGGATTCGGGTGAAATTTGTATTTTTGGCGAATATTTTAGTGAGAGGGACAATGTTTCATGAGGCTGGCTTAAGGCTGAGGCTAGGGTTAGGGTTAGGGTTAGGGTTATGGGGCTAGGGTTAGGGTTATGGGGCTAGGGTTAGGGTTATGGGGCTAGGGTTAGGGTTACGGTCGTCTTTTGACCGATTGACTCGAAATTGCACACGCATGTCCTCCTCACTGGTGGAATGAGGCTCGCCGGTTTTGGTTGGATTCCGGTGGAATTTGTATTTTTGGTGAATATTTTAAAGAAAAAAATGGCCTTTTTCATGAAAACGTCGGCCGATTTTTTCAATAGCTTCCAGGTCTTTGGACCGATTGACTCGAAATTTCTCCCAGACGTGGTCCTATACTGGCTGAACGAGACACAGCAGTCCCCATTGGATTCGGGTGAAATTTGTATTTTTGGCGAATATTTTAGTGAGAGGGACAATGTTTCATGAGGCTGGCTTAAGGCTGAGGCTAGGGTTAGGGTTAGGGTTAGGGTTATGGGGCTAGGGTTAGGGTTATGGGGCTAGGGTTAGGGTTATGGGGCTAGGGTTAGGGTTACGGTCGTCTTTTGACCGATTGACTCGAAATTGCACACGCATGTCCTCCTCACTGGTGGAATGAGGCTCGCCGGTTTTGGTTGGATTCCGGTGGAATTTGTATTTTTGGTGAATATTTTAAAGAAAAAAATGGCCTTTTTCATGAAAACGTCGGCCGATTTTTTCAATAGCTTCCAGGTCTTTGGACCGATTGACTCGAAATTTCTCCCAGACGTGGTCCTATACTGGCTGAACGAGACACAGCAGTCCCCATTGGATTCGGGTGAAATTTGTATTTTTGGCGAATATTTTAGTGAGAGGGACAATGTTTCATGAGGCTGGCTTAAGGCTGAGGCTAGGGTTAGGGTTAGGGTTAGGGTTATGGGGCTAGGGTTAGGGTTATGGGGCTAGGGTTAGGGTTACGGTCGTCTTTTGACCGATTGACTCGAAATTGCACACGCATGTCCTCCTCACTGGTGGAATGAGGCTCGCCGGTTTTGGTTGGATTCCGGTGGAATTTGTATTTTTGGTGAATATTTTAAAGAAAAAAATGGCCTTTTTCATGAAAACGTCGGCCGATTTTTTCAATAGCTTCCAGGTCTTTGGACCGATTGACTCGAAATTTCTCCCAGACGTGGTCCTATACTGGCTGAACGAGACACAGCAGTCCCCATTGGATTCGGGTGAAATTTGTATTTTTGGCGAATATTTTAGTGAGAGGGACAATGTTTCATGAGGCTGGCTTAAGGCTGAGGCTAGGATTAGGGTTAGGGTTAGGGTTATGGGGCTAGGGTTAGGGTTATGGGGCTAGGGTTAGGGTTACGGTCGTCTTTTGACCGATTGACTCGAAATTGCACACGCATGTCCTCCTCACTGGTGGAATGAGGCTCGCCGGTTTTGGTTGGATTCCGGTGGAATTTGTATTTTTGGTGAATATTTTAAAGAAAAAAATGGCCTTTTTCATGAAAACGTCGGCCGATTTTTTCAATAGCTTCCAGGTCTTTGGACCGATTGACTCGAAATTTCTCCCAGACGTGGTCCTATACTGGCTGAACGAGACACAGCAGTCCCCATTGGATTCGGGTGAAATTTGTATTTTTGGCGAATATTTTAGTGAGAGGGACAATGTTTCATGAGGCTGGCTTAAGGCTGAGGCTAGGGTTAGGGTTAGGGTTAGGGTTATGGGGCTAGGGTTAGGGTTATGGGGCTAGGGTTAGGGTTATGGGGCTAGGGTTAGGGTTACGGTCGTCTTTTGACCGATTGACTCGAAATTGCACACGCATGTCCTCCTCACTGGTGGAATGAGGCTCGCCGGTTTTGGTTGGATTCCGGTGGAATTTGTATTTTTGGTGAATATTTTAAAGAAAAAAATGGCCTTTTTCATGAAAACGTCGGCCGATTTTTTCAATAGCTTCCAGGTCTTTGGACCGATTGACTCGAAATTTCTCCCAGACGTGGTCCTATACTGGCTGAACGAGACACAGCAGTCCCCATTGGATTCGGGTGAAATTTGTATTTTTGGCGAATATTTTAGTGAGAGGGACAATGTTTCATGAGGCTGGCTTAAGGCTGAGGCTAGGGTTAGGGTTAGGGTTAGGGTTATGGGGCTAGGGTTAGGGTTATGGGGCTAGGGTTAGGGTTACGGTCGTCTTTTGACCGATTGACTCGAAATTGCACACGCATGTCCTCCTCACTGGTGGAATGAGGCTCGCCGGTTTTGGTTGGATTCCGGTGGAATTTGTATTTTTGGTGAATATTTTAAAGAAAAAAATGGCCTTTTTCATGAAAACGTCGGCCGATTTTTTCAATAGCTTCCAGGTCTTTGGACCGATTGACTCGAAATTTCTCCCAGACGTGGTCCTATACTGGCTGAACGAGACACAGCAGTCCCCATTGGATTCGGGTGAAATTTGTATTTTTGGCGAATATTTTAGTGAGAGGGACAATGTTTCATGAGGCTGGCTTAAGGCTGAGGCTAGGGTTAGGGTTAGGGTTAGGGTTATGGGGCTAGGGTTAGGGTTATGGGGCTAGGGTTAGGGTTACGGTCGTCTTTTGACCGATTGACTCGAAATTGCACACGCATGTCCTCCTCACTGGTGGAATGAGGCTCGCCGGTTTTGGTTGGATTCCGGTGGAATTTGTATTTTTGGTGAATATTTTAAAGAAAAAAATGGCCTTTTTCATGAAAACGTCGGCCGATTTTTTCAATAGCTTCCAGGTCTTTGGACCGATTGACTCGAAATTTCTCCCAGACGTGGTCCTATACTGGCTGAACGAGACACAGCAGTCCCCATTGGATTCGGGTGAAATTTGTATTTTTGGCGAATATTTTAGTGAGAGGGACAATGTTTCATGAGGCTGGCTTAAGGCTGAGGCTAGGGTTAGGGTTAGGGTTAGGGTTATGGGGCTAGGGTTAGGGTTATGGGGCTAGGGTTAGGGTTACGGTCGTCTTTTGACCGATTGACTCGAAATTGCACACGCATGTCCTCCTCACTGGTGGAATGAGGCTCGCCGGTTTTGGTTGGATTCCGGTGGAATTTGTATTTTTGGTGAATATTTTAAAGAAAAAAATGGCCTTTTTCATGAAAACGTCGGCCGATTTTTTCAATAGCTTCCAGGTCTTTGGACCGATTGACTCGAAATTTCTCCCAGACGTGGTCCTATACTGGCTGAACGAGACACAGCAGTCCCCATTGGATTCGGGTGAAATTTGTATTTTTGGCGAATACTTTAGTGAGAGGGACAATGTTTCATGAGGCTGGCTTAAGGCTGAGGCTAGGATTAGGGTTAGGGTTAGGGTTATGGGGCTAGGGTTAGGGTTATGGGGCTAGGGTTAGGGTTATGGGGCTAGGGTTAGGGTTACGGTCGTCTTTTGACCGATTGACTCGAAATTGCACACGCATGTCCTCCTCACTGGTGGAATGAGGCTCGCCGGTTTTGGTTGGATTCCGGTGGAATTTGTATTTTTGGTGAATATTTTAAAGAAAAAAATGGCCTTTTTCATGAAAACGTCGGCCGATTTTTTCAATAGCTTCCAGGTCTTTGGACCGATTGACTCGAAATTTCTCCCAGACGTGGTCCTATACTGGCTGAACGAGACACAGCAGTCCCCATTGGATTCGGGTGAAATTTGTATTTTTGGCGAATATTTTAGTGAGAGGGACAATGTTTCATGAGGCTGGCTTAAGGCTGAGGCTAGGGTTAGGGTTAGGGTTAGGGTTATGGGGCTAGGGTTAGGGTTATGGGGCTAGGGTTAGGGTTATGGGGCTAGGGTTAGGGTTACGGTCGTCTTTTGACCGATTGACTCGAAATTGCACACGCATGTCCTCCTCACTGGTGGAATGAGGCTCGCCGGTTTTGGTTGGATTCCGGTGGAATTTGTATTTTTGGTGAATATTTTAAAGAAAAAAATGGCCTTTTTCATGAAAACGTTGGTCGATTTTTTCAATAGCTTCCAGGTCTTTGGACCGATTGACTCGAAATTTCTCCCAGACGTGGTCCTATACTGGCTGAACGAGACACAGCAGTCCCCATTGGATTCGGGTGAAATTTGTATTTTTGGCGAATATTTTAGTGAGAGGGACAATGTTTCATGAGGCTGGCTTAAGGCTGAGGCTAGGGTTAGGGTTAGGGTTAGGGTTATGGGGCTAGGGTTAGGGTTATGGGGCTAGGGTTAGGGTTACGGTCGTCTTTTGACCGATTGACTCGAAATTGCACACGCATGTCCTCCTCACTGGTGGAATGAGGCTCGCCGGTTTTGGTTGGATTCCGGTGGAATTTGTATTTTTGGTGAATATTTTAAAGAAAAAAATGGCCTTTTTCATGAAAACGTCGGACGATTTTTTCAATAGCTTCCAGGTCTTTGGACCGATTGACTCGAAATTTCTCCCAGACGTGGTCCTATACTGGCTGAACGAGACACAGCAGTCCCCATTGGATTCGGGTGAAATTTGTATTTTTGGCGAATATTTTAGTGAGAGGGACAATGTTTCATGAGGCTGGCTTAAGGCTGAGGCTAGGGTTAGGGTTAGGGTTAGGGTTATGGGGCTAGGGTTAGGGTTATGGGGCTAGGGTTAGGGTTACGGTCGTCTTTTGACCGATTGACTCGAAATTGCACACGCATGTCCTCCTCACTGGTGGAATGAGGCTCGCCGGTTTTGGTTGGATTCCGGTGGAATTTGTATTTTTGGTGAATATTTTAAAGAAAAAAATGGCCTTTTTCATGAAAACGTCGGCCGATTTTTTCAATAGCTTCCAGGTCTTTGGACCGATTGACTCGAAATTTCTCCCAGACGTGGTCCTATACTGGCTGAACGAGACACAGCAGTCCCCATTGGATTCGGGTGAAATTTGTATTTTTGGCGAATATTTTAGTGAGAGGGACAATGTTTCATGAGGCTGGCTTAAGGCTGAGGCTAGGGTTAGGGTTAGGGTTAGGGTTATGGGGCTAGGGTTAGGGTTATGGGGCTAGGGTTAGGGTTACGGTCGTCTTTTGACCGATTGACTCGAAATTGCACACGCATGTCCTCCTCACTGGTGGAATGAGGCTCGCCGGTTTTGGTTGGATTCCGGTGGAATTTGTATTTTTGGTGAATATTTTAAAGAAAAAAATGGCCTTTTTCATGAAAACGTCGGCCGATTTTTTCAATAGCTTCCAGGTCTTTGGACCGATTGACTCGAAATTTCTCCCAGACGTGGTCCTATACTGGCTGAACGAGACACAGCAGTCCCCATTGGATTCGGGTGAAATTTGTATTTTTGGCGAATATTTTAGTGAGAGGGACAATGTTTCATGAGGCTGGCTTAAGGCTGAGGCTAGGGTTAGGGTTAGGGTTAGGGTTATGGGGCTAGGGTTAGGGTTATGGGGCTAGGGTTAGGGTTACGGTCGTCTTTTGACCGATTGACTCGAAATTGCACACGCATGTCCTCCTCACTGGTGGAATGAGGCTCGCCGGTTTTGGTTGGATTCCGGTGGAATTTGTATTTTTGGTGAATATTTTAAAGAAAAAAATGGCCTTTTTCATGAAAACGTCGGCCGATTTTTTCAATAGCTTCCAGGTCTTTGGACCGATTGACTCGAAATTTCTCCCAGACGTGGTCCTATACTGGCTGAACGAGACACAGCAGTCCCCATTGGATTCGGGTGAAATTTGTATTTTTGGCGAATACTTTAGTGAGAGGGACAATGTTTCATGAGGCTGGCTTAAGGCTGAGGCTAGGATTAGGGTTAGGGTTAGGGTTATGGGGCTAGGGTTAGGGTTATGGGGCTAGGGTTAGGGTTACGGTCGTCTTTTGACCGATTGACTCGAAATTGCACACGCATGTCCTCCTCACTGGTGGAATGAGGCTCGCCGGTTTTGGTTGGATTCCGGTGGAATTTGTATTTTTGGTGAATATTTTAAAGAAAAAAATGGCCTTTTTCATGAAAACGTCGGCCGATTTTTTCAATAGCTTCCAGGTCTTTGGACCGATTGACTCGAAATTTCTCCCAGACGTGGTCCTATACTGGCTGAACGAGACACAGCAGTCCCCATTGGATTCGGGTGAAATTTGTATTTTTGGCGAATATTTTAGTGAGAGGGACAATGTTTCATGAGGCTGGCTTAAGGCTGAGGCTAGGGTTAGGGTTAGGGTTAGGGTTATGGGGCTAGGGTTAGGGTTATGGGGCTAGGGTTAGGGTTACGGTCGTCTTTTGACCGATTGACTCGAAATTGCACACGCATGTCCTCCTCACTGGTGGAATGAGGCTCGCCGGTTTTGGTTGGATTCCGGTGGAATTTGTATTTTTGGTGAATATTTTAAAGAAAAAAATGGCCTTTTTCATGAAAACGTCGGCCGATTTTTTCAATAGCTTCCAGGTCTTTGGACCGATTGACTCGAAATTTCTCCCAGACGTGGTCCTATACTGGCTGAACGAGACACAGCAGTCCCCATTGGATTCGGGTGAAATTTGTATTTTTGGCGAATATTTTAGTGAGAGGGACAATGTTTCATGAGGCTGGCTTAAGGCTGAGGCTAGGGTTAGGGTTAGGGTTAGGGTTATGGGGCTAGGGTTAGGGTTATGGGGCTAGGGTTAGGGTTACGGTCGTCTTTTGACCGATTGACTCGAAATTGCACACGCATGTCCTCCTCACTGGTGGAATGAGGCTCGCCGGTTTTGGTTGGATTCCGGTGGAATTTGTATTTTTGGTGAATATTTTAAAGAAAAAAATGGCCTTTTTCATGAAAACGTCGGCCGATTTTTTCAATAGCTTCCAGGTCTTTGGACCGATTGACTCGAAATTTCTCCCAGACGTGGTCCTATACTGGCTGAACGAGACACAGCAGTCCCCATTGGATTCGGGTGAAATTTGTATTTTTGGCGAATACTTTAGTGAGAGGGACAATGTTTCATGAGGCTGGCTTAAGGCTGAGGCTAGGATTAGGGTTAGGGTTAGGGTTATGGGGCTAGGGTTAGGGTTACGGTCGTCTTTTGACCGATTGACTCGAAATTGCACACGCATGTCCTCCTCACTGGTGGAATGAGGCTCGCCGGTTTTGGTTGGATTCCGGTGGAATTTGTATTTTTGGTGAATATTTTAAAGAAAAAAATGGCCTTTTTCATGAAAACGTCGGCCGATTTTTTCAATAGCTTCCAGGTCTTTGGACCGATTGACTCGAAATTTCTCCCAGACGTGGTCCTATACTGGCTGAACGAGACACAGCAGTCCCCATTGGATTCGGGTGAAATTTGTATTTTTGGCGAATATTTTAGTGAGAGGGACAATGTTTCATGAGGCTGGCTTAAGGCTGAGGCTAGGGTTAGGGTTAGGGTTAGGGTTATGGGGCTAGGGTTAGGGTTATGGGGCTAGGGTTAGGGTTATGGGGCTAGGGTTAGGGTTACGGTCGTCTTTTGACCGATTGACTCGAAATTGCACACGCATGTCCTCCTCACTGGTGGAATGAGGCTCGCCGGTTTTGGTTGGATTCCGGTGGAATTTGTATTTTTGGTGAATATTTTAAAGAAAAAAATGGCCTTTTTCATGAAAACGTCGGCCGATTTTTTCAATAGCTTCCAGGTCTTTGGACCGATTGACTCGAAATTTCTCCCAGACGTGGTCCTATACTGGCTGAACGAGACACAGCAGTCCCCATTGGATTCGGGTGAAATTTGTATTTTTGGCGAATATTTTAGTGAGAGGGACAATGTTTCATGAGGCTGGCTTAAGGCTGAGGCTAGGGTTAGGGTTAGGGTTAGGGTTATGGGGCTAGGGTTAGGGTTATGGGGCTAGGGTTAGGGTTACGGTCGTCTTTTGACCGATTGACTCGAAATTGCACACGCATGTCCTCCTCACTGGTGGAATGAGGCTCGCCGGTTTTGGTTGGATTCCGGTGGAATTTGTATTTTTGGTGAATATTTTAAAGAAAAAAATGGCCTTTTTCATGAAAACGTCGGCCGATTTTTTCAATAGCTTCCAGGTCTTTGGACCGATTGACTCGAAATTTCTCCCAGACGTGGTCCTATACTGGCTGAACGAGACACAGCAGTCCCCATTGGATTCGGGTGAAATTTGTATTTTTGGCGAATATTTTAGTGAGAGGGACAATGTTTCATGAGGCTGGCTTAAGGCTGAGGCTAGGGTTAGGGTTAGGGTTAGGGTTATGGGGCTAGGGTTAGGGTTATGGGGCTAGGGTTAGGGTTATGGGGCTAGGGTTAGGGTTACGGTCGTCTTTTGACCGATTGACTCGAAATTGCACACGCATGTCCTCCTCACTGGTGGAATGAGGCTCGCCGGTTTTGGTTGGATTCCGGTGGAATTTGTATTTTTGGTGAATATTTTAAAGAAAAAAATGGCCTTTTTCATGAAAACGTCGGCCGATTTTTTCAATAGCTTCCAGGTCTTTGGACCGATTGACTCGAAATTTCTCCCAGACGTGGTCCTATACTGGCTGAACGAGACACAGCAGTCCCCATTGGATTCGGGTGAAATTTGTATTTTTGGCGAATATTTTAGTGAGAGGGACAATGTTTCATGAGGCTGGCTTAAGGCTGAGGCTAGGGTTAGGGTTAGGGTTAGGGTTATGGGGCTAGGGTTAGGGTTATGGGGCTAGGGTTAGGGTTACGGTCGTCTTTTGACCGATTGACTCGAAATTGCACACGCATGTCCTCCTCACTGGTGGAATGAGGCTCGCCGGTTTTGGTTGGATTCCGGTGGAATTTGTATTTTTGGTGAATATTTTAAAGAAAAAAATGGCCTTTTTCATGAAAACGTCGGCCGATTTTTTCAATAGCTTCCAGGTCTTTGGACCGATTGACTCGAAATTTCTCCCAGACGTGGTCCTATACTGGCTGAACGAGACACAGCAGTCCCCATTGGATTCGGGTGAAATTTGTATTTTTGGCGAATATTTTAGTGAGAGGGACAATGTTTCATGAGGCTGGCTTAAGGCTGAGGCTAGGGTTAGGGTTAGGGTTAGGGTTATGGGGCTAGGGTTAGGGTTATGGGGCTAGGGTTAGGGTTATGGGGCTAGGGTTAGGGTTACGGTCGTCTTTTGACCGATTGACTCGAAATTGCACACGCATGTCCTCCTCACTGGTGGAATGAGGCTCGCCGGTTTTGGTTGGATTCCGGTGGAATTTGTATTTTTGGTGAATATTTTAAAGAAAAAAATGGCCTTTTTCATGAAAACGTTGGTCGATTTTTTCAATAGCTTCCAGGTCTTTGGACCGATTGACTCGAAATTTCTCCCAGACGTGGTCCTATACTGGCTGAACGAGACACAGCAGTCCCCATTGGATTCGGGTGAAATTTGTATTTTTGGCGAATATTTTAGTGAGAGGGACAATGTTTCATGAGGCTGGCTTAAGGCTGAGGCTAGGGTTAGGGTTAGGGTTAGGGTTATGGGGCTAGGGTTAGGGTTATGGGGCTAGGGTTAGGGTTATGGGGCTAGGGTTAGGGTTACGGTCGTCTTTTGACCGATTGACTCGAAATTGCACACGCATGTCCTCCTCACTGGTGGAATGAGGCTCGCCGGTTTTGGTTGGATTCCGGTGGAATTTGTATTTTTGGTGAATATTTTAAAGAAAAAAATGGCCTTTTTCATGAAAACGTCGGCCGATTTTTTCAATAGCTTCCAGGTCTTTGGACCGATTGACTCGAAATTTCTCCCAGACGTGGTCCTATACTGGCTGAACGAGACACAGCAGTCCCCATTGGATTCGGGTGAAATTTGTATTTTTGGCGAATATTTTAGTGAGAGGGACAATGTTTCATGAGGCTGGCTTAAGGCTGAGGCTAGGGTTAGGGTTAGGGTTAGGGTTATGGGGCTAGGGTTAGGGTTATGGGGCTAGGGTTAGGGTTACGGTCGTCTTTTGACCGATTGACTCGAAATTGCACACGCATGTCCTCCTCACTGGTGGAATGAGGCTCGCCGGTTTTGGTTGGATTCCGGTGGAATTTGTATTTTTGGTGAATATTTTAAAGAAAAAAATGGCCTTTTTCATGAAAACGTCGGCCGATTTTTTCAATAGCTTCCAGGTCTTTGGACCGATTGACTCGAAATTTCTCCCAGACGTGGTCCTATACTGGCTGAACGAGACACAGCAGTCCCCATTGGATTCGGGTGAAATTTGTATTTTTGGCGAATATTTTAGTGAGAGGGACAATGTTTCATGAGGCTGGCTTAAGGCTGAGGCTAGGGTTAGGGTTAGGGTTAGGGTTATGGGGCTAGGGTTAGGGTTATGGGGCTAGGGTTAGGGTTATGGGGCTAGGGTTAGGGTTACGGTCGTCTTTTGACCGATTGACTCGAAATTGCACACGCATGTCCTCCTCACTGGTGGAATGAGGCTCGCCGGTTTTGGTTGGATTCCGGTGGAATTTGTATTTTTGGTGAATATTTTAAAGAAAAAAATGGCCTTTTTCATGAAAACGTCGGCCGATTTTTTCAATAGCTTCCAGGTCTTTGGACCGATTGACTCGAAATTTCTCCCAGACGTGGTCCTATACTGGCTGAACGAGACACAGCAGTCCCCATTGGATTCGGGTGAAATTTGTATTTTTGGCGAATATTTTAGTGAGAGGGACAATGTTTCATGAGGCTGGCTTAAGGCTGAGGCTAGGGTTAGGGTTAGGGTTAGGGTTATGGGGCTAGGGTTAGGGTTATGGGGCTAGGGTTAGGGTTACGGTCGTCTTTTGACCGATTGACTCGAAATTGCACACGCATGTCCTCCTCACTGGTGGAATGAGGCTCGCCGGTTTTGGTTGGATTCCGGTGGAATTTGTATTTTTGGTGAATATTTTAAAGAAAAAAATGGCCTTTTTCATGAAAACGTCGGCCGATTTTTTCAATAGCTTCCAGGTCTTTGGACCGATTGACTCGAAATTTCTCCCAGACGTGGTCCTATACTGGCTGAACGAGACACAGCAGTCCCCATTGGATTCGGGTGAAATTTGTATTTTTGGCGAATATTTTAGTGAGAGGGACAATGTTTCATGAGGCTGGCTTAAGGCTGAGGCTAGGGTTAGGGTTAGGGTTAGGGTTATGGGGCTAGGGTTAGGGTTATGGGGCTAGGGTTAGGGTTACGGTCGTCTTTTGACCGATTGACTCGAAATTGCACACGCATGTCCTCCTCACTGGTGGAATGAGGCTCGCCGGTTTTGGTTGGATTCCGGTGGAATTTGTATTTTTGGTGAATATTTTAAAGAAAAAAATGGCCTTTTTCATGAAAACGTCGGCCGATTTTTTCAATAGCTTCCAGGTCTTTGGACCGATTGACTCGAAATTTCTCCCAGACGTGGTCCTATACTGGCTGAACGAGACACAGCAGTCCCCATTGGATTCGGGTGAAATTTGTATTTTTGGCGAATATTTTAGTGAGAGGGACAATGTTTCATGAGGCTGGCTTAAGGCTGAGGCTAGGGTTAGGGTTAGGGTTAGGGTTATGGGGCTAGGGTTAGGGTTATGGGGCTAGGGTTAGGGTTACGGTCGTCTTTTGACCGATTGACTCGAAATTGCACACGCATGTCCTCCTCACTGGTGGAATGAGGCTCGCCGGTTTTGGTTGGATTCCGGTGGAATTTGTATTTTTGGTGAATATTTTAAAGAAAAAAATGGCCTTTTTCATGAAAACGTCGGCCGATTTTTTCAATAGCTTCCAGGTCTTTGGACCGATTGACTCGAAATTTCTCCCAGACGTGGTCCTATACTGGCTGAACGAGACACAGCAGTCCCCATTGGATTCGGGTGAAATTTGTATTTTTGGCGAATATTTTAGTGAGAGGGACAATGTTTCATGAGGCTGGCTTAAGGCTGAGGCTAGGGTTAGGGTTAGGGTTAGGGTTATGGGGCTAGGGTTAGGGTTATGGGGCTAGGGTTAGGGTTACGGTCGTCTTTTGACCGATTGACTCGAAATTGCACACGCATGTCCTCCTCACTGGTGGAATGAGGCTCGCCGGTTTTGGTTGGATTCCGGTGGAATTTGTATTTTTGGTGAATATTTTAAAGAAAAAAATGGCCTTTTTCATGAAAACGTCGGCCGATTTTTTCAATAGCTTCCAGGTCTTTGGACCGATTGACTCGAAATTTCTCCCAGACGTGGTCCTATACTGGCTGAACGAGACACAGCAGTCCCCATTGGATTCGGGTGAAATTTGTATTTTTGGCGAATATTTTAGTGAGAGGGACAATGTTTCATGAGGCTGGCTTAAGGCTGAGGCTAGGGTTAGGGTTAGCGTTAGGGTTATGGGGCTAGGGTTAGGGTTATGGGGCTAGGGTTAGGGTTACGGTCGTCTTTTGACCGATTGACTCGAAATTGCACACGCATGTCCTCCTCACTGGTGGAATGAGGCTCGCCGGTTTTGGTTGGATTCCGGTGGAATTTGTATTTTTGGTGAATATTTTAAAGAAAAAAATGGCCTTTTTCATGAAAACGTCGGCCGATTTTTTCAATAGCTTCCAGGTCTTTGGACCGATTGACTCGAAATTTCTCCCAGACGTGGTCCTATACTGGCTGAACGAGACACAGCAGTCCCCATTGGATTCGGGTGAAATTTGTATTTTTGGCGAATATTTTAGTGAGAGGGACAATGTTTCATGAGGCTGGCTTAAGGCTGAGGCTAGGGTTAGGGTTAGGGTTAGGGTTATGGGGCTAGGGTTAGGGTTATGGGGCTAGGGTTAGGGTTACGGTCGTCTTTTGACCGATTGACTCGAAATTGCACACGCATGTCCTCCTCACTGGTGGAATGAGGCTCGCCGGTTTTGGTTGGATTCCGGTGGAATTTGTATTTTTGGTGAATATTTTAAAGAAAAAAATGGCCTTTTTCATGAAAACGTCGGCCGATTTTTTCAATAGCTTCCAGGTCTTTGGACCGATTGACTCGAAATTTCTCCCAGACGTGGTCCTATACTGGCTGAACGAGACACAGCAGTCCCCATTGGATTCGGGTGAAATTTGTATTTTTGGCGAATATTTTAGTGAGAGGGACAATGTTTCATGAGGCTGGCTTAAGGCTGAGGCTAGGGTTAGGGTTAGGGTTAGGGTTATGGGGCTAGGGTTAGGGTTATGGGGCTAGGGTTAGGGTTACGGTCGTCTTTTGACCGATTGACTCGAAATTGCACACGCATGTCCTCCTCACTGGTGGAATGAGGCTCGCCGGTTTTGGTTGGATTCCGGTGGAATTTGTATTTTTGGTGAATATTTTAAAGAAAAAAATGGCCTTTTTCATGAAAACGTCGGCCGATTTTTTCAATAGCTTCCAGGTCTTTGGACCGATTGACTCGAAATTTCTCCCAGACGTGGTCCTATACTGGCTGAACGAGACACAGCAGTCCCCATTGGATTCGGGTGAAATTTGTATTTTTGGCGAATATTTTAGTGAGAGGGACAATGTTTCATGAGGCTGGCTTAAGGCTGAGGCTAGGGTTAGGGTTAGGGTTAGGGTTATGGGGCTAGGGTTAGGGTTATGGGGCTAGGGTTAGGGTTACGGTCGTCTTTTGACCGATTGACTCGAAATTGCACACGCATGTCCTCCTCACTGGTGGAATGAGGCTCGCCGGTTTTGGTTGGATTCCGGTGGAATTTGTATTTTTGGTGAATATTTTAAAGAAAAAAATGGCCTTTTTCATGAAAACGTCGGCCGATTTTTTCAATAGCTTCCAGGTCTTTGGACCGATTGACTCGAAATTTCTCCCAGACGTGGTCCTATACTGGCTGAACGAGACACAGCAGTCCCCATTGGATTCGGGTGAAATTTGTATTTTTGGCGAATATTTTAGTGAGAGGGACAATGTTTCATGAGGCTGGCTTAAGGCTGAGGCTAGGGTTAGGGTTAGGGTTAGGGTTATGGGGCTAGGGTTAGGGTTATGGGGCTAGGGTTAGGGTTACGGTCGTCTTTTGACCGATTGACTCGAAATTGCACACGCATGTCCTCCTCACTGGTGGAATGAGGCTCGCCGGTTTTGGTTGGATTCCGGTGGAATTTGTATTTTTGGTGAATATTTTAAAGAAAAAAATGGCCTTTTTCATGAAAACGTCGGCCGATTTTTTCAATAGCTTCCAGGTCTTTGGACCGATTGACTCGAAATTTCTCCCAGACGTGGTCCTATACTGGCTGAACGAGACACAGCAGTCCCCATTGGATTCGGGTGAAATTTGTATTTTTGGCGAATATTTTAGTGAGAGGGACAATGTTTCATGAGGCTGGCTTAAGGCTGAGGCTAGGGTTAGGGTTAGGGTTAGGGTTATGGGGCTAGGGTTAGGGTTATGGGGCTAGGGTTAGGGTTACGGTCGTCTTTTGACCGATTGACTCGAAATTGCACACGCATGTCCTCCTCACTGGTGGAATGAGGCTCGCCGGTTTTGGTTGGATTCCGGTGGAATTTGTATTTTTGGTGAATATTTTAAAGAAAAAAATGGCCTTTTTCATGAAAACGTCGGCCGATTTTTTCAATAGCTTCCAGGTCTTTGGACCGATTGACTCGAAATTTCTCCCAGACGTGGTCCTATACTGGCTGAACGAGACACAGCAGTCCCCATTGGATTCGGGTGAAATTTGTATTTTTGGCGAATATTTTAGTGAGAGGGACAATGTTTCATGAGGCTGGCTTAAGGCTGAGGCTAGGGTTAGGGTTAGGGTTAGGGTTATGGGGCTAGGGTTAGGGTTATGGGGCTAGGGTTAGGGTTACGGTCGTCTTTTGACCGATTGACTCGAAATTGCACACGCATGTCCTCCTCACTGGTGGAATGAGGCTCGCCGGTTTTGGTTGGATTCCGGTGGAATTTGTATTTTTGGTGAATATTTTAAAGAAAAAAATGGCCTTTTTCATGAAAACGTCGGCCGATTTTTTCAATAGCTTCCAGGTCTTTGGACCGATTGACTCGAAATTTCTCCCAGACGTGGTCCTATACTGGCTGAACGAGACACAGCAGTCCCCATTGGATTCGGGTGAAATTTGTATTTTTGGCGAATATTTTAGTGAGAGGGACAATGTTTCATGAGGCTGGCTTAAGGCTGAGGCTAGGGTTAGGGTTAGGGTTAGGGTTATGGGGCTAGGGTTAGGGTTATGGGGCTAGGGTTAGGGTTACGGTCGTCTTTTGACCGATTGACTCGAAATTGCACACGCATGTCCTCCTCACTGGTGGAATGAGGCTCGCCGGTTTTGGTTGGATTCCGGTGGAATTTGTATTTTTGGTGAATATTTTAAAGAAAAAAATGGCCTTTTTCATGAAAACGTCGGCCGATTTTTTCAATAGCTTCCAGGTCTTTGGACCGATTGACTCGAAATTTCTCCCAGACGTGGTCCTATACTGGCTGAACGAGACACAGCAGTCCCCATTGGATTCGGGTGAAATTTGTATTTTTGGCGAATATTTTAGTGAGAGGGACAATGTTTCATGAGGCTGGCTTAAGGCTGAGGCTAGGGTTAGGGTTAGGGTTAGGGTTATGGGGCTAGGGTTAGGGTTACGGTCGTCTTTTGACCGATTGACTCGAAATTGCACACGCATGTACTCCTCACTGGTGGAATGAGGCTCGCCGGTTTTGGTTGGATTCCGGTGGAATTTGTATTTTTGGTGAATATTTTAAAGAAAAAAATGGCCTTTTTCATGAAAACGTCGGCCGATTTTTTCAATAGCTTCCAGGTCTTTGGACCGATTGACTCGAAATTTCTCCCAGACGTGGTCCTATACTGGCTGAACGAGACACAGCAGTCCCCATTGGATTCGGGTGAAATTTGTATTTTTGGCGAATATTTTAGTGAGAGGGACAATGTTTCATGAGGCTGGCTTAAGGCTGAGGCTAGGGTTAGGGTTAGGGTTATGGGGCTAGGGTTAGGGTTACGGTCGTCTTTTGACCGATTGACTCGAAATTGCACACGCATGTCCTCCTCACTGGTGGAATGAGGCTCGCCGGTTTTGGTTGGATTCCGGTGGAATTTGTATTTTTGGTGAATATTTTAAAGAAAAAAATGGCCTTTTTCATGAAAACGTCGGCCGATTTTTTCAATAGCTTCCAGGTCTTTGGACCGATTGACTCGAAATTTCTCCCAGACGTGGTCCTATACTGGCTGAACGAGACACAGCAGTCCCCATTGGATTCGGGTGAAATTTGTATTTTTGGCGAATATTTTAGTGAGAGGGACAATGTTTCATGAGGCTGGCTTAAGGCTGAGGCTAGGGTTAGGGTTAGGGTTAGGGTTATGGGGCTAGGGTTAGGGTTATGGGGCTAGGGTTAGGGTTACGGTCGTCTTTTGACCGATTGACTCGAAATTGCACACGCATGTCCTCCTCACTGGTGGAATGAGGCTCGCCGGTTTTGGTTGGATTCCGGTGGAATTTGTATTTTTGGTGAATATTTTAAAGAAAAAAATGGCCTTTTTCATGAAAACGTCGGCCGATTTTTTCAATAGCTTCCAGGTCTTTGGACCGATTGACTCGAAATTTCTCCCAGACGTGGTCCTATACTGGCTGAACGAGACACAGCAGTCCCCATTGGATTCGGGTGAAATTTGTATTTTTGGCGAATATTTTAGTGAGAGGGACAATGTTTCATGAGGCTGGCTTAAGGCTGAGGCTAGGGTTAGGGTTAGGGTTAGGGTTATGGGGCTAGGGTTAGGGTTATGGGGCTAGGGTTAGGGTTACGGTCGTCTTTTGACCGATTGACTCGAAATTGCACACGCATGTCCTCCTCACTGGTGGAATGAGGCTCGCCGGTTTTGGTTGGATTCCGGTGGAATTTGTATTTTTGGTGAATATTTTAAAGAAAAAAATGGCCTTTTTCATGAAAACGTCGGCCGATTTTTTCAATAGCTTCCAGGTCTTTGGACCGATTGACTCGAAATTTCTCCCAGACGTGGTCCTATACTGGCTGAACGAGACACAGCAGTCCCCATTGGATTCGGGTGAAATTTGTATTTTTGGCGAATATTTTAGTGAGAGGGACAATGTTTCATGAGGCTGGCTTAAGGCTGAGGCTAGGGTTAGGGTTAGGGTTAGGGTTATGGGGCTAGGGTTAGGGTTACGGTCGTCTTTTGACCGATTGACTCGAAATTGCACACGCATGTACTCCTCACTGGTGGAATGAGGCTCGCCGGTTTTGGTTGGATTCCGGTGGAATTTGTATTTTTGGTGAATATTTTAAAGAAAAAAATGGCCTTTTTCATGAAAACGTCGGCCGATTTTTTCAATAGCTTCCAGGTCTTTGGACCGATTGACTCGAAATTTCTCCCAGACGTGGTCCTATACTGGCTGAACGAGACACAGCAGTCCCCATTGGATTCGGGTGAAATTTGTATTTTTGGCGAATATTTTAGTGAGAGGGACAATGTTTCATGAGGCTGGCTTAAGGCTGAGGCTAGGGTTAGGGTTAGGGTTATGGGGCTAGGGTTAGGGTTACGGTCGTCTTTTGACCGATTGACTCGAAATTGCACACGCATGTCCTCCTCACTGGTGGAATGAGGCTCGCCGGTTTTGGTTGGATTCCGGTGGAATTTGTATTTTTGGTGAATATTTTAAAGAAAAAAATGGCCTTTTTCATGAAAACGTCGGCCGATTTTTTCAATAGCTTCCAGGTCTTTGGACCGATTGACTCGAAATTTCTCCCAGACGTGGTCCTATACTGGCTGAACGAGACACAGCAGTCCCCATTGGATTCGGGTGAAATTTGTATTTTTGGCGAATATTTTAGTGAGAGGGACAATGTTTCATGAGGCTGGCTTAAGGCTGAGGCTAGGGTTAGGGTTAGGGTTAGGGTTATGGGGCTAGGGTTAGGGTTATGGGGCTAGGGTTAGGGTTACGGTCGTCTTTTGACCGATTGACTCGAAATTGCACACGCATGTCCTCCTCACTGGTGGAATGAGGCTCGCCGGTTTTGGTTGGATTCCGGTGGAATTTGTATTTTTGGTGAATATTTTAAAGAAAAAAATGGCCTTTTTCATGAAAACGTCGGCCGATTTTTTCAATAGCTTCCAGGTCTTTGGACCGATTGACTCGAAATTTCTCCCAGACGTGGTCCTATACTGGCTGAACGAGACACAGCAGTCCCCATTGGATTCGGGTGAAATTTGTATTTTTGGCGAATATTTTAGTGAGAGGGACAATGTTTCATGAGGCTGGCTTAAGGCTGAGGCTAGGGTTAGGGTTAGGGTTAGGGTTATGGGGCTAGGGTTAGGGTTATGGGGCTAGGGTTAGGGTTACGGTCGTCTTTTGACCGATTGACTCGAAATTGCACACGCATGTCCTCCTCACTGGTGGAATGAGGCTCGCCGGTTTTGGTTGGATTCCGGTGGAATTTGTATTTTTGGTGAATGTTTTAAAGAAAAAAATGGCCTTTTTCATGAAAACGTCGGCCGATTTTTTCAATAGCTTCCAGGTCTTTGGACCGATTGACTCGAAATTTCTCCCAGACGTGGTCCTATACTGGCTGAACGAGACACAGCAGTCCCCATTGGATTCGGGTGAAATTTGTATTTTTGGCGAATATTTTAGTGAGAGGGACAATGTTTCATGAGGCTGGCTTAAGGCTGAGGCTAGGGTTAGGGTTAGGGTTAGGGTTATGGGGCTAGGGTTAGGGTTACGGTCGTCTTTTGACCGATTGACTCGAAATTGCACACGCATGTCCTCCTCACTGGTGGAATGAGGCTCGCCGGTTTTGGTTGGATTCCGGTGGAATTTGTATTTTTGGTGAATATTTTAAAGAAAAAAATGGCCTTTTTCATGAAAACGTCGGCCGATTTTTTCAATAGCTTCCAGGTCTTTGGACCGATTGACTCGAAATTTCTCCCAGACGTGGTCCTATACTGGCTGAACGAGACACAGCAGTCCCCATTGGATTCGGGTGAAATTTGTATTTTTGGCGAATATTTTAGTGAGAGGGACAATGTTTCATGAGGCTGGCTTAAGGCTGAGGCTAGGGTTAGGGTTAGGGTTAGGGTTATGGGGCTAGGGTTAGGGTTATGGGGCTAGGGTTAGGGTTACGGTCGTCTTTTGACCGATTGACTCGAAATTGCACACGCATGTCCTCCTCACTGGTGGAATGAGGCTCGCCGGTTTTGGTTGGATTCCGGTGGAATTTGTATTTTTGGTGAATATTTTAAAGAAAAAAATGGCCTTTTTCATGAAAACGTCGGCCGATTTTTTCAATAGCTTCCAGGTCTTTGGACCGATTGACTCGAAATTTCTCCCAGACGTGGTCCTATACTGGCTGAACGAGACACAGCAGTCCCCATTGGATTCGGGTGAAATTTGTATTTTTGGCGAATATTTTAGTGAGAGGGACAATGTTTCATGAGGCTGGCTTAAGGCTGAGGCTAGGGTTAGGGTTAGGGTTAGGGTTATGGGGCTAGGGTTAGGGTTATGGGGCTAGGGTTAGGGTTACGGTCGTCTTTTGACCGATTGACTCGAAATTGCACACGCATGTCCTCCTCACTGGTGGAATGAGGCTCGCCGGTTTTGGTTGGATTCCGGTGGAATTTGTATTTTTGGTGAATATTTTAAAGAAAAAAATGGCCTTTTTCATGAAAACGTCGGCCGATTTTTTCAATAGCTTCCAGGTCTTTGGACCGATTGACTCGAAATTTCTCCCAGACGTGGTCCTATACTGGCTGAACGAGACACAGCAGTCCCCATTGGATTCGGGTGAAATTTGTATTTTTGGCGAATATTTTAGTGAGAGGGACAATGTTTCATGAGGCTGGCTTAAGGCTGAGGCTAGGGTTAGGGTTAGGGTTAGGGTTATGGGGCTAGGGTTAGGGTTATGGGGCTAGGGTTAGGGTTACGGTCGTCTTTTGACCGATTGACTCGAAATTGCACACGCATGTCCTCCTCACTGGTGGAATGAGGCTCGCCGGTTTTGGTTGGATTCCGGTGGAATTTGTATTTTTGGTGAATATTTTAAAGAAAAAAATGGCCTTTTTCATGAAAACGTCGGCCGATTTTTTCAATAGCTTCCAGGTCTTTGGACCGATTGACTCGAAATTTCTCCCAGACGTGGTCCTATACTGGCTGAACGAGACACAGCAGTCCCCATTGGATTCGGGTGAAATTTGTATTTTTGGCGAATATTTTAGTGAGAGGGACAATGTTTCATGAGGCTGGCTTAAGGCTGAGGCTAGGGTTAGGGTTAGGGTTAGGGTTATGGGGCTAGGGTTAGGGTTATGGGGCTAGGGTTAGGGTTACGGTCGTCTTTTGACCGATTGACTCGAAATTGCACACGCATGTCCTCCTCACTGGTGGAATGAGGCTCGCCGGTTTTGGTTGGATTCCGGTGGAATTTGTATTTTTGGTGAATATTTTAAAGAAAAAAATGGCCTTTTTCATGAAAACGTCGGCCGATTTTTTCAATAGCTTCCAGGTCTTTGGACCGATTGACTCGAAATTTCTCCCAGACGTGGTCCTATACTGGCTGAACGAGACACAGCAGTCCCCATTGGATTCGGGTGAAATTTGTATTTTTGGCGAATATTTTAGTGAGAGGGACAATGTTTCATGAGGCTGGCTTAAGGCTGAGGCTAGGGTTAGGGTTAGGGTTAGGGTTATGGGGCTAGGGTTAGGGTTATGGGGCTAGGGTTAGGGTTACGGTCGTCTTTTGACCGATTGACTCGAAATTGCACACGCATGTCCTCCTCACTGGTGGAATGAGGCTCGCCGGTTTTGGTTGGATTCCGGTGGAATTTGTATTTTTGGTGAATATTTTAAAGAAAAAAATGGCCTTTTTCATGAAAACGTCGGCCGATTTTTTCAATAGCTTCCAGGTCTTTGGACCGATTGACTCGAAATTTCTCCCAGACGTGGTCCTATACTGGCTGAACGAGACACAGCAGTCCCCATTGGATTCGGGTGAAATTTGTATTTTTGGCGAATATTTTAGTGAGAGGGACAATGTTTCATGAGGCTGGCTTAAGGCTGAGGCTAGGGTTAGGGTTAGGGTTAGGGTTATGGGGCTAGGGTTAGGGTTATGGGGCTAGGGTTAGGGTTACGGTCGTCTTTTGACCGATTGACTCGAAATTGCACACGCATGTCCTCCTCACTGGTGGAATGAGGCTCGCCGGTTTTGGTTGGATTCCGGTGGAATTTGTATTTTTGGTGAATGTTTTAAAGAAAAAAATGGCCTTTTTCATGAAAACGTCGGCCGATTTTTTCAATAGCTTCCAGGTCTTTGGACCGATTGACTCGAAATTTCTCCCAGACGTGGTCCTATACTGGCTGAACGAGACACAGCAGTCCCCATTGGATTCGGGTGAAATTTGTATTTTTGGCGAATATTTTAGTGAGAGGGACAATGTTTCATGAGGCTGGCTTAAGGCTGAGGCTAGGGTTAGGGTTAGGGTTAGGGTTATGGGGCTAGGGTTAGGGTTATGGGGCTAGGGTTAGGGTTACGGTCGTCTTTTGACCGATTGACTCGAAATTGCACACGCATGTCCTCCTCACTGGTGGAATGAGGCTCGCCGGTTTTGGTTGGATTCCGGTGGAATTTGTATTTTTGGTGAATATTTTAAAGAAAAAAATGGCCTTTTTCATGAAAACGTCGGCCGATTTTTTCAATAGCTTCCAGGTCTTTGGACCGATTGACTCGAAATTTCTCCCAGACGTGGTCCTATACTGGCTGAACGAGA